>NC_091981.1:94392193-94713548 GCF_044704955.1 Pristiophorus japonicus
TCCTTCACACTGCGCGAACGCTCCAACGCGCACGCGCAGCGTTGCCGGCAGGAAAAAAACTAATTTAAATAGTACCCGCCCCCTCCCACTTACAAAATTGGCGCGAGTGTAGGCTCCGCCCCCCCTGCACGCCGCGCCAGGCAGACAAGGAGCTGCAGAACGCTCCAGAATCGCGAGGTTTTTTTTAGGCGCCATTTTTGCCGCGAAAAACAGGCGCCAGCTCGGAGGGGCGCCCGTTTTTTATCGTGTGGAAACTTGGGCCCAAGGAATCTATTATAATTGACACTTATTACCAGCAAAACTGAAACAGTTTGCAAACTCATTTAAATATTCTTTGCTGTCTAATTTTACCCTCATTTTCTTTCCTGCTGTCTTCAAAATGTTGCCTCACACCGTAGTATAGCTGCAAGGGTGCTGGCTGCCCTTTGGAGCTTAAGCTCATTCATTCTTCATCTGCGAGCCTATTCCTTGAGTGTTAGCAGTCTTGCTCTACCAAGGAGGGCATCATAGGCAGACATGATTGTTCGCACCCAATGTTGACCTCCAGTTGGATTTCAACCTTTCAGGATTGTCCTGGCTTGTTCCAGCTGTATAGTCTATGGGAAAGAAGGATTTGTTTTTGAAAGTAAAAATTGAATTGGAAGTCTTATGTTTTGTTCTGATATGTGGTCAGGTTTGCTTAATTAAGCTGGCATGTCATTCTGGGTTTGATTACATTTGTACCGTTTGAGGTTTCATAGTGTTGTGTATTTAACCCCTTGTAACCTGTATGACACCTGACCACCAGAGGGCCTACCTGTTGGAGTCCCAAGGGATCCTAGCATCCCAAGGGAGTCTTATTAAAGGAGCTAAGGTCACACTTGCTCATTGTACACAGCACTCAGTCTCATCCTTTTATTATGCGTGTACCACATAGTTCTGTTGTTTTGTATGTTTTGTTATTGTTCAAAATTCAGAGTTTCACCTCGGCAACAGTACAGTAATTCCTGATTTTATTATCATCCACTGAAGTTGCCTGGTTCTTAATGTGAATATTCACGCTGATAATTTGTCTCACTGTGCTGTGCACACAATTTTCTCAGTGTTTAGGAGCTGTTTTTGAATAAATCTTTTTTGAATAATTGCTGTGCTTCTGTGCTTTAGGTTTCACATCCTTTGTATTGATTCCTAAAGTTGTCTCTTAATTTTCAAAATATACATAGAATTGTATAATAGGAATTATTTAAATTTTTTGTAATCTTACTTACCAGTTTGCTCACTTGTTTTGATTGGGAAATGTCTAAGGGGCTCCAAACAATGCAGTTACCTGGTGGGTATATTGGCCTGGATTTTGCAGTCAGTGGCGAACGAACGGCATTCGCCGGTTATTATAATTACACTTGCCCACAGACTTTCTGTGTGCTTTTGCACTGTAACGTGCAGCAATTAGAAAGCTGAAACAGCGCAGTGCCCTCTACAGGGGATCTGGGACCTGTGTGAAGAGGCAAGTAACAGAGTGTCTCCTCAGCCAATCAGATTGAAGAATTCTTACTGAGACACGCAGAGGGGAATTTTAACCTGGAGGAGTGGGTGGTGGGGTAAAACTAGCAAAAATGTCAGTGCGTCAGGAAGCCGGCTCTATCCCGCTGACTTCAGGGTTTAACTCAAGGGCATTAGGCTGCTTATGTGCAGCCTCCTTGGAAGAGCCGAGTTGCTGATTAAAATTTGTTGTTTGCTCAATTAGAATGATATTTCAATTCTGTTGTGTATGGAGAAAGAGTCAGACTGAATGCTGTGAGCTCAAATTAAAGTGTGACCTTAGTCTTTTATTGCAGGTCTCGAGTGCCTCTCCAACCTGTGAAGCCTCCTTAAATACCTGTGCTCCCAAGGGATTATGGGATCCCTTGGACTCCAGGGGATGAGCCCTCTGGTGGCTGTACAGAGTAAATACAAGTCCACATATGTAACAAATTCACATTCAAATTTAGTGTGCATCCACAGGTTTCCCGGACTTCCTGAAAGTCGCCAGTGAAAGCAAGGCGAGTACACATCAGCAATTGAGGGACTATATCAACCTTTAGGAAATACTGCAATAAATACTCAGTGCTCACAGCTGCTTTCTTACCTGCTCTTGGGAAAGTGTTAGTTCACAGGGCTTTTGCTGAGAGTTTACTTTCGACACTTTGGAGGTTTTCTCAATCACGTCAGTATAGGTGGCACTTCGACCTCGGTCAAGGGGAAATATGGCCACCACCAGTACCAGCCTGCTGTTCAGAAACCTGTAGCTAGACTGCAGTGGGGAGCAACAAAGCGGTGCAGCTCACAGGAGGTACTAACTGCGACACAGGGTGTACAGACAGTGGCTGAGTTTCCTTGACACAGGGTGTATGAACAGTAGTGTCTCAGGAAACCCAGATTGTCGCGGCAGACATCTGCAGCTTCCAAGAAGAAGACCTGCTGGACCTGCTGGCCACGTGTTATCAGTGGCTGTCAAAGTCAAAAGCACTCAACGTTTTTGCCTTTCAATCCTTCCAAGGATCTACTGGGAACATATCCAAGATCTCCCAGTCGGCGGTGCACAAATACATAAATCAGGTGACTGATGGCTTGTTTGCAGCGCCCTCTACAAGGGATATGGGACCTGTGTGAACAGGTCAAGCAACAGAGTGTCTCCTCAACCAATTGAAGTTGTCAACTTTACCTGCGATGACGCCAGTCAGAATGAGCGCGCATCTGGATTTGCGGCTCTGGCTGGCTTTCCACTGGTGCAGGGCGTCATTGATTACATATGTGGCAATCTGGGCACCCCAGAACCAGAAGTGTTCGTCAACGACAAGGGCTTTCACTGCATTAAGATATTTCTGCAGGTGTGCACCAGATTCCCGTGCAGCTGCCTGTTGGCAGTCAACCTCCTTCGGTTCACAACATGTTTCGAGTAACCACGAGACACTTCATAGTGAAAAACAGACTTTATTGATACGTAGTAAAGGTGATCAGCCTAACTGCTTACAGAGAGTGGCATTTCGGTTTCTCTATCTTTTGATCCCTCTGAATTTCTCTTGGAAACCATGAGGTAGAAAATGCCCCTCTGAGAAAGGCCTGTTAGTGCCTCTGGGCGGGGGGGACGCTAAAGGATTTTCGCCTATGCGCAGCGGCCAGTGTGCTCTCCACTGGAATTGCACCCGGGGCTCAGAGCGCGAAAAGTGCTTTGCGCTGCGCCCCGCAATTAGCACACTAGCACAGTGCACGCGCAGCGATTATGTCATCGCTGAGCACGCTAACCCCTTATCACTCCTGCGCCGATCCCTTTGCAGCCTGCTGGGGAAATTACACTGCGGGGTGCGAAGTTGCCGCAGGACGAGAAGCTGTGGTGGCTGTGGCGACCCGGCCTCCCTTAAAGGGGAGGCGATAGCGGCTGCGGACTTTAAAAGCAGGGGAGGAAAGTTGTGACGCGTCAGCCCCGCGAACGCCCCGTTATTGATATTTTTTGGCTTTAAGAGCCCAATTACAGAACATTTAGCGATCCATTTTACTGGGTGCTAAATTTTCTTTTACTTCGAACTGTGTGCCCCAAATCCAGTGCGGGGCAATTTTGGCTCAGTTGCTCCTTTATACATCATATATTGGCTACATCAAAAAGGCAAATGTCATAGATAAGACTGCATGACGTATCTGTTCCCAAATCCTTTGAAAATAGATTATTCATGTAACAACTACTTCCCTTAAACAAGCCTTCCTGACCTAACTGTCCGTAAACCCTTTGGCTTTACCAACTGTTATCTTTCTATATGACAGATAATGGATACTCTATCCATATTTTATTACCCTAAAGTTAAACCTTAACCACTCATGGCTGACATCATTACTAACACATAGTTCTTTGCACAAGCACTTTACATATCAGAAGGCAAGCCGTGTTTTCACCTCATGACACTTTAAAGTCATCGGGCTAGAAATTGGTCTTTTGGTGATAGCAGATTCTTTTCGGCATTTTTCAGCAAAAATACCATTTAAAAATACTGCTATTTTTTAAAGAGGTAAAATTGGCAACAAAATGCGCCCAATGGTAAAAATCGGCATTGCACGAGGACTCGCGGTGGAAACCGCAGTCCTCGCCAACTTTAGCCTGAGGCCTATTACCGCCAAAAAGACAGGCTCTGGGAAGGGAGAAAACACATACAAAAATTGCAAAAATAAAAAAAGAAATCCGAAAACATTCACTATACACTTTATCATCATCATCACAGACAGTCCCTCGAAAAAGAGGAAGACTTGCTTCCACTCTAAAAGTGAGTTCTCAGGTGACTGAACAATCCAATACGGGAATTACAGTCTCTGTCACAGGTGGGACAGACAGTTGTTGAAGGAAAGGGTGGGTGGGGAGTCTGGTTTGCTGCACGCTCCTTCCGCTGTCTGCGCTTGTTTTTTGCATGCCCTCGGCGATGAGACTTGAGGTGCTCAGCGCCCTCCCGGTGCTCTTCCTCCACTTAGGGTAGTCTTGGGCCAGGGATTCCCAGGTGTCAGTGGGGATGTTGCACTTTGAGGGTGTCCTTGAAATGTTTCCTCTGCCCACCTGGGGCTCGCTTGCTATGTAGGAGTTCCGAGTAGAGTGCTTGCTTTGCGGATGATGTGGCCCACCCGACGGAGCTGGTCGAGTGTGGTCAGTGCTTCGATGCTGGGGATCGAGAACACTGATGTTGGTGCGTCTATCCTCCCAGCTAAAGGTCCTCCACCAACCTGACCCCGCCACACAGCACTGCCCCCCCCCCCCCCCAGTGATCAAAATCCACGGCGCATCCTTGGACAACGTGGACCACTTTCCATACCTCGGGTGCCTACTATCAGCAAGGGCAGACATCGATGACTAGGTCCAAAACCAGTGTGCCAGCGCAGCCTTCGGTTGCCTGAGGAAGAGAGTGTTTGAAGACCAGGACCTCAAATCTGGCACCAAGCTGGTCTACAGGGCTGTAGTAATACCCGCCCTCCTATACGGACCATATACAGTATACAGTAGACACCTCAAAGCGCTGGAGAAGTATGACCAGCGATGCCTCCGCAGGACTATACACTTAACTAACCGCTGAAAAAAATTAATAAATAAAAACGTCAACTTTTTTTTGTAGGTCTTCAAACCAACCTCTGTTTCTGGGGCTTCGTCGCAGGCTTCTCTTGGGCGTTTTTTTTTCACCCTGAATGACCAATTTTAAGCGGTCGCATTTTTTTTGGTGTTGCACGCCGGTGGTCCGCTTTTCAGCGGTATTTCAAAAACGGCAGCACACAACTTTGGCCAATTTAAGTGAGTACCTTTTACCGGCAAAAAAGGCGAAATATCGCCGAAAAAAGGGTGCAAGGTTGGTCAATTTCTAGCCCATCCTTTTTTATATTGGAAAGCCTGGAAAACCTGTTCCTCCAAGATACAAAGAAGTTCGACTGCTAACCCTTAACTCACTAATATGTCCAACGTACTTCTCTTCAGGATGTCCAATACTGACATGCTGATGTCACCCTTCAACAGTCCAAGATTCTTGACATCTTCGGACCTGCAGACCTAACGGACGGCGGCTAGGAGATAACGGATACCCACTTCAAACTTGGCTGATGGCATCCATCAGACACCCGACCAATGAAGCCCAGCAGCACTATAATGAATGCCGTATGACCAACAGATGCGTGATTGAGCAAGCCTTCGGCATGCTGAAGATGTGCTTTACGTGCTGAGACAGATTGGAGGCGCCCTTCAGTACGCACCAGCCAGGATCTGTAGAATGGTCGTGGGATTCCAGGGATGCCCTTATTAATGTGGAGTTCACTTAGGTTGCACCAGTGGACCCATGTCACAAGGACATGTCCCGCCCCGCACCCCCCATTGCCACTGACTCAAAGCAGTCCTACAAACAACCAATCACCCCTTGCACATCCTCCCTTTGGACCCATCAAAACATGTCTTCCCATTCATGAGCAAATAAGTTAAAAGGCGACTAGCCATCCAGCACCCAAGAATGGACAAGACGGGAAAGTGGTGCAAAATAATATTTAAGTGATCTAACCAAACAACAGAAACTTAACAACACAATATTTTCTCCAACACCCATGTGCATATCCTTATGCAGCTACAAAGCATTACTAATCCTTTTCCTACACTCCCATGAGGTGCAGCCCCTGTGGCTTGAGCAGAGGTCAAGGAAGGCTGCTTTACTTCCTGCTCTGACTGCTGAGATGCTCTTGGCTAACGACCTTTGGGTTTTGGAGCTCGTGAGTGTCCCACCAAAGGCTGCTCCACCTGCACCTGTCCAGGGACAGACTGGCCATTGGGAGATGAGGCAGCATGTGGACTATTGACTGGAAGGGGGCAGGGCAGGGTGATGAGTAGGGGGTGGTGCTGGGCAATGGCTCAGAAGTGGAAGCGCAATGAGTGTAGTCCCCATTTCCATGTTCCCTTTTGCCATGATCCCTCTCATGGCCCAGCCGCATCTCTCTGCTACCACTGTGATGATGAACACTTTAGTGCAGTTCAGTGCGGTGTTGTAAGGCCAAGGCTAAGGTATTTGTCATCATATTTAAGGTGGCAGACATGTTGGCATCCAGAATCTACATGGCCTTGGTCAGGGCGTGCTTGGACTCATTTGATTGCAATGTTTGATGTTCCACAGAGCTGGTCGCCCTCTCCGTGCAAGAACACAACATCGCAAAGCCCTGCGACATCAGCTCATTTGTACTTGAGGCAGACTGCGCCATTCTCTCTGCAATTGTTGTCAATGTGCTTGGAAGGCCTATCACTGCATCTCACATTCTGCTGCTGCTCAATGATTCTCCTTTTCATCCATGGCCCCCGGGATGCAGCATCTCTGTTCAGCGGAGCATAGCTTGAAGAGGGCTGCAGCATCTGAAGTAGACCCCCACTGCTGTCCCTATCACCACCATCTGCTCTTGCTCACTTGTGAAGTGTGAGTCACCCAGGTGAAAATCCAACTATCTCTCTAACTGGTCCCACCAAAGTGAGAGGATCTGAGCTGGTGCATGTTCTGCAGGAGTCCTGCGATGATGCACCCTTAGAGGGATTGAGTTCCTCTGAGGAATCGTGATCGGTGACCTCCACCAACTCCTGCTGAATGCGAGAGGGCCTGTGGGAGATAAAATTAGTAATGTCAAGATAAGAGTTTGGGCAGTTATCACTATGAACATGATGCTCACTGTTGACATCAAGTCAACGTGACTGAGTGCCATATGACATGTGGGTCACTAATATTCAATTGTGTCGCCAGGTAACTGGGAGCTCCCAATGTTCCCATCCCTGACGGCCAAGGACGCCGAAACTCCATTGATTTCCAGTACCACCTCCTCTGTGCTTGTATGTTGCGAGATCTGCAGAGGCCCCCCACAGGTTCTCTCCCTCTCCATGCTGTTCTGTGCTCTCTTCTCCTGTAACGTGGGAAAGAACACACCTATGAGTGAGTGAAATGGCATGCGTTCACCCGATGGATGGAGAGCATTTGCTGCAGTTGGACTTGTCCCCTTTTTTAAAGATGGTCATGATCACTGCATCTCTTGAGATCTCCCGGCATATTCTCCTCCCTCCAGATGAGAGAGATGGGGGTCATGTAACAGCGTCTCTCCGCCATACTTTAGCGCCTCAGCAGGGATTCCATACATTCCCGTAGCCTTGTTGTTCTTGAGCTATTTTATGGCTTTTCCTACCTTGTGCAATGGTGGGGTCTCACTGAGGTGGTGGCAGGTCACATGCTGCGGGATGGAGTCGAGAACACTCAAGTCAAAGGCAGAGTCTCGATTGACGAGATCTTCGAAGTGCTCCATCCAGCGGGCCCTGACTGGGAGTCCCGGCCAAAGACCACCCTAAGTGGAGAAAGTGCATCCGGAGGGCGCTGAGCACTTCGAATCTCAATGCCGAGAGCATGCAGAAATCAAGCGCAGGCAGCGGAAAGAGTGTGCGGCAAAACCAGTCCCACCCACCCCTTCCCTCTGTCCCACCTGTGACAGAGTCTGTGGCTCTTGTATTGGACTGTTCAGCCACCAAAGAACTCACTTCAAGGGTGGAAGCAAATCCGAGGGACTGCCTATGATGATGATGAGGAGAGCATTTGGTGAGGGTGACTGAGGGAGAGGCATTTGACGAGTCTCTCGGCGAGATACTGTTAGAGTGAAGCTTGTGGAGGAGCAGGGCAACTCGGACAGTAACTTTCTGATTTCAGTGTTTAACTGTGCATGTATGATTGCTGGAAATTGTTGTCTGATTTACGCCTTGATAACGGTGAGCACTGATAGCCTCACTGCTATTCTTAGCCTCACTGCTATTCTTACGGCGAAATCCTGTCCAAAGTTTAATGTTCTTGTCGACATACAAATAAGGGAGAGGTTTCTAAATATTTGGGGGGCAAAATTGGATTACTCCCAAAAATGGGCGCTTGGATCTTGATGCGCGATCTGCCCACGCCTGTTGAAAGTAGTGCAGGCAGCACGCAAAATTAATACTGCCTGCTCATTAGCATGATTGCAGTGCTAAGCGCAGCAGTAAACACGCTGCTGGTTGGCTCAGCGCTCAACAGGGTAACGAATATTGGGTACATTCTGCTGCTCAATTAAAATTTGCCTGCAGAGTGAAATGTTATCTGCAGTTCTTAAAGGAGAGGTGCTTTGCTGTAGAAGTATCACATCATCAGCGTAGCTGCAGCAATGCACAACAGAGGAAAAAAATGGCACTTCGCTTCTCTGATGCAGCACTGGAGGCCCTGGTTATATAAAAGGAGACCGGTCCTCTACCCGCAGAAGGCAGTGGGAGGAGATTGCGCAAGCCGTCAGTGCCACCAGTGTTGCCGTCAGGACCTGGATCCAGTGCCACAAGAAGTTTAATGACCTCACTCGACTGGTCATGGTGAGTGAATGCATCTTCAAATGCCATATCCCACCAACTGCACCACTAGCCTCACACACTGCATCATGCACCACACTCACACACCAACAATCTCTAGCAATCATGACTCACAAATCACAATCATAGCTTCACCTCACTCTCTCACACTTAACATTGCTGCAAAACTCACACCCACATTTCACACCTTGCACACAATGCCAGCTATTCAACCATGACATGCACATCACCCAAACATATTGTACCATACTCACTGACACACTTCTCTTTCTCCTGCAGGCCAAAGTACCTCATAACCAGCGTGAGCAGCAACAGACGGGGGCGAGGGGGGGAGACGTGCAGGCACGGCTGCACAACTTTACTGCGTTGTGCTGCAGATAATTGGAAGGGCCGTCACTTGAGACCGTGACGTGTAACGAGGTTGAAAGCATTGATGATGACAGTATGCTCATACCTAATCCTTCTTCTCAAAACCCACTTCCCCAACGTCGCACAATCTCTTCTCACTTAAAAACTGCTGATGGTGTAAGCATGCACATCTTGCTTTTCCCCCCTCACCTTACCACTACTTGATCCTTGTGCCTTTCTCCTTTTCAGATACCAAAGAAATGCCAGCAGCCCAGCCAGTGCACGACCAAGTAGAGGAGGAGAGTGATGGAGAAGAAAAGGCAGTTACTCAATCTGACACTCCCAGACACCAGCTCAGAAAATAAGACTCTGCGAATTCTAGAGGGTAGTATAGAGGCAGGATCCGCACGCGATGAGTTACTGGGCACGAGTGGGCTGAAGCAAAACCAAAGAGAAAGGGTAGTGTAGGTGCCAGCTGCCCGGAGGGCGATGTCGCACACGAGTTCTGTTTCACAGGACTTGGAGGAGGACTTCGATGGGGCGGCCTTCAGAAGAAGGGTGAAGGGGAAGCACGCACAACCGCTTGGTGCAATGACAGGCCTGCCAGAGAGCCTCTTATCGCTGTCAAGGAGCATGGAGGAGTCCCACTTCAAAATTGTACAGGGCTTTACGCAGAGCTTGGAGCCCATAATTTCCAGGGTGTAAGTGATGGGCAACTCCATTGGAACACTTGTGGACATAACCATGATGCTGGGTGTTATGTATGTTAACTGGGTTTTACCTGCCACCGGAGGGCGCGACTGTCAGAGTCCTAATGGTCACTGGCAGACACATGCAAGCCGTGTTTATAATGTTGGCAGCCATGTTGAATCCTCATTTTGAGAATAAATAAACTGGTGTAACGTCATGCCTGAACTAGCTCACCGTACTTAGCCTCGTGGAATTATTCGATGCTTAACAATTGGCGACAAGTTAAAAATACGAACTTTCACGCAGCCATATCTATTGGAATTTTGGAGAGATTCGTGGAAGGGGAATACTGGGAGGATTTCACCGATCGCCTTGACCAGTACTTCGTAGCCAACGGATTGGAAGGAACCGATAACGCAATTAAGCGTTGGGCGGTTCTCCTCACCGTTTGTGGGTCAAAAATTTATGGCCTTATCAAGAATCTACTTTCACCAACTCGACCAACGGATAAGACTTACGATGAATTGTGTACACTGGTTCAGAACCACTTTAAACCGAAGGAAAGCATTATCATGGTGAGGTATTGTTTCTGTACGCACAATCGCTCCGAGGGCCAGGACGTGGCACAATTTGTTGCCGACCTGAGACGTCTCGCTGGGCCGTGCAACTTCTGAGCTGCGTTGGAGGAAATGCTGCGGGACTTTTTTGTGCTTGGCATTGGCCACAAGGTCATCCTTCTAAAGCAGCTGGCTGCTGAATCTCTAGACCTGAGCAGGGCCATCACAATCGCCCAGGCATGCATGTCCACGGACGAAAACTCGAAACAAATATCTTCCCAGCATCGAAACTCACCGGCAAGTACTGTGCATAAAATAATATCATCGGCAGGCAGAGTTGCACATGGCAGGGCTTACTCGTCCTCGTTCGTATGACCTGTAACTGCTCAAAGTCCGCCATCGGGGGTGAATCAAATAGCCCCTGCAACGCCAAAAAGGCACAATCATCGGGCTCATCAATGCCGATTCAAGCAATATGTGTGCAAAGGCTGTGCAACAATGGGGCACCTTCAGCGAATATGTCCACAACCGAGCAAGCGTGCTGCAACACACCACGTGGCTGAGTATGATCGATCCAGCGTAGATCAAATGGCACAGGCATCTCAACCCGAGGTACAGGACAAAGAATAGTATGGGGTACATTCTTTTATCAAAAGTCCTCCAATAATGCTGGAAGTTAAATGGGGTTCCAGTGTCCATGGAATTGGACACGGGTGCGAGTCAGTCAATAATGAGCCAGAGGGCTTTCGAAAAGCTGTGGGGACACTAAGGCAAAAAGACCCAAATTGAGCCCAATCAATGTGAAGCAGCGTACCTACACCAAAGAGCTCATGCCTTTACTGCCACGCTGCCAATGACTGGTATCGTACGATGGAGCTGTGCATGATTTATCATTGTGGATTGTTCCAGGCAATGGCCCAACAATGTTCGGCAGGAGTTGGCTTGAGAAAATTAAATGGAACTGGAAAGATATTAAAGCCTTATCATCAGTGGATGACGCTTCATGTGCTCAAGTGCTGAGCAAGTTTCCCTCGTTCGAACCAGGGATCGGCAACTTCGCGGGAGCCAAGGTGCAGGTCCACTAAGCCCGGATGCAAGACACATCCATCACAAGGCTCGGGCGGTTCCGTACATGATGAGGGAGAAAGTCGAGATCGAACTGGGCAGACTTCAACAGGAAGGAATCATATCACCAGTCGAGTTCAGCGAATGGGCCAGTCCAATTGTCCTGGTGTTGATAAGTGATGGCATGGTCAGGATCTGCAGCGACTACAAAGTAACGATCAACCGAGTCTCGATACAGGATCAGTACCCGTTATCCAAGGCTGACGACCTGTTTGCAATGCTAGCGGGAGGGAAGTTGTTCACCAAATTGGACCTGACCCCTGCTTACATGACACAGGAGCTGGTCGAATCATTGAAAAAACCGACGTACATCAACACGCACAAAGGACTGTTGATATACCACAGAATCAACACACACAAAGGACTGTTTATATACCACAGATGCCCTTTCAGAATTCGTTCGGCAGCAGCCATATTTCAGACAAACATGGAGAGTTTGCTGAAGTCCGTCCCTAAAAACCGTCGTGTTCCAAGATGACATCCTGTTCACTGGTCGCGACGCCACTGAACACCTGCGCAACCTGGAAGAGGTTCTACGTCGTCTGGACAGGGTGGGACTCAGGCTAAAACGCTCCAAGTGTGTTTTCATGGCACCAGAAGTCGAATTCCTGGGTAAAAAGATTGCAGCAGACGGCATCAGGCCTATGGACTCGAAGACAGAGGCCATCAAGAATGTACCCAGACCCCAGAGTGTGAAGGAGCTGCGTTCATTCCTGGGTCTTCTCAACTATTTAGGTAACTTTCTACCTAGTTTGAGCACATTGCTGGAGCCCTTGCACATGTTGCTGAGAAAGGGTAACGACTGGGTTTGGGGCAAATCTCAAGACAGAGCAGTTGAGAAGGCCAGGAACCTGCTATGTTCCAATAAATTACTGGTACACTATGACCCATGTAAGCAGTTAGTGCTAGCCTACGACACCTCATCATATGGGGTCGGTTGTGTGCTCCAGTAAGCCAATATATCCGGCAAACTCCAACCAGCTGCATACACGTCCAGAAGTCTGTCTAAGGCTGAAAGAGCAATAGTATGGTAGAGAAAGAGGCTTTAGCATGCCAATGTGGGGTTAGGAAAATGCACCAATACCTGTTTGGGCTTTGGTTTCAGTTTGAAACATACCACAAGCTGCTTATTTCATTGTTTTTTGAGAGCAAAGGTATGAACATCAATGCCTCGTCCCGCATCCAAAGATGGGCACTGACATTATCCACTTTTGATTATGTCATCCGCTACAGACCAGGCATTGAAAACTGTGCTGATGCGCTTAGCCGGCTACCATTGCCCACAACCGGGGTGGAAATGCCGCAGCGCGCAGATTTGCTGCTGGTCAAGGATGCCTTCGAGAGTGAGGGGTCACCCGTCACGGCTCGCCAAATTAGGACTTGAACCAGCCAGGATCCTGTACTGTCGAGTGTAAAAAGGTGTGTCCTAAATGAAAATTGTTCTGCCATTCCTAGGGAAATGCATGATGAAATTAAGCTTTATAGCCGCTGCAAAGATGAATTGTCTATTCAGTCTGATTGTCTGTTATGGGGCAATCGTGTTGTTATGCCAAAAAAAGGCAGGGAAATTTTTGTGCAAGATTTACACAGTACCCATCCAGGCATTGTCATGATGAAGGCCATTGCCAGGTCTCGCGTTTGGTGGCCTGGCATTGACTCGGACTTGGAGTCATGCGTGCATCAGTGCAACACTTGCATGCAACTGAGTAATGCACCTGTGGAGGCTCCGCTGAGTCTGTGGTCATGGCCATCCAAACCGTGGTCAAGGATCCACATAGACTTTGCCGGCTCCTTTCTCAGCAAAATGTTTTTAGTGGTAGTGGATGCTTACTCCAAACGGATTGAATGCGTAATCATGTCATCCAGCGACAAAGGAGCGTGTTTCACCAGTTCGGAGTTCCACGAGTTTATGACCCGTAATGGCATCAAGCATGTCGGGTCTGCCCCTTTCAAACCTGCGTCTAACAGTCAAGCGGAGCGGGCTGTCCAAACCATTAAGCAGAGCCTAAAACTAGTGACTCACGGCTCCTGACAGACTCGCTTGTCCCTCATTCTGCTTAGTTACCGGACAAGACCCTAATCACTCACCAGGGTCCCTCCTGCTGAGCTGTTAATGAAGAGAGGCCTCAAAACCAGGCTCTCCCTTGTACACCCGGATCTCAATGATCATGTCGAAACCAGAAGGCAGCAATGGTACCATGATCGTGCGGCCATATCACGTGACATTGCTGTTCATGACACTATGTTTGTCCTGAATTATGGTCATGGTCGAAAGTGAGTTGCTGGCACGGTTTTGGCCAAGGAGGGGAACAGGGTGTTTGTAGTCAAACTGTTAAATGGCCAAACGTGCAAGAGGCACATCGACCAAACCAAACTGTGATTCACAGAAAACCCAGAACAAATTGAAGATGACATCATCATCGATCAACCAACACACATCCAACCATCTGTTGACCCTTGTGTCATTCACGAAGACGAACCTACCATCCCCGACAGTCCTGTCAGACCGACTGCTCCGCACTGCAGCAATGGTCCTACTAACTCACCCAAGCTTGGGTTCGAACTGAGAAGATCAACCAGGGAGCGGAAGGCCTTGGACCGTCTCAACTTGTAAATACAACCTGTACCAAGGACTTTGGGGGGAATGATGTTATGTATGTTAACTGGGTTTTACCTGCCACCGGAGGGCGCGACTGTCCGGTCCTAATTGTCACTGGCAGACACGTGCAAGCTGTGTATATGATATAGGCAGCCATGTTGAATCCTCACTTTGAGAATAAATAAATTGGAGTAAGGTCATGCCTGAACTAGCTCACCGTAATTAGCCTCATGCAGTTATTCGATACTTAACACTGGGTGTGATGGGCGATGTCACGGCTTCCATTGCAGTATGGGACCCAACGTCCGAGTGGTACAGTGGAAGTTTAGACTTCTCTCATGCAGGCTCAGCTTACTGCCACACTAGTTCAGATTGCTGCCATCGCAGCTGGGTTTATGAATGTGGAAAGGATGTGTGAAGGATCTCACAACAGTCCAGTAATCTACCCTCTAACAGATGGATAGGAATGCTGAGGTGTCGCCATGGGGGAGTGGCAATGGCACTGTGGAGCAAGAACCTGCTGTCCTCTCTTAAGTTGACAGCTTTCATACTGCCACTCCACCAGTGCCATTGCAGTTGCCTGTCAGACAGCCAGCCCAGACTGTTGCTATCCATGCTGAGGTGGTGCAGTCTGCAGCCAGCATTCCAGGCCCAGAGCTGCAAGGCCAACTGAAGTCTCCCTCACTAAATGTCAGCAGCCTTACACCAGCCACTGGGGTGGCATGCATTGGACCATTAGAGTAGGTAAAGGCACACAAAAGACAGATACTCTGGGAATGCACAAGAATGATTAATTGACTTTAAGTAATATTCAAAATAATAGTTTATAAATTATGTTTTGAATGTTTGTTTTGTAGTGGCTTTCATTTCAGCTTTGTGTTCAAGTGAACGCTGTGATGTTCCCTGAAAGAGGGATGGTAAGATGGGGAACTGTTGAGCAACGGGGATCTGGGGTTTGATTCATTGGATCGGGAGTCTGATGATGCACTCACGGACTGCCCGTCCAGAATGGGGATTTTCTGCCTGC
Source organism: Pristiophorus japonicus (assembly GCF_044704955.1). Lineage (NCBI taxonomy): Eukaryota > Metazoa > Chordata > Chondrichthyes > Pristiophoridae > Pristiophorus > Pristiophorus japonicus. Next base: position 94,407,403 of record NC_091981.1, read on the forward strand.
TTCCTCTCCTCCCTCTCCCTCCTCCCTCCTCCTCCTCCATGGTGGCAATGGCTGTACCCTCAAGATGGCCAAGTTGTAGATGATGCAGCGACCACCATGAAATGGGACACCCACTTCGGCGTGCACTGGAGGGCTCCTCCCGAGCGGTCAAGGCAGCGGAACCATTGCTTGAGCACCCCAATTGTCTGGTTGATGATGATCCTTGTGGCAGCATGGCTGTCATTTTATGATTGCTGGCCACGTGGTGGGGTTGCGGAGGAGAGTCATCAGCCAGGTGTAGAGCGGATAGCACTTGCCTCCGAGCCTCCACCCTTGGGTTCGACTTGGTGGTTGGAAGTTTTCTGGCACAGTGGACTGGCATTCACCATCATGATGTGGTGGGCGTGGTCACACACCGACTGCACATTAACAGAGTGGTAGCCTTTGTGGTTATGGTACATCTCAGCATTGATATGTGGCGCCCGCAAAGCCACGTGTGCATTCGATGGTGCCCTGCACCATGGGGAAGCCTGGTATCCTGGCAAAGCCATATGCTCGCTCCTCCTGCGTCTCTCTGTTCAGAAAGCAAACTATGAAGTCCGTTCTACTGGAGTACAGAGCTTCTGTGACCTCCCGGATGCAGCGATGGACGGCGAACTGCGAGATGTTCGTAATGTCGCCTGCTGCAGTCTGGAAGGATCTGGCGTCGAAAGAATTGAGGGCCACTGGCTGCACCATCATCACACTGCTCTGAGACTGCAGGTCTGTTTCCAAGAGGTGGCAGAGTTCTGCGGCCACCTCCTTGTTGAAGTAGAGCCTCTAAATATACTGCTCCTGGCTGAAGTGCAATAGGGGAATTGTTCACTGAAGATCCGAGGTGGGTAAGGCCACATGCTGAGAGCCCTCCAGCTTGTCTTTGCTGCCTCCGCTTTATCTCCCTGTCATGCTGCAGTACTAGGTGGACTGCAAGTCGAGCTCCCATGACTGGTGTAGTCAGAGGCCTTCCAGTTGCAGCCAACGCCTTCCCAACGTCCAGCAGCACTCCCTACATACTTTAATAACTTTATAAATGTGTTCTAGTAAGCCAGTATCGATATAAATTCTGCAAGAGCCAGTACATGAGTAAAATCAACTTACTTATAAGTTGATTGTATCCCGATAAAACAGTGCTGGTGGGGATCCCTCATATAGCTGCATGTTCAGCTGTTCATGTTTAGGAGAGCGCATTGATTGGAATGCACACTGAGTGACGTCACGATCTACCTCATTTGAATTCTTCCGCCACATGAAGGCAACGGTCACGTTACCGACCTGCCCAAAATGGCGACTGCCACAGTCCATGCAAGAAGTGAGCGGAAGTGAAGCGGCCCCCATTTTTTTGCCGAAACCGGCCTTAACTGCTGCCGTTTGTGATATATGCACCTGTGAGTATGCTCACAGGTTTGTAACAAAAAGAGTTGTAGAGCTGTTGCTGGCCTCCCGTCTGGACGGAATTCCTCATCGGCACCAAGCCCAGAAACCTCCCTCGGGAGCTGGTGCCTCACAACTTGAGCCGCCTCAGGAGAATCCCCTCCGTGCCTTTCAGTTCCGCGTGGAGGGGTTTCCTGTACGGGCTGCTCCTGCACACTCTCAACCTTGCCATCCTCGTCTGCCGTCCGCACACGCCATGGCGTACCATCTTGCCGTCCGGAGGAGGTGGGGGTCCCCGATGCAGTGCACTCTACGCGGGAGTCCTCCCACTATTTATCGGGGACTTGGCCTGGAGGATGGTGCACGGAGCAGTCCCATGCAATAAATTTTTAAGCCGGTTCACTGGCTCCCAGGCCGCCTGCAATTTCTGAGGTCTGGAAGAGTCCGTGTTCCACGTTTTTATTGAATGTGCGAGATTGCAGCCCCTGTTCCACTATTTAAAGGGGCTGCTCCTCAATTTCTGGTTGCACTTCAGTCCCACACTCCTGATCTTTGGGCACCCTGTGCGGAGGGGAGCGGGTGGGTCCGAGGGCCTCCTTGTAGGACTGCTCCTGGGCACGGCCAAGGGTGCCATCAGCCGGTCCAGGCAGTGGGCGGTCGAGGGGGTTGTTCAGCCTGACTGCCTGCCTCTCTTCCACGCTTATCTCCAGGCCAGGGTGTCCTTAGAGATGGAGCACGCGGTGTCCACCGGTACACTTGTGGTCTTCCGCGAGAGGTGGGCGCCGGAGGGACTGGAGTGCATTATCACCCCCGGCAACCAAATTTTAATTTGATTTTACATGTTTTAAAGTTTAATTTGTTTTAATTGCTGGGGTTTTAGTGACCCCTCCCCTTTTATAGGGGGCACTTGTAAAATATATAATTTTAATGCCCCCAAAAAAATATCCCCAAAAAAATGAAAAAAGAGGGCAGTTAAAAGTGTTTGGAGTGTCCCCCAGATCGGGGGGCACTTGATTTAATGTTTAATTTTGTTCACCCTAAAAGAGTTGTAACAAAAAGAGTTGTAGAGCTGTTGCTGGCCTCCCGTCTGGATGGAATTCCTCATCAGCACCATGCCCCGAAACCTCCCTCGGGAGCTAGTGCCTCACAACTTGAGCCGCCTCCAGGAAATCCCCTCCGTGCCTTTCAGTTCTGCGCGGAGGGGTTTCCTGTACGGGCTGCTCCTGCACAATCTCAACCTTGCCATCCTCGTCTGCCATCCGGACACGCCATGGCGTACCATCTTGCCATCCGGAGGAGACGGGGGTCCCTGATGGAGTGCACTCTATGCGGGAGTCCTCCCACTATTTATCGGGGACTTGGCCTGGAGGGTGGTGCACGGAGCAGTCCCGTGCAACAAATTTTTAAGCCGGTTCACTGGCTCCCAGGCCGCCTGCAATTTCTGTGGTCTGGAGGAGTCCGTGTTCCATGTTTTTATTGAATGCACGAGTTTGCAGCCCCTGTTCCATTATTTAAAGGGGCTGCTCCTCAATTTCTGGCTGCACTTCAGTCCCACACTCCTGATATTTGGGCACCCTGTGCGGAGGGGAGCGGGTAGGTCCAAGGGCCTCCTTGTAGGACTGTTCCTGGGCACGGCCAAAGGTGCCATCAGCCGGTCCAGGCAGCGGGCGGTTGAGGGGGTTGTTCAGCCTGACTGCCTGCCTCACTTCCGTGCGTACATCCGCGCCAGGGTGTCCTTGGAGATGGAGCACATGGTGTCCACCGGTACGCTCGCGGCCTTCCGCGAGAGGTGGGCACCGGAGGGACTGGAGTGCATCATCCCAACCCCTCCCCCCCCCCCCGGCTACCAAATTTTATTTGATTATTATGGTTTAAAGTTTAATTTGTTTCATTGCTGGGTTTTAGTGCCCCCCACCTTTTAGCCAGGGGGCACGTGTAAAATTTGTGTTTTTTAGTGCCCTTAAAAAAAAAAGGGCACTTGAAAAGTGTTTGGGATGCCCCCCCTTTTAATCAGGGGGCACTTGATTTAATGTTTATTGATTGTTTTCTACAAAAAGAGTTGTAGAGCTGTTGCTGACCTCCGTCTTGGTTGGAATTCCTCATCGGCGCCAAGCCCTGAAACCTCCCTCGGGAGCCGGCGCCTCATAACTTGAGCCTCCTCCAGGAAATCTACTTCGTGCCTTTCAGTTTTACGCGGAGGGGCTTCCTGTACGGGCTGCTCTTGCACACTCTCCCCTTTGCCATCCTCGTCTGCAGTCCGAACACGCCATGGTGAACCATTTTGCCGTCCGGAGGAGGCGGGGGTCCCTAATGAAGTGCTCTCTATGCGGGAGTCCTCCCTTTATTTATTGGGACTTGGCCTGGAGGGTGTTGCACGGAGCAGTCCCATGCAATATGTTTTTAAGTCGGTTCACGGGCTCCCAGGCCGCCTGTAATTTCTGCGGTCTAGAGGAGTCTGTGTTCCATGTGTATGTTGCGTGTGCAAGGTTGCAGTCCCTCTTCCAATATTTGAAGGGGCTTCTCCTCAAATTCTGGTTGCACTTCAGTCCCACACTCCTGATCTTTGGGTACCCTATGCGGAGCAGATCGAGCAGGTCGGAAGGCCTCCTTGTAGGACTGCTCCTGGGCACGGCCAAGGGGGCCATCAACCGGTCCAGGCAGCGGGCGGTCGAGGGGTCGTTCAGACCGACTGCCTGCCTCTCTTCCGCGGTTACATCCGAGCCAGGGTGTCCCTGGAGATGGAGCACGCGGTGTCCACCGGTACGCTCGCGGCCTTCCGCGAGAGGTGGGCGCCAAATGGACTGGCGTGCATCATTTCAACTGGGAACAGTATTTTAATTTGATATAATTGATTTGATTTGACAAGGGTTACCTTTATGTTAAATTGTTAATTTGTGCTTTTGGTGCCTCAAAAAAAAAAACAAGGGGGCACTTGAGTGAAAATTTCTAGAGTGTGACCCCCCTCTAATCAGGGGGCACTTGTTTATTGTCTTCAACAAAATAGTTGTACTTCAGTCCCATACTCCTGATCTTTCATGAAGAAAGTCCCATCCTTTATGCTTTATGGGCTAGACTTTCCACTGATGATCGCTGGGCTATCGCTCATCTATTACACAAATAGACAGGCTATCGCCCATTTTAGCTTAAAAGTGGAAAGTTGGTCCGGAACATCGCCCGCTGATCGCCGGCCCAACTTTTGACACACATGAATCTGCTATCGTCGAGGTGATCACCCACCACAACTTTCACCTCATCGCCCACACATCGCTGGGCTGATCACTCGCCGAGAAGATTGCTGGAGAAAAGCTGCTCCCCACTGGCACTACTCGGCAGAACTCGGCACTACGGACGCTATTTTGAACGTCGGAGGAACTGCAAGAGGCTGCTTCAACTTGGAGCTTAAAAGGAGATTTAATTTGTGAGTGATTTTTAAGGGCCCTATTAACTCTTGGCAATCATCTAATCACATTTAAGTGTTGAGGACAAATCTAAGGGCATTTAGAGCGATTGATATTGATGGGGTCTGTAATTTCTCTACCAGTATTGGTCACTAATCACATGCTACAGACTGAAGGTAGGAAAAGGTATATTGAAGAGCATTGTGTGCCCAATCAAAGAGATGGCAGACTGCTGTGGAGGAGGAAACCTTATACCCGCCGAACTTGCAGGGAAAAGCAATCATACCTGAACTTGTCCGATAACACGTGCCTTAGGAGGATGCGCTTCCGAAAAAAGGCTATCGCTGAGATATTGGCAGCTCATCAAGGGAGATCTGCAGCCTAGCAGCACCATCAGGACCGCACTGCCCGTTGAGGTAAAGGTTACTTCGGCACTTTCCTTCTATGCATCGGGCTCCTTTCAGGCCTCAGCTGGCGACATTTGTGGTATCTCTCAGCACGCCACACATTGCTCCATTCGACAGGTGACTAAAGCCCTTTACGCTCGCAGGATGAACTTTATAAACTTCCCTATGACCAGGGAGACACAGACAGAGAGGCCTTTGGGTTTCTCGAGAATAGCAAACTTCCCCAAGGTGCAGGGAGCAATAGACTGTATGCACATCGCCCTGAGAGCACCTTTACAGGATGTGGCGGTGTTTCGTAACCGAAAGTGCAGCTGAATGTGCAGCTCATTGTCGACCATAACCAAATAATCATGGCAGTAAATGCTAATTTTCCAGGAAGCACCATGATGCGCACATCTTGCACATCACTGTCTCTGACTGTTTAACCGTCAGCCACAAGGTCACGGTTGGATGCTGGGGGATAAGTGATACGGCCTTGCCAGCTGGCTCGTGACCCCCCTGCGGAATCCCCAGACAGAAGCCGAGAAGCACTACAATGAAAGCCATATAGCTACACGCAATATCGTTGAAAAGACAATTGGAGTGCTGAAGCAGCACTTCAGATGCCTGAATCACTCAGGAGGCCACCTACAATGCCACCCTAACCAGGTCGCTGAGTTTATTGTGGTGTGCTGCATGTTGCATAACCTAACTATAAGGAGAGGACAACAATTGCCAGATGGGGCTACTGGTCCACCTCGGGGGAGGGGGCAAGAGGAAGACGAGGACCTCTGGGAGAACAATCAACCTGGTGATGAACCCATGCCCCCATGTCCCCCCACAAGACTGGAAAAGCCCAGTGGGAGTTGCGCAGCTGCAAAACTCTTGTGTCAGCAGCTCATAAATGAACACTTTGCATGAACTTACATTGGTGACAGTTACAGTTATGGAAAGACAACAGTGCAGTTGTGTTACATTTCATCCTTGCCTGGCCATTGTTTTCCAACAATTGTATTCATGTTTTACCTTACCTTACGTTATTAGAAGACACTGCACAACAATTGTAAAATGCAGTACAATATTTTAATAATTTAACAATTTTTTTTACTGTAAAAATAACCCAACCCCCAACAGTCACCCAACAATAAATTTAAAATACAACAACAATAACAAAAGCAACCCTGCCACCTGCGGCCACGCTTCCCTCCAGATCCTAATATACCCCCCCCCCCCCACCTCGCCCCGTGTCCTAGCCCCCCGTTGTAATCGGGTAATGGGACCAGGACGACTTGCTGTGGGGAAGGTCAAGGCCTGTTGCTGTTGGGGTGGTGATGGTGGCCGCATCTTCTCAGAAGTGGAGGAGGAGGAGAAGACGTTTTGGAAGGAACATCTTCCGAGTCAGATGGAAGTTCTTCCTCCTGACTCGCATCTGTGCTGGCGGTTGGTGGGATGGCACCTTGGGGTGCTGTGCCGTCTCCTGACATTATGGCATGCCGCAAGGCAGGGATGGCAGCGATCTGTTGGCCCATTGCCACAATCATGCACTCCATACCCTCCGCTATGTGAGCGGACATTGTAGCAACGTTCCCGGTCAACCCACCAAATGCCTGGAGGAGCTCTCAACTGAGGTCGACCTCTCCCTGCACAGCGCAATCATATCCTCGTTCGGACCTGCCCGTTGCAGCGTGTGTCGATGATCTTATTAAATGGCAGAGCAGGATCGAGGGGCCAGATGGCCTGCTCCTGCTCCTATTTCTTATGTTCTTATGTTGTTAACCTGAGAGTAGCACAGAAGCTGCATGCATAACATGACAACATTCGTATTATAATGAAATGCCGTTACATTACTTTGAATGAACACTGCTTTACACATTACTCATGTGATGCAAGGGAGGGATCTGCACCACCACGCGTGGTGGCCGAGCGACTATGGGTGCCCACAAGTGCTGCCGCATGTTCCTCGAAGTCACTGAGCACGACAAGCTGAGCAGGGCCTCCTCCAGTGCACCTCCGCCCATTGCGATTCTTAGATATCTAACTCTGCAAACATGACAAGAGAATGGTATAAGCTAATTGACTAGGTACTGTCATGTATGTAACCTTTATGTAACAACACTGCAATACTGTATATACGTAAGAAATGCACACCTTGACCACAGGGGGTGAACTTGTGGGAGACATTCCTCACCTGGTCATCCAGGTATATAAAGGGAGGTCCCACGCAGGGTCATCACTTCTTGGTCCTGTGAATAAAGGTTCAGATCATGGAGTTACCTTGTCCATAGAATGTGCCTCGTGTGCATTTGTGGTATTGTGTAAAGAATTTACATTGGCGACAAGAAACGGGAATCAACGACCCACGAGAAGGGCCACCGGCAGCACAGATGAACGGTACTGTGTTGGTGAGGACTGGGAAAATTTCATTGAGAGGCTCCAGCAGAGTTTTGTCACAAAGGACTGGCTGGGACACGCAGCGGCCAACAAGCGAAGGGCTCATCTGCTGACCAGCTGTGGACCTAAGACTTGCGCGCTCATGAAAGACCTGCTAGCACCTGAGAAACCGGTGGACAAAACCTTTGAAGAGCTCAGCAAACTGATCGGTGAGCACCTCAAACCGGCAAGCAGCGTACACGTGGCCTGACACAGATTCTATACCCACCGACGTTGGGAAGGACAGAGCATACCGGATTTCGTTGCGGACCTCCGGCACTTGGCCAGCCTCTAAGTTCACAGACGCCTGCAGGGGGGAGATGCTAAGGGATTTCTTTATTGAAGGCAGCGGTCATGCTGGGATTTTATAATTGAGACCAAGGACTTGACCTTGGAAGTGGCAACGTTGATGGCTCAGACTTTTATGGTGGGGGAGGAGGAAACCAAGATAATATATGCGCGCAATTCTGCCTCCAAAGTGGCGATGGATCAGGGAGTCAATATCATAAACACGACACAGAGCTCCGCAGGCAAGGGCAGTTCGACACACCCCAGGTAGCAATAGACCCAAGAGTAAATCTCCAACAGACAATGGCAGGCTGAATGGACATTTACGCCCCCCCCCCCAGTGGACAATGCGATCCGGGATGGGGCAATTGACACCCACTAACAGGGTGCTCAAGAGCAGTCAAAGGGGCAGTCAGCGAGGAATGCCTTGCAACAGCTCTTTTGTTCACAACAATGGGAATCTCAGTTCATGCTGGAGGTGTGGGGACAGACATGCTGCCAGGACTTGCAGGTTTCAACAGTTCATCTGCAGAAATTGTAACCTCAGTGGCCATTTAGTCAGAACGTGCAGAAAGCCTGTAACAAGGCTAATATACGAGGTCGATGAACCAGATGAGGGGTCTGCGAGGCAGGATGACGCTTGGGGCAAATCAATGGACGCTGAAGTTCAGCGTGTTCATGTGGCAAACATTCACAGCTCATATACCAAAACACCACCTATGATGATGAAAGTCCTATTAAATGGCATCCCTGTACGCATGGAGCTGGACACGGGGGCCAGCCAGTCACTCATGAGTGTTCAACAATTCGAAAAGCTGTGATCACTCAAAGCCAGCAGACCCAAACTAGAACGCATTGAGACGCAATTACGGACGTACACCAAAGAAATCATTCCAGTGCTAGGCAGTGCAATGTTGGCGGTCACACACAATGGATCGGTGAACCGGCTGCCGCTCTGGATTGTCCTGGGCAATGGTCCCGCACTGTTGGGGAGGAGCTGGTTAGCTGAGATGAACTGGAAATGGGGGGATGTGCACGCCATGTCATCTGTGGAGCGAAGTTCATGCTCACAGGTCTACAGCAATTTGAGTCACTATTTCAACCTGTTGTCGGGGCGTTCAAAGGTACCAAAGTGGTGATACGCATCACCCCGGATGCCAGACCAGTGCACCACAAAGCCAGAGCTGTGCCGTATGTGATGTGGGAGAAAATTGAGAGCGAATTGGACCGGTTGCTGAGAGAGGGCATCATCTCGCCCATTGAATTCAGCGACTGGGCGAGTCCCATCGTTCCCGTCCTAAAAGCGGATGGCTCGGTCAGGATCTGTGGCGACTATAAGGCCACTATCAACTGGGTGTCCCTAGAAGACCAATACCCGCTCCCGAGAGCGGTGGACCTTTTTGCCACGCTGGCAGGCGGCAAGCTGTTCACCAAGTTGGACCTCACTTCAGCCTATATGACCCAAGAACTGGCCGACGAATCTAAACTACTGACCACCATCACCACGCACAAGGGACTGTTCGTTTACATCAGGTGTCCATTTGACATTCGATCAGCGGCCATGATTTTTCATAGAAACATGGAAAGCCTGCTCAAATCCATTCCTGGAACAATCGTATTTCAGGACGACATCCTCATCACCAGTCGTGACACCGAGGAACACCTCCACAACCTGGAGGAGGTGCTACGCCGACTGGATCGGGTAGGCCTGCGACTCAAGAAGTCTACGTGTGTGTTTTTGGTTCCCGAGGTCGAGTTTCTGGGCAGGAAGGTGGCTGCAGATGGGATTTGGCCTACCGAATCCAAAATGGAGGCTATTCAACGAGCGCCCAGGCCCGGCAACACATCGGAGTTGCATTCATTTCTGGGACTCTTGAACTATTTTGGGAACTTTCTGCCGAAGTTAAGCACATTGTTGGAGCTGCTACACATGCTCCTGCTTAAGGGTTGTGATTGGTTTTGGGGGGACTGTGAGGAACGGGCTTTCAATCGGGCGCAGAACCTACTTTGTTCAAATAAGTTGTTGACCCTGTATGACCCCCGTAAGAAATTGGTTCTGACATGTGATGCATCGTCTTGTGGGGTTGGGTGCGTGTTGGAGCAGGGTAACGCTGAGGGCCAACTACAACCTGTGGCTTATGCGTCCAGGTCGCGTGCTCAAGCTGAACGGGGATATGGGATGGTTGAGAAGGAAGCACTCACGTGTCTATGGGGTGAAAAAGATGCATCAGTACCTTTTTGGCAGGAGGTTCGAATTAGAAACGGACCACAAGCCGTTAATATCCCTGCTGTCAGACAGCAAGGCTGTCAATGCCAATGCGTCAGCTCGCATACAGCGATGGGCTCTCACACTCGCTGCGTATGACTACACCATCCGGCACCGGCCTGGCACCGAAAACTGCGCTGACGTGCTCAGCAGGCTTCCACTGGCCACCACTGAGGGGGCAGCGGAGCAAAGCGCTGAAATGGTCATGGCCGTCGATGCCTTTGACAGCGTAGGCTCCCCCATCACAGCCCACCAGATCAAAATCTGGACCAACAGAGATCCCCTCCTGTCCTTGATTAAGAAATGTGACCTGACTGGGGATTGGGCGCCCGCACATGGAGCATGCTTGAGGAGGTCAGACCGTTTCACAGACGGATGGATGAGCTCTCCATCCAAGCTGACTGCCTACTATGGGGCTGCTGGGTAGTCATGCCCCAGAGGGGCAGGGAAGCCTTCATCAGGGAACTCCACAGCGAGCACCCAGGCATCGTGCTGATGAAGGCCATTGCCCGGTCATGTGTGGTGGCCTGGAATTGATTCAGACCTGGAACTCTGTGTTTGCAGGTGCACAGCTAGGTAATGCCCGCAGGGAGGCTTCGCTCAGCCCGAGGCCCTGGCCCACCAGGCCATGGTCACGTATTCACATAGACTTTGCAGGTCCATTCATGGGAAAAATGTTTCTCATTGTGGTTGGTGCGTGCTCGAAATGGATCGAGTGCATTATTTTTCAATTTGTGCACGACATCTACTACCGTGGAGAGTCTGCGCATGATTTTTGCGACCCACGGCTTGCCGGACATCCTTGTTAGCGATAATGGGCCATGTTTCTCAAGTTACGAATTCCAGGAGTTCATATTAGGTAATGGCAATAACACTGTCAGGACAGCACCATTCAAGCCGGCCTCCAATGGCCAGGCGGAACGTGCAGTCCAAATCATGAAACAAGGCATGCTCCGGATTCGATGCCGCCTATTGCGCCTCCTGCTGGCCTATAAGTCCCAACTGCACTCGCTCACGGGGGTCCCGCCCGCGGAGCAACTCGTGAAACGAACACTCAAAACTCGGCTCTCCATCATTCATCCTGTCCAACATTTTTGAGGGCGAGCGCCAGTCCCAAAATGAGTACCATGACCAAAATTCAAGGGGGAGATGTATAGAAATTGATGACCCCGTATTTGTTCTCAATCACGCTTTGGGGCCCAAATGGCTTGAGGGTACTGTAATAGACAAAGAGGGGAATAGGGTCATAGTGGTTAAACTTCGCAATGAGCAAATATGCCGCAAGTATCTGGACCAAGTAAAAAAAAAGGTTCAGCATGGACAATGAGTAACCGGAGGAAGATCATGAGATGGTATTCACACCACCGCCAGTGAACGAGCAACAAGAATATTCAGCAGCATGCACAGTCCCTGCGGTCAGCCCGGAATCACCACGGGTGACAGACACACATACCAAGGCTCAACCACCAGAGCCCCAACTGCGGCGCTCCACGAGAGAGCGCAGACCACCCAAGAGACTTAACCTATCATCCCAATAAGATGTTGAGGGGGAGGTGATGTCATGTATGTAACCTTTATGTAACAATGCAATACTGTATTTACGTAAGAAATGCACACCTTGACCACAGGTGGTGAACTTGTGGGAGACACTCCTCACCTGGTGATCCAGGTATATAAAGGGAGGTCCCACACAGGGTCATCACTTCTTGGTCCTGTGAATAAAGGTTCAGGTCATGGAGTGACCTTGTCTATAGAATGTGCCTCGTGTGGATTTGTGGTATTGTGTAAGGACTTTACAGGTACTATCATGGAAAAACAACAGGTTCCAACGTTATATCCTAATACGGTTTGTATCCACAATTGATGTATGGTTATAACATCTACGTTCAGATAAAATATTTCATAAGATCGTGTTTAGGATCTAATGCTTGACACAAAACACCTTGACTACAATTTCCATGAGGGCCCCCACAGGGTGGGGCTGGGGGATCAGGACCGCTGGTGAGCTCAGCAATGACAGGAGCTTATGTCCAAAAGTATCCAGGGCAGCTCTCCCCAAGTCCAGGCTGGCTCACTGTGTAAGTGACAGCAGCCGGGGAGACTAACACTGTCTGGATAAAGGTGACTGGACCCCTCATTGCTCAGTCGCCCCCATCCATCAACGTAACCCAAAAGGAGACGGTGCCAAAATTAGATTTAAAAAGGGCACAGGTTCCAAGCCCTGTCCAGATCTTAGCAGGAAATATGCAAGAATAACCAGCTTAATTTCAATCCGGGAGAGATACATATTATGTGGATCATTACAATTTAAAATCTATTTCATACTTAATCTTGCTGAAGCAACCAGGCTGTTCCAGCACTTGTGACACTGGTCTGACCCCCTTGCCTCATGGGACGCCGATGAGACCACATCGGCGATCTCGCCCCAAATCTTTCGGTAGGCCCAGGGTGGAGGTTTCCCACACCCACCCCGGCTTAATTGGGCCCACAGCGAGTGTACCTCCTGGACGAGGGTCTCGTTGGTCTCATCGGAGAATTGTTTTGCCCTCTTCCTCCCCTCCACATCCTGGTCACTCTCCGCTGACTCTTGCTCTAGGTTGGACATATTATAATATATAATATTTATGTAATAATCTCTCCTCCTGTCTGTTTGTCTCTGTGTCTCTCTCTCTCTCTCTCCCCCTCCCTTTGGCTTCTGCACATGCCCAGATGACCCCCTGACCTCCCAAATCGCGGGAAACCTTTGCAAAAAAAAAACGCACGCGCAGAAAGGCCGTTGCTGGGGACGCCTTGCCTTCCACATTGCAAAGGCCCATTTCATATCGCCGAGGCCCATTTCACACCGCTGACCTATCGACCCCTCCCCCCAAAAAAGACAAAAAGTAGCGATTAGAAAAATGGGCGATCTTCCAGCGATCCTGAAAGCTGAAACATCGCTAATGCTGGAACATCGCCCATTATTTGGGCGATAAGTCAGCTAAGTGGAAAGTCTAGCCCTCTAGTGTTCTTTGCTTAATAATTCATAGCAACGCATTGCTATTAAGAACTAGTTGGTTTATTAACAACGCTTAATAATCACACTATAGATTATCACTTTATCCACTAGGCTCGCAATTGCATACCTCATTGTGGATGACCTAGACCCAACTGACTGGGGTTTTATTGAGTCTTGTGGACATCACGTGACTGGCTAAACCACTCACAATGCAACAGCTCTGCAACTATTTTAAAATAAACGATAAAGCTGAGTGCTTCCACATGAAAGAGACACTAGAACCCACAAATTAACAATAAAAATTTAATATTAGCAGATCAAATTAAAATTTGGTTGCCAGGGTGAGGATACACTCCAGTCCCTCCGGTGCCCATCTCTTACAGAAGGCCATGAGCGTACCAGTGGACATGCGCAACAGCTCTACACTATTTTAGTGAAAACTATAAATCAAGTGCCCCCCTTAAAAGGGACTCTAAAATCAACAAATTAAACCGATTAAACTTTTTACATTATTGGATCAAATTAAAATTTAGTTGCCCGGGGATATGATGCACTCCAGTCCCTCCGTGGTATCAACTGGAAGGCTGAGAGCGTACCAGTTGATACCACGTGCTCCATCTCCAGGGACACCCTGGCTCAGATGTAACCGTGGAAGAGAGGCAGGCAGTCGGGCTGAATGACCCCTTTGACCGCCCGCTGCCTAGACCGGTTGATGGCGACCATGGCCATGCCCAGGAGCAGGCCCATGAGGAGGCCTTCCGACCTTGCCCATTCTCCTCCGCATAAGGTGCAACAGCTCTACAACTCTTATTGCAAACAAAAAATCAGTTAAATCAAGTGCTCTCTCCTTAAGGGCAGGGGGGGAACACTCCAAACATCTTCAAACAAATGTCCCATTTTTAAATTTTTTTTTAGGGAACTTAAAAAACACAAATTTTACAAGTGCCCCCTGGCTAAAAAGCGGGGGGGGGGGGGGAGCACTAAAACCCGCAATAAAACAAATTAAACTTTAAACACTAATAATCAAATTAAAATTTGGTTGCCGGGGGTGATGATGCACTCCAGTCTCTCTGACGCCCACCTCTCACGGAAGGCCGCGAGCATACCGGTGGACACCGCGTGCTCCCATCTCCAGGGACACCCTGGCTCGGATGTAACCGCAGAAGAGAGGCAGGCAGTCGGGCTGAATGAGCCCCTCGACCGCCCGCTGCCTGGACCGGCTGACCTGCCCGCTCCCCTCCGCATAGGGTGCAACAGCTCTACAACTCTTTTGTTGAGAACAAAAAATAAACATTAACTCAAGTGCCTCCTGATTAAAGGAAGGAGATACTCCAAACACTTTTTAAGTGCTTTTTTTTTTGTTTTTTTTTAGGGCACCAAGAGGCAAATTATACAAGTGCCCCCTGACTCGAAGGACACCAAAAACCCGGCAATAAAACAAATTGAACTTTAAAATTTGGTTGCCGGGGGTGATGATACACTCCAGTCCCTCCGGCACCCACCTCTCGCGGAAGAGGGGCAGGCAGTCGGGCTGAACGACCGCCACTGCCTGGACTGGCTGATGGCCACCTTGGCCATGCCCAGGAGCAGGCCCACGAGGTGGCCTTCCGACCTGCCCGCTCCCCTCCGCATAGGGCGCAACAGCTCTACAAACCTGTGAGCATACTCACAGGTGCATACATCACAGCGCTAAACAAGGGTATTTAGTGGCCTTGGTACCTGTGCTAGACCCGATGAAGTGACAATAGCATTTAAACTTTGCTCAATTATACAAATATTTGTACAACCTATTTTTACTTTTTCTAGAACCATCTGCAACCCTTGTTTTTCCTTGCTGACTATTCTTTATTTGTTTCTCACACAAAATAGAAACTGAGCAGTTAAGAGGAATTTGATTAGTCATTATTAAATGTAAGCTCTTATTCTTAGGCTTCACACTCTGGCTTTTTGGATTGTCAGTAAACCTGCATTCTGACCATATCCTCAGAAAACTACGAAAACCTGGTGAAACAGGATATAAGATCCCACAGGGTGAGTGATTTAAAAAAAAATTCTATTAGGCCTTTAAGATTTAATGGTAAGTTATACTATATTGTTGTAAATATTTTTTTTGATATTTTGAAGGAGGGATGTTTGAATATGTGTCTTGTGCCAACTTTCTTGGAGAAATAATGGAATGGTTCGGGTTTGCCATAGCTTGTTGGTCACTGCAGAGTGCATCATTCGCTGGATTTGGATTTTTGATTCTTAGTTCTCGGGCTGCACAGCATCACCGGTAAGGTTCAAGTTAAATTCAGTATCCTGTCTGTTGTTTCATTCAAATTATTTTAAGTGAGAGGTGAATAACAATGCGAACAGGAAAGTACTCATTTTCTGTGCATCTGCTTTATGTTTGTGGGAGAACTAGCTTAGAATCATCGAAAATTATGACACAGAAGGAGGCCATTTGGCCCATCATGTCCGTGTCGATCGGAAAAGAGCTACCTAGCCTAATCCCACCTTCCAGCCCTGTAGGTCACGGCTCTTTGAGTTCAATTTTAGCCAGGAGTTGCTCCGTTTTTTTGGGAGTAACTTGGTTTTTCTGGCGTAACTTAAAAATCTCCATTGTCCCCGATCAATTTGCACCAGCGTGACTGAGTTAGTTACGATTTTTTTAGCACTAAGAGATCAGTCACACTGGGAGGCCACTCAGCCAGAGATAGGGGCAGGCAGGAGAACTGACCGTGCTCCTGCCTGCCACCCAGACTTTTCACCTCCACCACTATGCCTGGGAGTCCGATTCCATGTGTTGATCATGCACTGTGCGAAGAACTTTGATAGCAGCCAAAAAGTTACCTTTTACCAGATTGAACTCGTGTCCCCTCGTCTTATGTTTCCAATTTATTTTAAAGCAATATTCTGGATTTACATTTTCTATTATTTATAATCTTGTATATCTCGCTAAGATCACCACCAAGTTGAAAAGCCTGTTTCTCAGGTGTTTCCTCACAGACCCCTGATCAACCTCATAATTCTTCATTGCCCGCTCCTAGCCCAACGAAGGAGGCAGAATAAATGCAGAGAACTTTATCTGAAGGAGCCCATTGCCACGCTCTGAAGCTGAGAGAGACCTACTGTTGTTGCAGACTCGCAGCGCTATTGCTCATGCGCAGACATCGCCAGCGGACTCCACTGCGCACGTGCAAACGTCGCGGCACAGTTTTTGACGCAGAACGCTGGCTCCACCCCCGACTCGACTGGCCACACTGTGTGACTGCAGTGAAGAGGCCGGTCAGTGGCCAAAGTGGCAACAAAATTTTTCAGCGCACCTCGGAATGTAGATAAGCGGCGCAACTCTGGTAAGTGCACCGAAAAACGGGCTCGGCCAAAATTGAGGCCATTAAGTGCACATCCAAGTACTTTTTAAATGTGATGAGGGTTTCTGCCTCTACCACCCTTTCAGTCAATGAGTTCCAGACCCCCACCACCCCTCTGGGCGAATTTTTTTCCCTCATCTCCCCTCTAATGCTTCTACCAAGTACTTTAAATCTATGCCCCCTGGTTATTGATCCCTCTGCTAAGGGAAACAGGTCCTTCCTATTCACTCGATCTAGGTGCCTCATAATTTTATACACCTCAATTAAATCTCCCCTCAACCTCCTCTGTTCCAAAGAAAACAACCTCAATCTTCATAGCTAAAATTTTCCAGTCCTGGCAACATCCTCGTAAATCTCCTCTCGAGTGCAATCACATCTTTCCTGTAATGTGGTGACCAGAACTGTACGCATTACTCAGGCTGTGGCCTAGCTAGTGTTGGATACTGTTCTAGCATAACTTCTCTGCTCTTATATCTTATGCCTCGGCTAAATAAGGAAAGCATTCTGTATGCCTTTTTAACTAACTTTAAGGATCTGTGGACATAACTCCAAGGTCCCTCTGTTCCTCCACACCTCTCAGTATCCTCCCATTTGTTTGTATACCCTTGCCTTTATGCCCCTCCCCAATGCGTCACCTCTCACTTTTCTGAAGTGAATTAAATTTTCCACTTTTCTGTCCAACTGACCAGTTCGTCGACATCTTCCTGCAGTCTAGAGCTTTCTTCCTCACTGTCAACTACACGGCCAATTTTTTATCATTGCAAATTTCTTTATCATGGCCCCTACATTTAAGTCTAAATCATTAATATAGCTTCAGCGTGTGGAGTGATACAACAGGCACCTGGACCCATGGGGAGGGAAGACACAGCTTCAGTTCCCCCTACCTTACTGAGTTCTTCAACTCAGTTATGCCTCGCTGGGAAGAATCGCATCACACCTATCACCAAGACCACTTATTCGCACCTCCACAATATTGTCTGCCTTTGCCCCCACTTCATCCAGTGCTGCTAAAACCCATATAATCTTTTATCATCTCCAGAGTACAACCAGCACAACATATACCAATTTCTGGGTGCAGTCGGCATGGCTGCCACCATATTGGTCTTTGTTGTTTTTGGGCATCATTGATAGCCGCCTGAAAGCAGTGTTCAGACAGGTTATCAGAATGGGAGGACAAGTGGAACATGCAATTCAACGTGGATAAGTGTGAGGTAATACATACTGAACAAGTATATGTTCACTGGAAAGATTTGAAGGGTGTGGGTGAATAGAGAGATCTAGGGGTTCAAATATATATTGAAAGTAAAAGGAGTACAAGAGCAAAGAAGTATTAATACATTTGTTCAGAACATTAGGGAAGCTACAGTTGGAACACTGTGTGTAGATTGTGCACCTTGTAATAGGGCATTAAATCCACAGAGATTATACAGCATAGACAAACCTTACCAGGATGATGGCAGGTATGGGAAACTATAGTTATGTGGATAAACTTGAGATACTAGAGGGCTGAATTTTTGGTTTGTTGCTGCCTCTGTTTTCGCCCTGGAGGGGTGGCAATGGTGGCGTTGAGCTCTTCCAGCGCCTCGCCGGGGTTTTTGGGGCCAGTTGTGGCGGGGCGTGGAGCATTACTGCCTGGAAGAAGCGAGCCAGTGAGCAATGGCCCTGGTTGCAACATCGGCTCGATTTTTACCTTCTGCCCGATCCGTAGTGCTCTGTAGAGCGACGTGCTGGAACCGCCTGTGAAAGCAGGTGGTCTGACCTGTAACAGCAGTGAGATAAGTAATGTCGACCTTGGGTAAGTGTGATGGGGTTTTTTTTGCGAATTATATTGAGGTGGAGTGAGCTATTTATTGGGAATGTTTTTGGTGGGTTTTTTTCAGGTTTTTTTTTCTCCCGAGGCCTCTCTTTGAGCGCTCCGAGGCCAACTGTTTAGCTTAGGCCGGCTGAGCAAGCGACTATCCTAATGCAACATCTCCCTTAGCACTCTGGCCCACACTTAGGGCTCAGCTGCCCAATTTTGCTGACTGAGGCGCAAACTTTTCCCGGGCGCACATTTTACCGCCCCGCCGCCATCACCGTCCCAAAATGAGCAAAGCCATAATCCAACCCAAGGACTATTTCAACTGGAGCAGAGAAGACCAAGAAGAAATTTAAAGGAGGCTTTTAAAATTCTGAAGGGTTTTTGATTGGAAAAGACTATAGGGTTAGAAATTCAGTGCATTTGCGCCTCCCCTTAGTGTCCCTCCTGGGTCTTACCGCCCGGACGTGACGCTGGAAATGACTCCCGCCATATTGGGCAGGAGTTTAGCGGCGGCGCTACAGCTTTGCACCCCAATCTCCTGCGCCCGGAGATCATTACGCTCATTGCCCCTTTAGAGCCCCGGCCCCGAAATTCACTTTCACACCCTGCAGCAGCGCCGGGCAAAACCACCGATAGCTGCAGGAGGTGCAGATCAGTCGGCTGGCCGCTACCCGAGCGGATGTTAAAGGTGACGTGGCTGAGTGAAAAATAAAAAATAAATTACCTTCTTGTTCTCACTTCAGATCTGGTTTCTTCGCAGGGTCCTGTCCGCGGTCGCTCAGCCCGGCACTCTGCTTGAATTTTCTAAAGTTGTGAAAGTTGGTGTTAATTCTCAAATCATCCACTTCTAAAGTTTCGGACTGATCCATGTGCCAGTATGGCCTTCAATATAGCATGCACTATTGACCTCCTCTGAGTTACCTATGTATGGACCTCTGCCCCTGAACACTTTGATAATTCATTTAGCATTGCCTTGACATCGCTGTAGTTAATGGTTCAGCCTCTAACTCTTTTCTCATCAACTCAGGTATTCTCTGCTCTGTTATCCACTCTTTTTTTTCATCAGACTGTATACACTCAGTGCACACAACATTCATGCCTCTCAAATGCAGTGTTGATTTACTCTATCTTGATCTTTTCCTTGTCATTCAGTGAAGAATTGGGAATCTTTTAACTAATTGATAATGCATTTTTTTATGTCTTCGTAAGTCCAGCCAGCAGCTGCCATCTTTTATCTTTGTTGGTTCAACTCATTTATTTAGTCGTTCATTTTTTGATATCTTGCTCTACTATCTCATCTGATGTCAAATAGAACTCATGACATCTCTTCCTTTGCTAAAACTGCCTCAGTAAGCTTCTCATGAATCATGGGATGCTCTGGTGATCTATAACTTTAAAGTAATTTGTGCAGGCAATTCCATCAAAATGCTGCAGATCTGTCTTGTAGCAGTACAAATTCCAGAATTATGTGCATACCTGAAAAGTACTCTAGGCGATGAAAATGTCCTAGGGGATCTACAGGCACAAGTGGCTGTCTTGCCTTCATGTGGAAAAATAGGCTCCAGCAACAGCTGTTTCAATATGGCCACAATAATATTTAAATTATTAGAAATACAAACCTCATTGTTCTGCCCGTCAGATAGTCTCTGGCCTCACTCACCTGTCTCGGCACCTGGACAAATGATTGTCGCTGAATTTACCCAACCAATATCAACTTTATCAGCCCCCTGATTTTAAATCTAGTTTTTCCCACGTGTTGGCCACAAAAGTTGGCTCCGTAGCGCCCATTGTTTGGGCACTACAGGTGATGTTTTGGTTCCGTAATGGCATCCGCAGCTCTCACACAAATTCTGGTGTGGGCTGTGTCGGATGTTATCTTGGGTAGGGCATTAGCGTGGGCGCAGAGAGCGGTGCCAGAGGTATACAGAGTAGGCAGATCGTGATATCAATCAATACGCAACACTGATTTGATGCCAGCGCTGCCATTTTGGAGCTCAACGCTCCAGCTCTTGCATGCATCAGAAGCAATGGGCATGGATTAATTGTGCATTGTGATCCCTGCTTTCGGCGGCTATTGAATGTAGCTCCCATTGTCTCCTCTTTACTCCCGTGCATTTCAAAACTTAGCTATCTTGAACTAGCATGTAACCATGCCTATGTAGCTTAGTTTCCCCATATCTGTTAGCGCCTGTGTTTTGGCTGCTGCTCTGCACGCAAGCCTGTCACGTCCATTTCCCCTTTTCTCTCCCTTTTTACTCTTTGCTCTCTACTCCTCCCACCACCATGTTTCCTTTCTTTGCTCAGCCCTCGGGTATTCTACCCTCAAAAAACCCAATTATTCAGCACTCATCATCTTTCCTACTCTCCTGTTGCCATCCCAGGCTTGACTCCCTTTTAAATAATCCTACAGCTTCTCTCTGTGCCTCTCTTGGCATCCTCCGAAAGGTCCACAAGGCACCTAACGAGCAGCAACCCCAATTGCCCTATTCTCCTCCCTCCCCGCCCTTCCTGCTCTGCGCACCTGCCAGGGGCTAATCTTGCCAACCTCCTTCTTGTCCCTCTCATTGATTCCAGCACTGACATGGTGGACTTTGTCAGTGGATCATCATCTCTCTCCACATCTCCTTCCAGAATGTACATTCACTTGTGAATAAGGCCCTTGCCATCCAGGAGCTTATGATGGATGGTCACATTGACATCGTGGCCTTGATGGAGACATGGCTGAGGTGTGATGACACCTTTCCCGTTAATGAAGCTTCCCCGACTAGTTATAATTTCCACCACTTGTCCTGCTCAAACTGCTGCGGTGGTGGTGCAGCCCTTATCTCTTAAATCATACCTTGGTCTGTCTACCTACTCCTCTGGCAACTTCTCTTCCTTTCAACATCTTGCCTTGTTCCACCCCTCATGCCTGTCACTTAAAATGCTTGTTCTGTACCACCACCCAAGTATCACACCAAGTTTTTCACTGAGATGTCTGCTTTCCTCCCTCATCATCATCATAGGCAGTCCCTCGAAACGAGGATGAGTTGCTTCCATGCTGAAAGTGGATGAGTTCACAGGTGTTTCAATGATGTTCCAGATCCCAAACTACATCCTGAAGAGTGGAAGACGCCTGTGCGTGGATTTTTTTAACGTGCGCTGGCCGTTGCACCCCAGCCACCACACGACCTCAGCCTCAGCCTTTGCCCTGAGTGACTTCTCATCCTCTGATTTCAACCTCCATCTCAACTCTTCATGCTCGCTCCTCTGAGTTCACTGCCTTCCTTTCCTCCCAAAATCTCTCCCTCCATATACACAGCCTCCCCTTGGATCTTGCCATCTCACGTGGCCTCGCTACTTCCATCGTAACTATCACTGATAAGGTAATCTGTGATCATTCTCTTTTATCACACTCAACCTATATTCCGCTTCCCCCTCCCAACCCCACTTCTTTCTTTGTCTGCCCCTAGTCACTCTCCCTCAAGTCACTTACCACCGCACTTTCAAATTCAAAAAGATCTAGCCTTTGGCCTACAATGCATCATGACATTTCTGCAGCTACCGATTTGCTAAATCACACCCTCTCCACCACACTTGTCCCATTAAAACTATTACTCTCTTTCACCCTACTCTTCACCCCTGGTGTACCTCTCATCTCTGCTCCTTAAGTCCAAGGACACAGATTTAAACGGTCTTTGGCAGACAACTAGTTTAAGCATCCATCACCAGATCTGGCTAGACCACAGAAAGCTTTATCGGGTTATGCTCTCCATTGTTAAAACTGACCACTATTCAAAGATCATCCAGGAATGCAACGATAATATCCGGGTTCTCTTCTCCACCACAACCCTGTCTTCTTAAACCTCTCTTCCCTGCCTCCTCCACCCTCACCGCCAACAGTGTGTGCAAGGAACTCATGAACTTTTTTGTCACAAAAATTGAGTCTATCCGTTCATTTGCCTGTGCTGCTTCACTCCCTTCCCCTAGCCCACTGGGCCAAACTACCCCAATGTTCCCCGCTACCCTAGCCCTGAACTCTCATCTTTCTCTAGATTCTATCCCATCGCCTGCCCTGCTCTCTCCGAGCTCATCTTGTCCATGAGACCCATCTCCTGTTCCCTCGATCCTATTCTGATCAAACTGTTGACCATCCAACTTCCCTTCCTGGACCCAAGGTTAGCTGATATTGTTAACAGTTCCCTCTCCTCAGGTACTGTTACTCCTCCACCCCTGCTTCAAATCTGCTGTCATTTCTCCTCTCCTCAAAAAAACACCCTTTACCCCTCTGTCCTTACAAACTACCGCCCATCCCTAACCTCACTTCCCTCTCCAATGTGTTGCCACCTCCCAAATCCGTGCCCATCTTTCCCGCAATTCCATATTTGAATCCCTCCAATCAGGTTTCTGGCCCTTCCAGTACCAAAACGGTTCTCATCAAAATCACAAATGACATCCTTTATGACTGTGATAACTTATCCCTCTTCATCCTTCTCGACCTGTCTGCGGCCTTCAACACAGTTGACCACACCATCCTCCTCCAACGCCTCTCCTCCATTTTCCAGCTGGGTAGAAATGCTCTTGCCTGGTTCCATTCATGTCTATCGAATCATAGCCAGAGAATTACCTGCAACAGTTCCTCTTCTCACTCCTACACCGTTACCTTGGGAGTCCCCCAGGCATCTATCCTTGACCCCCTTCTATTACTCATCTATATGCTACCCCTCAGTAATATCTTCCAAAAATATAACATCATGTTCCACATGTACGCTGATGACACTCGACTCTATCTCACCACCACCTCTCTGGATCTCTCCACTGTCTCTGATTTGGCACACAGCTTGTCCGATATCCAATATTGAATGAGAAGAAATTTCCTCCAACTAAATATTGGGAAGGCTGAAGCCATTGTCTTTGATAACTGCCAGAAACGCCATTCTTTGGCCACCATTTCCATCCTTGGCAACTGTCTAAAGCTGAACGAGATTGATCACAACCTTATGTTTGACCACGAGATGAGCTTCCAACCATATATCCGCTCCATCACCAACACCGCCTACTTCCACCTCCATAACATCGCCTGTCTCCGCACTTGCCTCAATTCATTTGCTACTGATACCCTCATCCATGCCTTTGTTACCTCTAGACTTGACTATTCCAACGCTCTCCTGGCCTGCCTCCCAGCTTCCACCTTCCAAAAATTTGTGTTCATCCAAAACTCTGTTGTCCATATCGTATCTCTATAAAGCCTAATTTTTTGCAACACTTGAATACTGCTCTAATTTCTGGGAAGATTTTTATAGTACCTTCCTCATGCTTCTCGAAAGAATACAAGAAAAAACTTGCTACCTAGGTTATGCTTTTCTTGCCTCTAGTTGCTGTTCCACTTTGATTCTCTGTTGCAGTCCTTCTTGTCTCTATTTTATCATTGCTAATATAGCCAGTCATCCTTTGAAATTTTCTACTTGTTCCTCTAAATCCCAGTGTGCCGTCCAACATGCTGGGGGTGATTTTCTTCTCCTTTTTCAGGAAGCAACGGGGCAATAGTGGACCGAAACTGGCTGTCCCATTCTCGCTAATATCAGCCCCGGCACAGTTTTGTAGCAGGCCTCAAAACAAGTGAGTAGTGTTGTTGTCCAAAGCAGGCATGAGTCTATTCATGATTTAGGCAAATCAGGGTCCAATACTGGTTGTCATAGAAACATAGAAATCTACAACGCAGAAGGAGGCCATTTCGGCCCATCGTGTCCGCGCTGGCTGACAAAGAGCCACACAGCCCTCGGTCAGCAGCCCTGAAGGTTACATATAAACCAGTGAACAATGGCAGAAAGGTAAAGAGCATCCGGCCCAACCAGTCTACCTCACACAACGAGATCTGGAGGCCAGTGTAAAAAGAAGTGGCAGGACCTTGGTCAAGTAGTAAGTGTAAGTAATATTTTCACTTATTCAATGGAATTGCAATTGTAAATGTGACCATCTGTATCTCCCACCCAGCAGAAAGACACCTTCTCTAAAAAGTTGCATTTTCATCTTTGCAGAGGAAGGTGGCACATAATAAAAGGGAAAGAACTCGAACAGGAGGAGGCCCAGCAACTCTGCACCCACTGACACCCTTGGAAGAGAGGGTCGCTGCTTTGATGGGTGCTGCCTGGAAAAAAGCAATCAGTACTGCACAAGCTGGGCCCACACTCGAGGGAGAGGGTAAGTCTGCAAATTCATTGTGGTCCTTCAAATCAGCCTGCTGCCTGGCATGTGATGTGTGAGCCTACTCATGCCACCCACTCTGTCCCCTTCTCTGCTGCTAACCATTTGACGGTTCTGTTATATTTTGCAGAACTCGAGGCCAACCCTGATGATGCAGAAGAAGATTCTGACCCGGATGAGCCTGAAGAGGAGAACATCTTCCAATCCAACCTGTAAGCGGTTTTGATCCTAGCCGAATTGCTAGACGGACGGTTCGAATCGCCCCCGCCTTACGAAAGTTCTAGACCCGGGAATTATTATTCAGAGTGTAAATGAAATAAGTTACGGACAGGAATGTTTCAGTGAAAAATCGTACTTATATTTATTTGGTCTAACATACACTGGCTGAAACATGCACTACTAAACAAAATCACTGTCTCAGTGGAGAATAAAATCCAGGTTACAAACAGCATACATACAGTACAGAAATGAGACCAAGTAACATGCAGTAATTCCCTGGTGGATTCTAACTCCATCCCTACCAATGAATTACCCTCCCCAGAATAGCCCTGAAAAGCTTCACTTCTGAGAAAACTCTGAGCCCTTTACAGCTCGCCTGGCTCTCTGGTTACCGGTTTGGGACACTCACAATCATGCTCACCACTACACCCACAGTTGGTTCCCTTGCTCAGCTCAGCTGTGGGAAGTAC
The DNA here is from genome assembly GCF_044704955.1 of Pristiophorus japonicus. NCBI lineage: Eukaryota > Metazoa > Chordata > Chondrichthyes > Pristiophoridae > Pristiophorus > Pristiophorus japonicus. The sequence goes on from NC_091981.1 coordinate 94,432,584, forward strand.
TGACGGCTGGTTTTCAGTCTCGGTGGCTTCGTCTACGGAACTGCGGCTTCTTCCTCTGGTACATCGATCTTGGTGGAGCGAGAGCAAGGGGGAGAGAGAGCTTTCTTTAGATACAACTCCAAGCTTCACTCCAAAAATAAAGTGGAAAGACCCTGTCTTTATGGGAGTCGTGCTACCCCCTATCTTTCCCGCCAATCTTTAAAATCCTTTTGTTTCTAAGCACGGGTACTTAGTCAGTGATGGGCCATTCAACCCATGTGTATTGGACTCATTTCGCTCAGTCTTTGTGTTGGGAAAGACCTGGCTCCTCTTTGGCTGGCCAGGCTAGTGGGTTCATTGTTCTGCTTTCCTTCTGAGATGGAGGTGAGAAGTGCTTTTGCATATTAGATTGGCTTTATCAGTGCCCCCCCCCCCGCCTCTCTTCTTTAGCTGGGACTGGTGGGCAGGCAAACCCGTTCTGGATGACTGACAGTTCTTTTGTCACAGCTAACTGCCATGCAGTCTCTGGAGTTTTAACAAAACCATTTTTTTCACGTATCTGCACAGGCCGACCCCAGCACAGGGAAAATACCCTTAGAAAAAATAAAATCCACAAAATATTCTCGACTGAGTCCATTCTTTAAACAGAAACTTTGCAATCTCTTCAAACCCTCCAGACCAACATGGGGGTGAAGGGGAGGGGATGGAGCTGAATGAAGCTCCCACTGTTGTACTGACTTTGGAGGAGGTGCCGCTCATGGAGGTGACAGCCCCTTCCGTGACTAGTAGTTTGAGTGTTGGTGGGGCATTCCATGGTTTCACACCTTCCGAGGTTGCGGGTCCCAGTGGTGTGCAGCGAGGCACAACAAGAGCCCCACCTTTCCTGGCTGCGGGACCAAGTGGTGGGGTGCAAGCCACACCCGTGGGGAGGAGGGGAAGGAGAGCTCAACTACGCCCTCCTGTGGTGCAGGATCCAACGGATGTGGTTCAGATGATGTCATTGAGTGTGCAGAGCATTGACCTTACCCGACGCCATCAGTGGGTGGCGGGACTGTTGGGAGAAGTAACAGCAATGACACGAGAAATGGGAACGATATCTGGGACCATTAGTGAGGGAATAGTGGCCATGAGGCAGGGAATGTCAGAGGTAGTGCAAACCATGGGGTCACTGACTACGAGGGAAGGAATGTTGCAGGTAGTTCAGACAATTTTGCTCAACATGAGGGAGGGAATGTTGCAGGTCGTTGAGACACTGTCAGGGCGCAGGACGGCATGTTGGAGTTAGCTGCTGCAATAAGGGAACACGCACAGACCCCGCGCCCATTGACAGAATCGACTGACACTCCCACTCCAATCCCCACACCAGTCTCTGAAGAGCCCCAAGCCGGGCCCACAACTTGCTGCCTGGGCCCTCCAACCTGACTCCGACGGCCCCCCCCCCACCCCCTCAAAAGGTGCACAGTACCCGAGATGTTAGAAAGAAGAAGCTTGGTACCAAGTCCAGAAACACTGCGCACCGCCTGCGGGCAGGGGTGGTGGGGTATCCAAGACCAAGCGCAGCGGGTGGTCTTAGAATAAGGGGGAGGAGAGATGGGTGCAGCCTTTCCTAGCTGCTGCTGCTGTTGTTGTTGTTGTTATTATTATTATTGTTACTGTTGTAACTGTTCTCAAATTAAAAGTTTTTTGTAAGTTATGTAAATTTCCAAGTTTACAAGTGATCTTAAAGTGTGATATTAAAGTAAAGTTTGATACAAGAATAATGTTATTAAAGTTAAGTTAATTACATTGTAAACTTTTGAATAAAATATATTTTACGTTAAAACTGAATCATGTTCCATTAACAATACACAATATTACGGAACAGCTCCAAACAGTAAACATGTCCATGTGGAATAGTTGTCACTGAGCCCTCAGGATGAGCTGCTGGCGCAAGGCTCGAACAATCGTTAAAGGAGCACAATGGCACGCCCTCCGCCGTCGTGCTCTGGCCTCAGGCACTTGCATGGCTTCCTCATCCTCGTCATCCTCCTCCTCCTGCTCATCATCTGCATCTTCCACATCATTATCATCAACCACTCTCACCGCAGGTGGGTCTTCCACCACCAGCTGCTGCTGCCTCATGATGGCTAACTTATGCAGCATGCAGCACACAACAGTGAACTGACCGACAATCTCAGGGGAGTACAGCAAGTAGCCTCCAGAATGGTCCAGTCATGGAAACATATGGCAGTGGTCCTCTCTATGGGCCCAAGTTTCGGGCTGCGCTGTTCCTGGACGCCCATTTTTCGCGCCACAAAGTACGCCTAAAAAAAACTTACCTATTCTCTGGCTCCCTACAGGTCCTCTGGACCTGGGCGCGGCGCAGCACGATCTGTGGGGGGCGGAGCCAGGTCCCTGCGCTGAAAACAGTGGGCGCGCATGTGCAGTAGCTCCAGGTGCCCAAAACTGTGGGAGGGGCCCGAAGCACGCAGCCCCTAGCCCTGGCCGAATGGCCTCACTGGGGCTGCGTGGATAAGGCTCCCCCCCCCGCCCCCGGTGTCTCGACCTCTGCTTCCCCCCACCCCCCCCGGACCTCCGCGACTCTTCCCCCCCCCCCGACCTCCGCGACTCCTCCCCCCGACCTCCGCGACTACCCCCCTCCCCTGGACCTCCGCGACTCTTCCCTCCCCTCCCCCCCCCCGGACCTCCACGACCCCCCCCCCGAGACCCGACGCCACCTACCTGTAAATCCAGCCCGAAGTCTTGGGCCCGGCCGTTCAGCCTCCTTCTTTCCCTTCCTTCACCCCTCTCCTCTCTCCCTCCCTCCCTCCCTCCTCTTTCCTTCCCTTCCTCCCTCCCTCCTCTCTACTTTCTTCCCTCCCTCCCTCTCTCCTCTCCTTCCCTCCCTCCCTCCCTCCTCTCTCCTTCCCTTCCTCCCTCCTCTCTCCTTCCCTCCCTCCCTCCTCTCTCCTTCCCTCCCTCCATCCTCTCTCCCTTCTCCCCTTCTCCCCCTCTCTTCCCCCCTCTCTTCTCCCCTTCTCCTCCCCCCTTCTCCTCCACCCCCTTCTCTCCTCCTCCCACACCCCACCCCCCTCCTCCCCCTCTTCCTCCTCCTCCTCCCCCATCCCCCTTCTCCCCCTCCCCCCACTTCCTCCCCCTACCCCCCTTCCTCCCCTACCCCCACTTCCTCCCCCTCCCCTCCCACACCCCCCTTCTCCCTCTCCCCTCGCTGTCAGAAACACAGACACTGACAGACCAGAGAGTGAGAGACACTGACAGAGACACACTGGGTGGCATCCCAGCACGCTGTTGGAGGACTCCCGGTGCTGCCGTCGGTAAGTAGAAAATGTTTTATTTATTGATTTTTTATTTTTTTATTTATTTTTTATTAATTTTTTTTGATAGATTTATTGGTTGATTTATTGATGTATTTTTCATTTATTATTGATGATGGCTCTTTATTTGTAAAACTGAAGTGTTTAATGTTTGTAAACTTCCCTTTAAACCCCCCCCCCCCCTTCCCTACGCCTGATTAGTAACCTACGCCTGATTTTCTAAAATGTAGACAAGGTTTTTTCGAACGTACAAAAATCTTCACTTACTCCATTCTAAGTTAGTTTGGAGTAAGTTTTCACTGCCTAAACTTTGAAAACAGGCGTAAGTGGCCGGACACGCCCCCTTTTGAAAAAAAATTCTGTTCCAAAGTGAAACTGTTCTAACTGACTAGAACTGGAGCAAACTAAATGCCGAGAATTCAAATTTCTAAGATACTCCATTCTAAACCAGTTGCTTCAAAAAAACAGGAGCAACTCAGGCCGAAACTTGGCCCCTATGATGCTGCCCGTCGCAATGTGCGACATGTTGTACTAATGGGTCAGCTTCCGTCCGGGTTACACGTAGGGGCGTTATGAGCCAGGTGGCGAGGACGTACCCTTTGTCTCTCAGTGGCCAGCTCTGCCCTTATGGCTGCTGCTGCTGAAATATGGCAGATATAACGCTGTCGCATTAGATAAACACATTGGATGGGTGCTGCCAAGGTATCTTGCATCGACTGACATGATATGATGAACATCATCACACACGAGCTGCACATTAATGGAGTGGAAGCCTTTTCTGTTCCTGCACATCTTAGAATCCTCCAAAGGTGCTCACAAGGCGATGTGGGTACAATCAATGTAGCCCTGTACCTTTGGGAAGCCAGCAATCCTGGAGAAGCCCACAGCCTTGTCATGGATTGCTTGGGCAGTCATGGGGAACTTTATGAAGTCATTCCTACGCGCATACCGTGACCTGGCAAATGGAGACATGTGTTGCATGTTGAGAGATGGCGCACACATCCCCAGTTGCAGTTTGAAATGATCCGGAGGCATAGAATGAAAGTGCAGCTATAACCTTCACTTAACTGACAAAGCAGTCCTCCTGATGCTTCTAGATTGCAGGTCTGATTTGACCAACTCACAGATCTCACTTACAACTTATTTGCGGAAATGCAGCCTTCTGACACAGTCTGCATCACTCAGGTGGAGATACGAACACCTGTCTCGATATAGCCGAGGTGGGTAAGGCCTCCTGCCTAGCACCCTACGGGCTCTGATGTTCCTGATGCGATGAAGTCAAATCAATTGTCTCCTACATAGCACCATGATGCAGAAGGCTCGCACAAGGTATGGCATTGTCAGTATTGCCCCCATACTTAAATTTAACCTTTGAAAGAAGCTCAAAATGGTAGGAAGGCAGGCAGGCAGGACATGTTTGCAGTTCTCTCTCTCCCCAAGGTCTGTATGGATGGACCACACCCAAAGGTCTTGTGACTTATCCTCTCCCCCCCCCCCCTTAACTAATTGGAGTTTTGTGACTTCTCTCCTCCCCCACCCTTTAACTAATTTTAAGTCTTGTGAATTCTCCTCTTCGCTCCCACCCCACCACCCCCCTCCCCCACTCATTGCAGTCTTCAGTGCGAAGGCACCTCGCTCCCGGCCTCCAAGCCTTCCAATCGGCACCTCGCTCTCTCTCCTCCCGCCCCTCCCCCATGGCTTGTTTTGTAGCCGAGCTGCGAGCTGCTGTGTCCAGGCGTGAGGCCGATTCTGCCGGCCAAAGCTACGCCCCTCCAGCCCTGCTTCAAGAGCGTTCGATGGTGGTGTGTGAGTGAGTAAAACAATGAGAAAACTTCTGAAATCCAACAAATGTACACCTCTATGTTGACAGGTTAAAAAAAATTTGAGCTTTATTATTGATTTTGACTGTTCTTGACTCCCTCCAAAATCTTTGATTTAAAAACAATGGTGTCTTTCAGCGCAGATTTGTGAATGTGCATTCGTTTTCTTAACTCACCAGAAGGTTTTTCAGGAGTGGCCAGATATGTTGATGTTGATGTAAGAGGAAAAATTGTTGGCCAAACTGCGAACAATTGAAAAAACCGGCACAGACATGAGGGAACTATGACATTAAAAAAAAAACTGGTCTAGAAAAACATAACTAAGTCAGTTACGCCAGCGCAGATTGCAGGGGGAAACTTGGAAAAAAGTAAATGCACCAAAAAAAACGGCGTGCGGCAAAATAATAGCGCAAATGATCGGGGAAAATTGAGCCCAATCGGTATATGACATACGCTTCCCTTTTTTTCTTTATCCTCCTCTCTAAGTCCCGAGACATCCAGGGGACTCTAGAATTATTATTCCCACCCTTTTTCTTTAAGGGCACATGTTTGGCCTGAGCCCTCTGGATCTCCTCCTTGAATGCCTCCCACTGTTCCGACACTGATTTACCTTCAAGTAGCTGTTTCCAGTCCACTGTGGCCAAATCACTTCTCAACTTAGCAAAGTTAGCTTTTCCACAATTTGGAACTTTTGTTCCTGGTCTATCCTTGTCCTTATCCATAACTACCTTGAATCTGACTGAATTCTGGTCACTGGCATCCAAGTGCTCTCCCACTGATACCCCTTCCACCTGCCCAGCTTCATTCCCCAAAACTAAATCCAGAACTGTCCCCTCCTGTGTTGGGCTTGCTATATACTGAGTAAAAAAGTTCTCTTGAATGCATTTTAAGAATTCCGCACCCTCTATACCCTTCACATTTTATTTGTCCCAATCAATATTCGGATAGTTGAAATCCTCTACTATTACTGCCCTATGGTTTTTGGACTTCACAGAAATTTGCCTACATATTTGCACTTCTATCTCTCTTCCACTGTTTGGGGGTCTATAATACTCGCCCAGCAGTGTGATTGCCCCTTTTTTATTTTTCAATTTGACCCTTATAGCCTCACTTGATGATCCCTCTAACATATCATTCCTCCTCACAGCTTTAATAGTTTCTTTAATCAATACCGCGACCCGCCCGCCTCCCTTTTTACACCCCCACCCCCCCCGTCTTGTCTAAAAATCCTGTAGCCAGGAATATTTAGCTGCCAAACCTGCCCCTCTTTCAGCCATGTCTCTCTCATGGCTATAATGTCATACTCCCATGTGTCTACCTGTGCTTTTAGCCCATCCGCCTTATTCGCTATATTCCTTGCATTTAGTACAGGAAGACCTCCTTGATTACTACTTACTAACCCTTGTTTCCGGTCTTACAGATTCACTTTCTACATTCTTGCTTTCCAATTTCAGCTTTACTTCCTTCCCTATTGAATTTGTTCTCGGGCTCCCATCCCCCTGCCAAGCTAGTTTAAACTCTCCCCAACAGCACTAGCAAATCTCTCTGCGAGGATATTGGCCCCAGTGCTGTTGAGGTGCAGCCCGTCCGGTTTGTACAGGTCCCATCTCCCCCAGAAGCAGTCTCAATGCCTCAGCAATTTAAAGCTCTTCCTCCTACACCAACTCTCCAGTCACGTGTTCATCCTCTCTATCCTTCTATTCTTGTACTCATTAGCACGTAGCACCAGCAATAACCTGGAGATTACTACCTTTGAGGTGCTACTCTTTAATTTTTCTTCTAACTCCTTAAATTCTGCCTGCAGGACCTCATCCCTCTTTCTACCGATTTCATTGATCCCGATATGGACCACAACCTCTAGCTGTTTACCCTCTCACCCCAGAATGCCCTGCGTTTGTTCTGTGACATCCTTGACCCTGGCACCAGGGAGGCACTATACATCCTGGAGTCTCATCTACGGCTGCAGAAATGCCTCTCTCTTCCCCTAACTATTGAATCCCCTACCAGTACAGCTCTTTTATTCTTGTCCCTCCCCCCTGTGCAGCTGAACCACCCGTGGTGCCTTGGACTTGGCTCTGGTTGCACTTCCCAGAGGCACCATCGCCCTCACTGGTGCTCACGGGGGGACTCCTGCACTACCTGCCTAGAATTCTTCCTCCGTCTGGTGTTCACCCACTTCCCCTCTACCTGCAGCTTTTAAGTTGCATGGTGACCACCTCCTGAAACGGTCTATCCACGCAGCGCCCAGCCTCGCAGATGCACCATATTGACTCCAGCCGCCGCTCAAGCTTCGAAATGTGGAGCTCGAGTAGTTGAAGCTGGAGGCACCTCCTGCACATATGGTTATCTCGGCCACATGAAGCGTCCAGGACATCCCACATGCTGCAGGACATGCAGTCCACAGGACTGAGCTTCAATGCCATCCCTCTAATTAGACATATCTGATTATAAAAGAGAAAGATAGATACTTACCAATCAAACAGCCAATCACTTACCTGCCCGGATGAAGGCTGTGAGCTCCTCACCGACCTCCAGGCCTCCTACTCCTCGGACTCCTGACCTCCCGAACTCTCAGACTGTAGTGCATGAAATGATACAATGAACTCCGTACTGTGAGTCAATGACTAGGTGTAACCTGGTCAGTCTTTAATGGCTTCCAGAAGTGAAGATACAAAGATGAAGTTCAGGTTATATACCGGGCCCAGCACGAGTGTACCTATGACCTTAGGACCGCCGATAGTAGTGCCCCCTGGTGGTGGGAAAACCTTATGTACATACATTACACAGACCTCCGGGCCTCGCAAACTCTCAGGCCTCCTAATCTCCAAAACTCTCAGACCTCTGGGTCTCCCGAATTCTCGGACTCCTGACCTCCCAAACTCTCAGGCCTCCTGACCTCCCGAACTCTCAGACCTTCGGGCCTCCTGAGCTCTCGGACTCCTGACCTCCCGAACTCTCAGGCCTCCGGGTCTCCTGAATTCTCAGGCCTCCGGGCCTTCCTGAACTCACGGACCTCCCAAACTCTCAGACTATAAGGATGTTTCTTTTCCATGCGTCTCCCTTTAGCTGCTGGATTTCCAAAAGCTTGGCCGGCCAGGGTTAAACCTGGGAATGCGGCCTCTTCTCCAGCATTCCCCGCCCGACTGGAAACCAGCCTGTCAATCAGACTGCCTTCATGGTGGGGGACCTGTCGGAACTTGAAAACATTTTCAGGTCCCGATGGGTGGAGTGTGCACTACATGCACTTCATCTATTGGTATGAGGTACAGAGCAGTCCAACTAATGATCCGGAAAGAGACTGCTGTATGCCACTCTAAATCCAGGCATGCCTGCTTTTTTAATGATTTAGGTGGAGCCAGCATAAGCAATTGCCTCCTTCCCCTCTTTAACTTGCAGCTTGGCTCTGCGATCGAACATCCAGATTTCCCACCACACACCAGCACCCCAACCAGGTGCATTGGTTCAGCGTTCCCAGCTTGCTGACATTATAAAAATGAGGTCCCATCATGAAAATGTGTTGGACTTCTCCATTGGGCAGGTGGCTCACCCACTGCCCATCTGTTGTCTGCCAAACCTGAAAATTGACCCCAATGTTTGTTAATCCTTACCTAGGTGGCAATTTTTTTCTTGTATTCTCACTTGTGTTGAAGTGAAGAATAGCTGCACTATTTCTTACTCTTCACCAACACTTTCTCAGGACCTCAAAACTGGAATTTATTTTTTTCTCTCTTCCTTTCCAAAAAAGTATTATCTTACTGTTGCCCAACCACTGCTTCATGATTTATCCTGTCTTTACTCTACACACTTCAATTTTGGTGGTGTCCCGCACTATGAACCTTAGCCCTTCACCAATATTTCTGAAAAGTAAACTTACTGCCCGAATAGCATAATTTTTCAATCTTACTTTGTGAAGTCTCTTCAAGTAGCTGCACTTGATATAAACTTATGTGTTGCCTAATGCTTTGTAATCATATTTGATTTTTCTTTGGTACCAATTTTTATTTTAGTTTAAACTAAAGTTTAGTCAAATGCAGACTGTACAGTTTAAAACACGTAAAAAATAAAAAGGCTGGAAATATTATTGAACTACAAAAAAATGAAAACTGATTTAATGTTATGAAAAATTTCTGTTTATACTTTCAAAATAAAAAACTTATCTTTCCATTGCAGATGGTATCTGGAAAAGTTTGAAGATTATCCAAAGTCAAGAAAGGCCCTAATACCTTTCCTATACTAAAATGTCAAATGCTTGTATATGGAAAATCTAGCTTATAATGGGATAATAAGTATATTGAACTCTGTACTTACCTCTGAGATAGAAACTAAATTCGCCAGAAAAGTTAGGGCTTGTCCATTCTAGTGTAAATAAGTACCATTTTAACAGTGTGATAAGTCTTGATTGCTACCAAACAACCTCATTGGCACTGAAAATTAACTTTTAGAAGCGTGGCATCTCATTCCTTCAGATGTGAATTATTGTTGGAGATTTTAAAAAATTTAATGAATTTAATTCATTTTGACTTTTATCTCTCTCTTTTAATCCAATCTTTTTTCCCTCACTTTATTTGACTTTCTGTACCTGATTTGACATTAAATTCAGTATTCCAACTGACACTTCCTGGTTCAGACTCTGCACTGGTCATGAATAATTCTTCAATCTGATTGGTTAAGGAGATACACAGTTCCTTACTCTGTTCACACAGGTCCCAGATATTCTGTCGAGGGCGCTGCACTTTTTAGCTCTCTAATTTACAGTAAATTCCAGGCAAAATCCTATAGAAAGCCGATAGGCAAATATAATGAATGGCTGGTGTTTATCGCTCGCTGCTGAGAGCAAAATCCAGTCCAATGAAATTCCTGAAATGGACTGTAGCAAATAACTTGATTCCTTTGCCTATTACATGCTGCTGTCTTGTATAATTAGGATAGTGCACAGTTGCATTAGCACCCTATCTTGTAACAAAACTCGACTGAAGGAATGCAAGATGGTAATCAATATGATGGAATTGGGTTGGATTAGTGGAAGATGGAATCCTTAGAGCAAAACTGTGTGAGATGAATGGCAAAACAGGAACGTTGTCCGGGAATCCATGTTACAGTCTGTGACACAGTCTTTAGACTTTGATGACTTTATTCAGTTTAACTTAGAAGCCTTTTATTGTACTGCTACTCTGTATTTTTCAGGCATTTTATTCTAGATATTTTTCTTTTGGTGCACTGCATTTAAGCAAGGCAATGACACTGAGACTGATGCACTATTGACAATTAAGAGCTATCGGTAAAATATCATTGAATTTCTAGATGTATGGCTGTATATATTTTTTTTTATCTGTGATTTGACCAATTTCATTGCAACAGCTATAATGGATTGGATTTTGTTGTAAACCCTTATTCATGTGTAAATTCTGGTGACCACACTGCACAGTTAAACATGGAAATCCAGAAGTTGCTGTCCGAGATGCCCTGCTGCTCCATAAGCTTCGTGAAAATGCCATCTCATTATCTGGTTCAGCATTCAAATGTATTGAACGCTGTGAAGTTGCTGTACTTACCTCATAGATACGCACTATATGCGCCAGAAAAAAATAGGGCTTGTCCATTCCAGTGTAAATGCCTTTTAACAGCGTGGCAAGTCGTAATTACTACCAAACAACCTCTCTGGCACTGAAAATTATTTTTTATAAATGTACAGTCTCATTCCTTCACATTTTAATTATTGTTGGAGATTAAAAAATATATATATTTTTTTTGTTTTAACTTTGCTTTCTGACTCTTACCACTCTCTTAATCCAATCTTTCTTTCCCTCTCTTTACCTCACTTTCTGTAACTGATTTGACATTGAATTCAATATTCTAACTTACACTTCCTGGTCCAGACTCTGCACTGCTCATTAACGATTCTTCAATCTGATTTGTTAAGGAGATAACACAGTTGCTTGCTCTGATCACACAGGTTCCAGATGTTTTGTAGAGGGCGCTGTGCTTTTTGGGTTGTTGACTGACATGAACTTCTCGTGCAAAAGCCTAAAGAAAGTCTATGGCTGACTAGTTTGTGGCTCTTCAACAAGTGCATGATGGCATTCTCAGAATCTGGAAAGAGCATTAATGGTTTCATCCAGTGAGTGCAATTCTGCCTACCAAGGTGGGCTAAGTGCGGCTGAGGTAGGTGGCAGACAGACACCCTGCTTCCAATTCCATCATGCTCTGTTGAAGTGATTTTGCCCTGATTGGGCTTGGTAAGCCCGCCTTGTGAGTTCCCGGCTAAGGTCATTTGATAACGCGTCATCAGCCAGTTTCCTAAAGGGACCATGTCCACATTCATTTTGACAGTTGTGCTATCAGTGTTCTACAGCTTTGAGGTGCTACAAACAATGACAAGCACTGCCCAAAGGTGCACGACTGCACCCAGGCTCTCCTTTCCAATGGGCGGAATAGACCTTCCCAGGATACCAATGCAGCCTGGTTGCACATTGTATAGGAGAGCACAAGCAGGGATGTCGTCAGGAGGACCTGGCTGCAGTGGCAACAACCTTTCAGTGATCTATCACGAAATATTACTGCAAAGCCACACTCAACCTTATCCTGCTGTACCACTCATCACATCCCTATCACTCTGCCTTCCCTACCCTACTCCTGTACATCCTTACTCACACCAACTTACCTTGCAACTCCACCCATCCCTCTCTATCTACATTATCACATCCACATCTTACTAGCCACTCCTCACACTCACCCTCATCCTTGTCCAATGATACCAGCGAACAGTACACAAGGGTAGGCACTTGGGTCTTTTAGCCAATGTTCATGGCAAGTTTCTGTTAATGCGTTGTCAAACATTGAAATCTTTATTTTCAACATTGCATTCTTGGACAGTTTTGTGTGCTTCTTTGGAAGTGGCTTAGTGAGTTGCAGTGAATGGTGAGCCATAACGGTACCCCCCGCAATGGTGATGAGTGTGAAAGGAATGGCTTGGGCATTATGGGGATGCTTTATGGTGTTGCTGCTGGTGGGGTTGGTGCCAACCTTCATTCACCGCTCAGAGCAAAATCCAGTCCAATGTATTGCAGAGAACAGCTTTGATTGTTACCAATGAATTGCAAATACTACACAACAGCATTATCGAGAGCTTGTTGTGGAAGAAATTGGTTATGGTCCATTTTCACAAACAAAGCTGACATCACAAATTAGAGGCCCAAAGTTCACCCTAAATTGTACTCCAGGCCACATTTCAGTGCTTAAAAAGAGCTGTCAGAGCCTGTCATGCCTCCTGAGGGAGCACACCCATTTCCAGAGGATTAGTTTCCTCCTGCCCTTCCAGCTATTTATGTGATAAGCGATGTCTATATAAAAAGATTCTAGCAAAATAGATATAGTTGTACCATGGTCCATCCTGCCGTATTTCTATGTTAATACTCTTATCACCACACTCCCACTGACCATACGCTGCCAACTCCTGGAAATCTTCATCTACTGAGGTACTCAAATAAATGCCATCAGCTACAAACTGAGTTGTCAACGGGGGCTTTTTATTTCTACATATTTGTACCATATATCCAACTATTGAGTATGTTTGCCACTTTACGTCTTTAAATTTGTACCAGTGAAGTATTTTCCCAACTATGACAACAGCTACTCCGTTCAATTCACACATTTTTTCAAATCTACCTTTCTTAACGGATACCTCTGTATCCATTTTTTTCCTATGGGCAGTAATTTAACTATATTTACGCTAACGGCTGGTGAACTTTTTCTGCTGACAATTCATGTCTATTTTTTGTCATTTCCATAGCTAGGTCAAGCTCATAAGCAAACTTGAAAGTCAAATCTTTTTCTAACAGAATTTTCTTTTGAAATCATTCACTACTCAGCCCACAATCAAAACAATCTTACAGAAGCACGGTTAGCTATCTTAAAGCAATAATATAAATGGAAATAGTTTTCCCTTCATTTTGGTTGCATTTGTGAACCCTCTACAATCATGAGGGTTTCAGCCTGTAATGCATCACTAAAATTTGAATTGGTTGTTCAAAAGATTATTTGGGGAGTTTTCAGGGTTCTTTAAGTTATATTTAATCGACCGTAAACATGGAGGTCGATAACCATAAGAAAGTACTGACCTACTTTCCCTCATTTACAACCATCCAGTGCTCTAGCCATTGCAAAAGCAATTCAAGATCCTTTTTCTGCATCAAAGGCCAATAACCAGGAGACACAGATTTAAAGTAATTGGTAGAAGGATTAGAGGGGAGTTGAGGAGAACGTTTTTCACCCAGAGGGTGGTGGGGCCAGTAAATTCACCAACATTCTACACAAGTCTTTTTATATAAAAACAGAAAATGCTGGAAATCTCAGCAGGTCAGGCAGCATCTGGAGAGGAAGCAGAATTCACGTTTCGGGTCAATGACCCTTCGTTAGAATGGGAGAGTGTTCGAAAAGAACAGGTTCTTAAAAAGCACTGAAAGGGGGAGAGGAAGAAAGAACAAAAGGGAAGGTCTGTGATAGGTTGGAAGACAGGAGAGATTAGAGAGACAAAAGGAATGATGGCCCAAATTCAAATGGTAATGCCAGGAGTTAGAAAAACATTAGTCAAGATAGGATGTGAATGGTGGGATAATGACCAACTGCCATTAGAGACAAGGAGAAAAACAGAAAGAAAGAAACAGGCTCTGGGGTGGGGGGGGCTGGTGGCAGGGGAGGGTGCCAAAGATTGGCAGTGGTTATGCTCTGAAATTTCTGAACTCGATGTTGGGTCCAGAAGGCTGTAAAGTGCCTCAACAATAGATGAGATGCTGTTCCTCGAGCTTACATTGAGCTTCGTTGGAACAGTGTAGGAGACCGAGGTCAGAGTGGGAATGGAGTGGAGAATTAAAGTGACAGGCAACCGGAAGCTCAGGATCACACTTGCAGACTGAATGTTTTCACTAAAATATCTTGGTAATAATTGTGTGAGCTAAATCACATCAAGCACACCCATAACAGTAACTTTGAAAAATTAAGCTTTTTATTATTACAAAAGCTTTCCTGCCATATTCACGCCCTCTCTTGATACTATCAGGTCAAAGTCATATGCTTCCTCCCTGATTGCAAACTGCTATATTTTTCAAACCACCAGATGGCAGTAATCCGTATCTAATTTTGCATATCGATACATTTACACTTTGCATCTCAGAAACAAGTCTATTATCAGTTCTCATTTGCACTTGCACTGCAGAGAAATCAATGTAATTGACTATTTCATAAAATATTTTATCAGGAATGAAGAATCACAGTCATGGATCATCTTGCCGCAAAATATATGTGAACAATAAGTGATTGATGTGGAGGTTTTACCCTTCATGAGACAACCAAAAAAATAAAAAAATGTTTTTCTAAATCATTTAAAACACATGGTTAACTTTTCCATTTTGTAAGCAGTTGAATTCTTTCCAGTGAATGATCCAAAGGGTGGACCTCATTTCATGCAACCTACCAGTATCAGTTTCATCCTGGACTCCTGACAGCTGGATGCACAGTTGAAGCTACATATTTCATACTCAAAATAAGTTAAGTTACTTCCCTACCAACATCAACTTAATACCCGTGTTTCTTCCCCTGGACACAGTGCTGGAGCAACAGATTTTATGAGGTAATGGTATCAACAACAGCTTGCATTTACACAGGGCCTTTAAAATTGGCAAAGGAATGAGCTGTGATCTCCTGTAACCTGTGATCTTTGATGTTCGTTAATAATGGTCGCAAGGCACTTCACAGGAGCATTCTCAAACAAAATTGACAGCTATGTAAGGCGATATTAGGACAGGTGATCAAAAGCTTAGTAAAGAAAGTGAATTTTAAGGAGCATCTTAAAGGAGGAGAGAGGCAGAAAAGGTTTTGGAAGGGAATTCCAGACTTTAGGGCCGAGACAGCTGAAGGCACGGCCACTGATGGTGGAGCAATTAAAATTGCGGATGCTCAAGAGGGCTGGAGGAGATTACACAGATAGGGAGGGATGAGGCCATGGAGAGATTTGAAAACAAGGATGAAAATGTTAAAATCGAGGCGTTGCTGGACCCGGGCCCAGTGTAAGTCTGCGAGCAGTGAACAGGAGGACCTTGTGCGAGTTAAGATATGTGTACAAGAGTTTTAGATGAGCTCAAGTTTATGGTGGGAGGCTGGCAATGACATCATTTGAAATAATCAAGTTTAGAAGAAATAAAAGTACGGATGAGGGTTTCAGCAGCAGATGAGCTGAGGCAGGGGCAGAATTGGGCAATGTTACGGAGATGGAAGTAGGCAGTCTTGGGGATGGAGCGTATATGGTGTTGGATACTCATCTCTGGGTCAAATAGAATGGCAAGGTTGTGAATTGCCTGATTCAGTGTCAAGGGAGGGGGATAGAGTTGGTGGCTAGGAACAGAGTTTGTGGTGGGTGTTGTGTATCTGTAAAGCATGCACTCCCATGTTCCGCCACCAGGGAGCGCATCCCCTGAAGTCCAAGGGTTCCCAGCATCCCTTGGGAGCACTGTATATAAGCTGGCCCTAAGGCCTGTTCCTCACTCTGGAGTGTCTTAATAAAGACTGAGGTCACTGTTACTTTAACCTCCCTGTGTGTAGTCTCATCTGGGTTAGGAACACAACAACTGGCGACGAGTATACGAATCCAACGCAAAGATGCAGCAAACTGTGGGCATCCTGGAGAAGTTCAAGGGGTATGGCGAGAAAGCAGGAATGGGGTACTGAAGTTGCATGTTCAGCCATGAACTCATTGAATGGTGGAGCAGGCTCGAAGAGCCAAATGGCCTACTCCTGCACCTATTTTCTATGTTTCTATATTCTCAGAGGGTGAGGACTGGGAAGCCTATGTCAAACGGCTAGACCAGTACTTTGCAGCCAACGAGCAGGATGGAGAAGGAAGCGCTGCAAAAAGGAGAGCGGTCCTCCTCACAGTCTGCGGGGCACTGACCTACAGCCTCATGAAGAATCTCTGGCTCTGGTGAAACCCACAGATAAGTCGTATGAGGAGCTGTGTACATTGGTTCGGGAGCATCTTAATCCAAGGCAAGGTATTGGTTCTACACGTGCCAACGATATGAAGGTCAGGAAGTGGCGAGCTACGTCACTGAGCTAAGGCGACTTGCAGGACAATGTGAGTTTGATGGCCACCTGGAGCAAATGCTCAGAGACTTTTGTACTGGGCATTGGACATGAGACCATCCTATGAAAACTTTTGATTGTAGAGACACCGATCCTCAGTAAGACCATTGCGATAGCACAGGTGTTTATGTCCACCAGTGATAACACCAAACAAATCTCTCAGCACACAAGTGCTAGCAATGTCATAAATTAACTGGAACTGTGTTTGTGAGCAGAAATGTACAGGGCAGAAACCACAAGTCTGCAACTGCCAGCAGGCCTCAGGTGACCCAGATGACTCAGAGTCCGCAACAAAGGATGAATGCAAGGCAATTCACACCTTGTTGGCATTGTGGAGGCTTCCATTCAGCCTATTCATGCCACTTCAAAGGGTATGTTTGCAAGAGCTGTGGAACAATGGGGCACCTCCAACAAGCTTGCAGATGAGCTGCAAGCTCTGCAAAACCTGCTAACCACTACGTGGCAGAGGAAGATCAGTCCATGGTGGATCAAAGCAATTTCGAGCCTCAGAGAGAGGAGGCAGATGCTGAAGTACACGGGGTGTACACATTTTCGACGAAATGTCCACCTACAATGCTAAATGTAAAATTGAATGGCTTACCCGTAGCCATGGAACTGGAACTGGCGCTAGCGAATCCATCATGAGTAAAATGATGTTTGAGAGACTGTGGTGTAACAAGGCACTCAGACCAGCCCTGAGCCCCATCCACACGAAACTGAGAACATACACCAAAGAGCTTATCACTGTCCTGGGCAGCGCCATGGTCAAGGTCACCTACGAGGGCAGGGTGCACAAACTGCCACTCTGGATTGTCCCGGGCGATGGCCCCACACTGCTTGGAAGGAGCTGGCTGGGCAAAATCCGCTGGAACTGGGATGACATCCGAGCGCTATCACATGTCGATGAGGCCTCATGTCCCCAGGTTCTTAACAAATTTCCTTCCTTTTTGAGCCAGGCATTGGAAACTTTTCCAGGGTGAAAGTGCAGATTCACTTGGTCCCAGAGGCACGACCCATTCACCACAAGGCGCGAGCGGTACCTCACATGATGAGGGAGAGAGTAGAAATCGAGCTGGACAGGCTGCAACACGAGAGCATCATCTCCCCAGTGGAATTCAGCGAGTGGGCCAGCCCGATTGTTCCAGTACTCAAAAGTGATGGCACAGTCAGGATTTGCGGCGATTATAAAGTAACTATTAATCGTTTCTCGCTATATGACCAATACTCGCTACCTAAGGCAGACGACCTATTTGCGACACTGGCAGGAGGCAAGACGTTCACCAAGCTCGACCTGACTTTGGCCTACATGACGCAGGAGCTGGAGGAGTCTTCGAAGGGCCCCACCTGCATCAACACACACAAGGGCCTACATGACGCAGGAGCTGGAGGAGTCTTCGAAGGGCCTCACCTGCATCAACACTGTTCATCGACAACAGACACCCGTTTGGAATTCGGTCGGCTGCAGCGATCTTCCAGAGAAAACTGGAGAACCTACTCAAGTCGGTACCACACACGGTGGTTTTTCAAGATGACATATTGGTCACGGGTCGGGACACCGTCGAGCACCTACAAAACCTGGAGGAGGTCCTCCAGCGACTGGATTGCGTAGGGCTGCGGCTGAAGAGATCGAAATACGTCTTCATGGCAACAGAAGTGGAGTTTTTGGGGAGAAAGATTGCGGCGGACAGCATTCGGCCCACAGACGCCAAGACAGAGGCTATCAGGAACGCACCCAAGCCACAGAATGTCACGGAGCTGCGGTCGTTCCTGGCACTCCTCAACTATTTTGGTAACTTCCTTCCGGGGTTAAGCACCCTCTTAGAGCCCCTACATGTGTTATTGCATAAAGGTGAGAACTGGGTATGGGGAAAAAAACAAGTAATTGCTTTTGAGAAAGCCAGAAACATTTTATGCTCCAACAAGCTGCTTGTAGTGTAGTAACCCGTGTAAAAGACTTGTGCTAGCATGTGATGTGTCGTCGTACAGAGTCGGGGTGTGTATTACAACAAGCTAACTTTGTGGGGAAGTTACAACCTGTCGCCTATGCCTCCTGCAGCTTGCCTAAGGCCGAGAGGGCCTGAGGTATGATTAAGAAAGAGACTTTAGCGTGTGTGTTCGGGGTAAAGAAAATGCATCAGTACCTGTTTGGCCTCAAATTTGAGCTGGAAACCGATCACAAGCCCCTCATATCCCTGTTCGCTGAAAACAAGGGGATAAATACTAATGCCTCAGCCTGCATACAAAGGTGGGCACTCGCGCTACCAGCATATAACTATACCATCCGCCACAGGCCAGGCACCGAGAACTGTGCGGATGCTCTCAGTCGGCTACCATTGCCCACACCGGGAGTGGAAATGTCGCAGCCTGCAAACTTGTTGATGGTGGCGCAGCCCGCAGACTTGTTGATGGTCATGGAAGCGTTTGAAATTGATAAATCACCTGTCACGGCCCACCAGATTAGGACTTGGACCAGCCAAGATCCACTGCTGTTCCTAGTAAAAAACCGTGTACTGCATGGGAGCTGGGCCAGCATCCCCGTTGAAATGCAAGAGCTAATCAAGCGGCAAACGGACGAGCTGTCCATTCAGGCAGACTGCTTGTTGTGGGGTAACCACATAGTGCTACCCAAAAAGGGCAGGGAGACGTTCATCTCAGATCTCCACAGCACACACCCAGGTATAGTAATGATGAAAGCGATAGCCAGATTCCACGTGTGGTGGCCGGGTATCGACTCTGACTTAGAGTCCTGTGTATGGCAATGCAGCGTGTGTGCTCAGTTGAGCAACGCACCCAGAGAGGCACCACTAAATTTGTGGTCCTGGCCCTCCAGACCATGGTCGAGGATCCATGTCGACTATGCGGGCCCGTTTCTCGGTAAAATGTTCCTGGTGGTGGTGGATGCCTTTTCAAAATGGATTGAATGTGAAATAATGTCAGGAAGCACCGCCACCACCACCATTGAAAGCCTGAGGGCCATGTTTGCCACCCACGGCCTGCCTGACATACTGGTCAGTGACAACGGGCCATGTTTCACCAGTGCCGAATTTAAAGAATTCATGACCTGCAATGGGATCAAAAATGTCACCTCTGCCCCGTTTAAACCAGCCTCCAATGGGCAGGCAGAGCGGGCAGTGAAACAATGAAACAGAGCCTTAAACGAGTCACAGAAGGCTCACTCCAAACCCGCCTGTCCCGAGTACTGCTCAGCTACCACACGAGACCCCACTCACTCACAGGGGTGCCCCGGCTGAGCTACTCATGAAAAGGACACTTAAAACGGAACTCTCGCTGGTTCATCCCAACCTGCATGATCAGGTAGAGAGCAGGCGGCAGCAACAAAATGTAAATGATGGTCGCGCCACTGTGTCACGGGAAATTGATCTGAATGAGCCTGTGTATGTGCCAAAGTATGGACATGGTCCCAAGTGGATCGCGGGCACGGTGATAGCTAAAGAAGGGAGTAGGGTGTTTGTAGTCAAACTGGACAATGGACAAATTTACAGAAAGTACCTGGACCAAACGAGGCTGCGGTTCAAGGACTGCCCTGAACAACCCACAGCAGACACCACCTTTTTCGAGCCCACAACACACACCCAAATGATAACGACACCACCCTGGACCAGGAAATTGAATCTATCACGCCCAACAGCCCAGCAAGGCCAGGCTCACCCAGCAGCCCCACAGGGCCAACAACACGCCAGCCCAGTGAGGGAACAGACATTTGTACCGAGGCGGTCCACCAGGGAAAGAAAGGCTCCCAACTGCCTCACCTTGTAAATAGTTTTCACTTTGACTTGGGGGGGAGTGATGTTGTGTATCTGTAAAGCATGCACTCCCATGTTCCGCCACAAGGGAACGCATCCCCTGAAGTCCCAAGGGATCCCAGCATCCCTTGGGAACACTGTATATAAGCCGGCCCCTAAGGCTTGTTCCTCACTCTAAAGACTGAGGTCACTGTTACTTTAACCTCCCAGTGTGCAGTCTCATCTGTGTTCGGAACACAACAGTAGGAACCGAAGTCTTCCTGACATTTAGTTGGAGAAAATTTCTGCTCACCCAAGCCTGGATGTCAGACAAGCAACGTGACAAATCTAAAGCAGTGGAGGGGTCAAGAGAGGTGGTGATGAGGTAAAGCTAGCTGTCATCCGAGTACATGTGGAACTAGACATTTTAAGATGATTTCGTCGAGGGGCAGCATTTAGATGAGAAATAAGAGAGGGCCAAGGGCGGGGAAAGGGGACGGGGGTTGGAGGTGGGGGTGGGTGGGGGGGGTGGTTCCAGAGGTAACCATGTGGGAATGGGAAGAGAAGTCATTGCAGATGATTCTCTGGCTACGACTGCATAGATAGGAATGGAATCAGGCAAGGGAGATCAATCCAAGATGGGTAAATGGATTTGAGGTTAATATTGTATCCAGATGTTCAGAAACCTGCAGGCATGTGTGTTGCTGTTGTGGAAGGGGGAAGTTTATGGGCAAGTTTCTGATTCTTTTGCTTTTTTATTTGTTATGTGATCATTTTTTATGGGTAGGTGGGATGGCTGTATTTCAAAAGGTTTTTGGTGGAAAGAGAAAGGTTTAGCGCAGTGTGATTGGTGACCAATTGGTTACTTTCTATTTTGTTTTATTATACTTATCAGAAGGGAGAAAAACCCAGAGGGGTTGAATTTCTGCGGGGTTTTCCTGTTGGCCCACCGTAAGTTCAGTTGTAAATCCGGAGAGACAGCATAAATGTGGACCTTCCACCGAGGTTACAGTGGAGGATCAGGATAACCCCAGTGGAAATTCAACCCTTAAAGACTGAAACATTTCATCAGTGAGGAAGAAGAAAATTGACAATCAATGATTACAATGTAGGCAGGCGACTTGATGTACACAAAGATATTTTTAGTATGGAAGTCCAAGAATGAATACCATGAATTCCAAATACATTTTTCTCCAAAGTAAAGTATTACAGATAGGAAAACTGATTTTAAGGTTCCTTGGAGAATGTAAGTAGCAGAGAGGTGATATGTAGGTGGAGCAAGGAAGTTATCTCAGTCCTGACGCATGTTTCAGAACAGCTCAACTGCCCACAAGACAGCAGAAGTACAAGTTGTAAGTGTTCTCCTGGAATAGAGTGAGTGACTTCAGTCCAGTGACTCATGCAGAGCAAACATTCAAATAGAGAAAATTGCAATTATAAGTGACCCACATGCAGCAAGATCTCAGAATAAATCGTCTAGAAATTCAATAGTGCCACCCGTTTTTTAGGTGCAAAATGGACACCTAAGCATCCAACGTGGGGGGCAGTGCGCTCATTACAAGCCAGAAGCTCATTGCTCTCCATATTGGATCGGGCTTCTCCGTCAGTGTCCAGGGTGCATTTCAGAACAAATAAAATATTTAAAGAAGGGTCTCACCTGTCCCAGCATGTAATTCACCATGTGATCAACACATCTAGCTACTCGTGGTGCTAACAGGCAGGAAGGACCCTTCATCATGCTATTTAAGGGGATCATTCACTACTTGCATATAAACATATAAATGTTAAGAGGGTAGTCAAAGGAAGGATGCAGCCAATTAGGGACCAAAAAAGAGATCTTCTTGTGGAGGCAGAGGGCATGGCTGAGGAATGCATACTTTCCAACTGTCTTCACTAAAGACAAGGATGCTGCCAATGTCACAGTAAAGGAAAAGGTAGCTGAGAAATTGGAAAGGATAAAAATAGATAAAGGGGAGGTGCTTAAAAGGTTGGCAGCACTTAAAGTAGAAAAGTCACCCAGTCCAGATGGGATGCATCCTAGGTTACTGAGTGAAGTAAGGTTGGAAATTGCAGAGATTCTCCACAATCTTCCAATCCTCCTTAGATATGGGAGTGATACAAGAGGACTGAAGGATTGCAAATGTTACATCCCTGTTCAAAAAAGGAGAGGGGGATAAAGCCGGCAACAGCAGCTTGATGGCAGTAGTGGGGATACTTTTAGAGACAATAATCTGAGACAAAATTAATTGCCTCTTGGAAAAATGTGTTAATAAATGAATGCCAGCATGGATTTGACAAATGTCAAATTATGTTTAACTAACTTAATTGAGTTATTTGATGAAATAATGAAGAGGGTTGTGTAAGAATATAGATATGTTTTTACATTACTTTTATACAGGACAGTCTTATTTAGATTATTAAATAAATAAGCAAGGTGGATAATAAAGGGGAACCAGTAGATGTAGTTTGTTTGGATTCCCAAAAAGGCATTTGATAAGGTGCCACATAAAAGGCTGCTCTGCAAAATAAGGGTTTATGGGATTGTGGGTAATATATGAGCATGGATAAAGGATTGGTTAACAGACAGAAAACAGAGAGCAGGGATAAACGGGTCATTTTCCGGTTGGCAGGCTATAACTAGTGGGGTGCCGCAAGGATCAATGCTTGGGCCTCAGCTATTTACAATCAACATTAATGACTTAGATGAAGGGACCGAGTGCAATGTATCCAAGTTTGATGATAATACAAATCTAAGTGGGAAAGTAAGCTGTGAGGAGGACACAAAGAGCCTGCAAAGGGATATAGACAGGTTAAGTGAGTGGGCAATAAGGTGGCAGATGGAGGGAAATAAGAGGGTATTCACATTGATGCAGGAAAAATAGAAAAGTAGAATATTTTTTATATGGTGAGAATCTATTAAATGTTGATGTTCAGAGAGATTTAGGTGGCCTCATTCAGGGACACAGGGGGAGAGAAATTCACTATTGCCCATTTGGGGCGCTAACTTTTAAAAGTTTGGCGCTAACTGTTTCAAACTTTTAAAAAATTCACCATTTGCTCTCCAAGATGGAAGCGGAGGGCTAAATCAAGCACTCCAGTTCCTTCTTGGAGTGCAATTGACAGCAGGCAGGATGGTGAGTTTAGCAGCACTGCGCATTGGGCCATGCAGCGCTGCCCTGCTGAAAGACTCCTTCCCTCCCTTAAAGGGAAGGGCCATCGTTGCAGGCTCTCAAAATAAAAATAACTTATCTGGATGACGACGGCAGCCGCGATCACGCGTGATAAGCCTGGCATTCAAGCAAAGAGCTGATCGAGCGCGGGCAGGAACCTGCGAAAAAAGCTGGAAGAAAAAAGGTATGTTTTTTTTTTACTTACCTCGACCACCTCGCCCCCGAAGTGGCCGGCCGCCTGATGCACGCCTCCTGCAGCTGCCAGTGTTTTTGTCCAGTGATGCTGCTGGGGGCGGAACACAATTTCAGGTCCGGGGCATATGATGCGCATGGTGATGATGTCATGATCTCCAGGCGATGGAGATCGGGGCACAACGCTGTAGCGCCATCGTAAATCTCCCGCCAAATATGGCGGGAATTGGTGTCATCGCCATGCCCGTATGCGCTAACGGGAGGCGCAAAGACACCCAATTTTGTCTCCAGAAAGCTAGCATGCACGTACAGCAAGCAATTAGAATGGCAAATGGTATGTTGGACTTTATTGCAAATGGGTTGGAGTACAAGATTAAAAAAGTCTTGCTGCAATTGTACAGGGCTTTGTTGTGGCCACATTTGGAGTATTGTGCTCAGTTTTGGTCTCTATCTGAGGAAGGATATATTTGACTTGGAGGCCGTGTAAAGAAGGTTCACTAGATGTATTCCTGGGATGAGAGGGTTGTCCTATGAGGAGAGATTGAGTAGATTGGATCTATACACCCTGTAGTTTAGAAGAATGAGAGATGATCTCTGTTATATATGTGGACTTGTATTTACTCTGTACAGCCACCAGAGGGCTCATCCCCTGGAATCCCAAGGGATCCCATAATCCCTTGAGAGCACAGGTATTTGAGGAGGCTTCACAGGTTGGAGAGGCACTCTGGAGACCTGCAATAAAAGATTAAGATCACAGTTTACTATGAGCTCACAGTGTTCAGTCTGACTCTTTCGCCATACACAATTGGCGATGAGATACAGCTAGTGAACCCAAAGATGCAGAGAACAGTGGGCATCCTGAATAAATTTTCGGAGCGCGATGATTGGTAAACTTTTGTGGAGCGACTCGACCAATACTTCGATGCCAACGAGCTAGATGGGGAAAAGAGCGCTGCCAAATGAAGGGCAATCCTCCTCACCGTCTGTGGGGCACCAACGTATGGCCTCATGAAGAATCTGCTCACTCCAGCGAAGCCCATGGAGAAATCGTACAATGATTTGTGCACATTGGTCCAAGAGCATTTAAACCCAAAGGAAAATGTTCTGATGGCGAGGTACCGATTCTACACCTACAAAAGGCCTGAAGGCCAGGAAGTGGCGAGTTATGTCGCTGAGCTAAGACGCCTTGCAGGACATTGCGAATTTGAAGGACATTTGGAGCAAATGCCCAGAGACCTTTTCGTACTTGGCACACGAAACCATACTTTGCAAACTTTTGACTGTAGAGACCTTAACCTTGAGTAAGGCCATAGCAATAGCCCAGGCATTCATTGCCACCAGTGACAATACAAAACAAATCTCTCAGCACACAAGTGCTGCTACAAGTACTGTGAAAAAAGTGATGTTGTTTTCAAATCGTAACGTAGAGGGCAGGTCACACAGACCTGCAGCTGCATGTCCGCAGATGACTCAGAGTCCACCATCAAGGGTGATGAATTCAAGGCCATTAACACGTTGTTGGTGCTGCAGGGGTGATCATCGTTTCCATTCATGCCGATTCAAAGAGTACGTTTGCAAGGACTGTGGAACAATGGGACACCTCCAACGAGTGTGCAGGCGAGCTGATAAGCCTGTTAAACCTGCAAACCACCATGTTGCAGAGGAGGACAGCTCCACGGAGGATCATGACGAACCAGAGCCTCAGATAGAGGAGGCAGAGGTACATGGGGTGCACACATTCACCACGAATTGTCCCCCGATAAATGCTGAATGTTGAACTAAATGGACTCCCGGTGTCAATGGAGCTGGACACGGGCACGGGCCAGTTCATCATGGGTGGAAAAAGGTTTCCAAAGGTTGTGGTGCACCAAAGCCTCAAGGCCAGTCTTTAACTCCAGTTCACACGAAACTAAGAACTTACACAAAAGAACTCATTCCTGTAATCGGCAATGCTACCGTAAAGGTCTCCTACAATGGACCGGTGCACAAGCTACCACGCAAGGTGATACCGGTTGATGGTCCCACGCTGCTCGGCAGGAGCTGGCTGGGAAAGATACGCTGGAACTGGGATGACATCCGAGCGCTATCACCTGCTGGCGACACTTCGTGTGCCCAGGTCTTAAACAAATTTCCTTCGCTGTTCGAACCAAGCATTGGGAAATTCCAAGCAGCAAAAGTGCAGATCCATCTAATTCTGGGGGGGGCAACACATCCATTACAAGGCGAGAGCAGTACCTACATGATGAGAGGAAGGGTAGAGATCGAGCTAGACCGTCTGCAAAGATCATTTCACCGATCGAGTTCAGCGAGTGGGCCAGTCGTATTATCCCGGATCCGCCTCAAGGGAGACGGCACCGTCAGAATCTGTGGCGATTACAAAGTAACTATCAATCGTTTCTCCCTGCAGGATCAATACCCACTACCAAAGACTGACGACCTCTTTGCAACGCTGGCGGGAGGAAAGACATTCACGAAGCTGTATCTGATTTCAGCCTACATGATGCAGGAACTGGAGGAATCATCGAAGGCCCTCACCTGCACCAACATGCACAAGGATCTTTTTGTTGCCCGTTTGGAATCAGATCAGCAGCGGCTATATTCCAGAGAAACATGGAAAGTTTATTGAAGTCGGTCCCGCAATGCATGGTCTTCCAGGACGACATCTTGCACACAGGACGGAACTTAGAAACATAGAAAATAGGTGCAGGAGTAGGCCATTCGGCCCTTCGAGCCTGCACCGCCATTCAACGAGTTCATGGCTGAACATGCAACTTCAGTACCCCAGTCCTGCTTTCTCGCCATACCCTTTGATCTCCCTAGTAGTAAGGACTACATCTAACTCCTTTTTGAATATATTTAGTGAATTGGCCTCAACTCTTGGTAGAGAATTCCACAGGTTCACCACTCTCTGGGTGAAGAAGTTTCTCCTCATCTCGGTCCTAAATGGCTTACCTCTTATCCTTAGACTGTGACCCCTGGTTCTGGACTTCCCCAACATTGGGAACATTCTTCCTGCATCTAACCTGTCTAACCCCGTCAGAATTTTAAACGTTTCTATGAGGTCCCCTCTCATTCTTTTGAACTCCAGTGAATACAAGCCAAGTTGATCCAGTCTTTCTTGATATGTCAGTCCCGTCATCCCGGGAATCAGTCTGGTGAACCTTCGCTGCACTCCCTCAATAGCAAGAACATCCTTCCTCAAGTTAGGAGAACAAAACTATACACAATACTCCAGGTGTGGCCTCACCAAGGCCCTGTACAACTGTAGTAACACCTCCCTGCCCCTGTACTCAAATCCCCTCGCTATGAAGGCCAACATGCCATTTGCTTTCTTAACCGCCTGCTGTACCTGCATGCCAACCTTCAATGAGTGATGTACCATGACACCCAGGTCTCGTTGCACCTCCCCTTTTCCTAATCTGTCACCATTCAGATAATAGTCTGTCTCTCTGTTTTTACCACCAAAGTGGATAACCTCACATTTATCCACATTATACTTCATCTGTCATGCATTTGCCCACTCACCTAACCTATCCAAGTCACTCTGCAGACTCATAGCATCCTCCTCGCAGCTCACACTGCCATCCAACATGGTGTCATCCGCAAATTTGGAGAAACTATATTTAATCCCCTCGTCTAAATCATTAATGTACAATGTAAACAGCTGGGGCCCCAGCACAGAACCTTACGGTACCCCACTAGTCACTGCCTGCCATTCTGAAAAGTACCCATTTACTCCTATTCTTTGCTTCCTGTCTGCCAACCAGTTCTCAATCCATGTCAGCACACTACCCCCAATCCCTTGTACTTTAACTTTGCACATTAATCTCTTGTGTGGGACCTTGTCGAAAGCCTTCTGGAAGACCAAATACACCACATCAACTGGTTCTCCCTTGTCCACTCTACTGGAAACATCCTCAAAAAATTCCAGAAGATTTGTCAAGCATGATTTCCCTTTCACAAATCCATGCTGACTTGGACCTATCATGTCACCTCTTTCCAAATGCGCTGCTATGACATCCTTAATAATTGATTCCATCATTTTACCCACTACCGATGTCAGGCTGCCCAGTCTATAATTCCCTGTTTTCTCTCTCCCTCCTTTTTTAAAAAGTGGGGTTACATTGGCTACCCTCCACTCTATAGGAACTGATCCAGAGTCTATGGAATGTTGGAAAATGACTGTCAATGCATCCGCTATTTCCAAGACCACCTCCTTAAGTACTCTGGGATGCAGACCATCAGGCCCTGGGGATTTATCAGCCTTCAATCACAGTCGAGCACCTGCAGAACCTGGAGGAGGTTTTTAGTCGACTCAACCGCATGGGGCTCAGGTTAAAACGCTTGAAGTGAGTTTTCCTGGTGCCTGAAGTGAAGTTCTTGGGAAGGAGGTTTGCGGCGGATGGCATCAGGCCCACCAACGTGAAGACGGAGGCAATCGAGAATGCACCGAGGCCATAGAACGTGACTCAGCTGCGGTCGTTTCTGGGACTGTTGAACTACTTTGGTAACTTCTTACCGGGTCTCAGCACACTGCTAGAATCACTTACTACGAAAAGGGGGCAAATGGGTTTGGGGCAAAAGCTAAGAAAATGCCTTTGTAAAAGAGAGAAAATCGTTATGCTCAAACAAATTGCTTGTTCCATGTAAGCGTTTGGTACTAGCATGTGATGCGTCGTCATATGGCATCAGGTGTGTATTGCAACAAGCTAATGATTTCGGGAAAGTGCAACCGGTTGCTTATGCATCCAAGAGTCTGTCTAAGGCTGAGAGAGCCGACAGCATGATTGAGAAAGAAGCGTTAGCGTGTGTCTATGGGTAAAGAAAATGCATCAATACCTGTTTGGGCTAAACTTCGAATTGGAAACTGACCATAAACCACCTATATCCCTGTTTTCTGAGAGTAAAGGGATAAATACCAATGCATTGGCCCGCATCCAGAGATGGGCGTTCACGTTGTCCGCATACAACTACCCCATCCATCACAGGCCAGGCACAGAAAACTGTGCCGATGCTCTCAGTAGGCTGCCATTGCCCACCACGGTTGTGGAAATGGCGCAGCCCGCAGATCTAGCCATAGTTATGGAAGCATTTGAGAGTGAGCAATCACCCGTCACTGCAGATCAAAACCTGGACAAGCCAGAACCCCTTATTATCTCTAGTCAAAAGCTGTGTGCTTCACGGGAGCTGGTCCAGTGTCCCAGTGGAAATGCAGGAAGAGATAAAGCCATGTCTATACAGGCAGACTGCCTTCTGTGGGACAATCGAGTAGTGGTTTCCAAGAAGGGCAGAGACACCTTCATCAATGACCTCCACGGTACCCATCCGAGCATCGTAATGATGAAAGCGATCCCACGTGTGGTGGCCCGATATCGATACGGACTTGGAGTCCTGCGTTCACAGATGTAATACATGCTCGCAGTTAAGCAATGTACCCAGGGAGACACTGCTAAGTTTATGGTCTTGGCCCTCCAAACCGTGATCTAGGGTACAAGTCGACTATGCAGGCCCGTTCTTGGGTAAAATGTTCCTTCTGGTTGTAGACGCATACTCCAAGTGGATTGAATGTGAGATAATGTCGGCTAGCATGTCTGCTGCCACTACTGAAAGCCTGCGGGCCATGTTTGCCACACACGGCTTACCCAATGTCCTGGTGAGCGACAACGGGCCATGTTTTACCAGTGCTGAGTTCAAAGAATTCATGACCCGTAATGGGATCAAACATGTCACATCTGCCCCGTTTAAATCAGCGTCCAATGGTCAGGCAGAGAGAGCAGTGCAAACCATCAAGCAAGGCTTGAAGAGGGTAACTGAAGGCTCACTGCAGACTCGCCTATCCCGAGTTCTGCTTAGCTAACGCACGAGACCCCACTCACTCACTGTGATCCCACCTGCTGAACTGCTCATGAAAAGAACACTTAAGACAAGGCTCTCGTTAGTTCACCCTGATCTACATGAACAGGTAGAGAGCAGGCGGCTACAACAAAGTGCATACCATGGTAGCGCAAATGTGTCACACGAGATTGAAATCAATGATCCTGTATTTGTATTAAATTATGGACAAGGTCCCAAGTGGCTCACCGGCACTGTTGTGGCCAAAGAGGGAAGCAGGGCGTTTCGGGTCAATCTTTCAAATGGACTCATTCACCAGAAACACTTGGACCAAATCAAACTCAGATTCACGGACTATCCTGAGCAACCCACCTTGGACCCTACTTTTTTTGATCCTCCAACATACACACCAGTAGCAACCGGCATCACGGTTGACCACGAAGCAGAACCCATCATCCACAGCAGCTCAGCGAGGGCCCAAAAAATTATTCAACAACACCAGCTTTCACACCAAGACGATCAACCAGGGCAAGAAGGGCCCCAGATCAACTCACATTGTAAATAGTTACACTCTTGACTTTGCGGAGGGAGTGTTGTTATATATGTGGACTTGTATTTACTCTGTACAGCCACCAGAGGGCTCATCCCCTGGAATCCCAAGGGATCCCATAATCCATTGGGAGCAGAGGTATTTAAGGAGGCTTCACCAGTTGGAGAGGCACTCTGGAGACCTGCAATACAAGACTAAGGTCACACTTTACTTTGAGTTCTCAGTGTTCAGTCTGACTCTTTTTCCATACACAACAATCTCTTTGAAACATATATCATTCTGAGGGGAATTGATAAGAACATAAGCACTAGGAGCAGGAGTAGGCCATTTGGCCCCTCAAGCCTGTTCCGCCATTTAATAAGATCATGGCTGATCTGATCATGGACTCAGCTCCACTTCCCTGCCCGCTCCCCATAGCCCTTTATGCCCTTATCACTCAAAAATCTATCTCTCTCTGCCTTAAATATATTCAATTGACCCAGCCTCCACAGCTCTCTGGGGCAGAGAATTCCATAGATTTACAACCTTCTGAGAGAAGAAATTCCTCCTCATCTCAGTTTTAAATAGGCGGCTCCTTATTCTGAGACTATGTCTCCAAGTTTTAGTTTCCCCTATGAGTGGAAATATCCTCTTTGCATCCACCTTGTCCACATAGATGCTGAAAGGTTGTTTCCACTGGCTGGAGAATCTAGATCTAAGGGCATAGTCTCAGGACAAGGGGTCGGCTACTTAGGACTGAGATGAGGAGGAATTTCTTCACTCAGGGTTTTGAATCATTGGAATTCTCTATCCCAAATGGCTATGGATGCTAAGTCATTGATTATATTCAAGGCTGAGATAGATAACTTTTTGGACTTTAGGGGAATCAAGGAACATGGAGATTGGGCATAAAAGTGGAGTTGAGGTAGAAGATCAGCCATAATCTTATTGAATGGCAGAGCAGGCTCGAGGGGTTGTATGACCTACTCCCTGCTTCTAATTCATATGTTCACTTAATGA
Source organism: Pristiophorus japonicus (assembly GCF_044704955.1). Classification (NCBI taxonomy): domain Eukaryota; kingdom Metazoa; phylum Chordata; class Chondrichthyes; family Pristiophoridae; genus Pristiophorus; species Pristiophorus japonicus. The sequence goes on from NC_091981.1 coordinate 94,463,316, forward strand.
CCGCTGGCAGCATGCAGAGTAAGCAGATCATGACATACATGCTGATTTGACACCAGCACTGCCATTTGGAGCTCCATGCTCGAGCCTCACTTAACCTTGCATAGTTGAACACGACGTTAAAAGGCAGGAAGGACCCCCACCAGCACTTTTTAAAGGGATCATCAACTACATGCAGGGCCGAATGGCCTTCTTCCATGCTGTAACCATTCTATGATTCTAGTTACTGGATTATTTTTTCTGGCTGTTGCTGCAATGCCAAGCATTTTGTATGCTTTGCCATACTTGTTTAAAGTTTCAGTAGTCTACAGGGAAAAGTTTGACTGGTGCAGAAGTAAATTTGGTGACTTAAAGGCTTGTGCACAAACCAGTTGCTTTCAGACATGGGTGGCATGGCAGGGCCTCCTCTTGGAATTGAGCATGACTGGGAGAATGAAGAGAGACCACGCAGAGCAGGACAAGCTGCTCGAATAAGGTGATGGGGGAGAAAGGCTCTCAGATGGAGGCCATATCCGGTAAGGGTCCTTCGGGAGCAATTCTCTTATCTCAACTTCAGTGACAACTAATGCTTAAGACATCTTCACTAAAGAAGTCATGACTGAAGTCTGTCAACTGCATCAGCCACAACTCCAATCTCAGAGCAGGGCAAGGACTATATTTCCAGTGGCTGTGAAAGTGACCATGGCTCTGAACTTTTATCCATGTGGCTCCTTCCGGGCTGCTGCTGGAGATGTAAGCAACATCTTGCAGTTTGCAGTACTCTGCTGCATAAGGGAGGTCACTGCTGGCCATCATGGGAAGGGGCATCACTGAGGCAATGGCCATTGGCAGCGCTGATGCGATCGATGATGAGGGTATCTGCCTACCCAATACTCCTCTCATCCCACTTCCCTCATCCCTCAGTATCTTCTGACTTAGAAACTGGAAGCTTCTTAGTTAGCGGAAGAAGAAGAATACAGTGAAGTTCAATCACAGTCACAGCTTCCAGTTCAGATACTGAAGCTGAGCATATTTTGGAGGCTAAGATAGAGAAGGGATCTGCACGTGGTAAGACAATAGGCACAAGTGCGCAGGAGCCAGGGTCGGGGGAAAGGATAGCGCAAGTGCCAGCTCACCAGAATGTGATGTCGCACATTAGTTCTGCTGCAGAGGACTCAGATGCAGACTTCAATAGGCTAGGCTACAGAAGAAGGCTGATGGTTATACACAGCCAAATGCTTGGCACACTGGAAAGCTTGTCAGAAAGCCTGTGTTCAACGAGCATGGGGGAGTCCAGCACCAACTTATCACAGCCTTTACACAAACTGTTATGTTTTTGGCATGGCCTCACAAACACACACAGGCTCTAAGATGACTGATAACTTCAGGAAGCCAGTCAGGTGACTCCCTCTTTATTGTTGTAAACAGCAATGGCTGCAATGCCACAGTAGTCCACTGGGTGGAGCTATATATTTTACACTTCTCCCTCCTTAATGAAGAAGTAATTATAACAAAATAATCATCATATAGCTTGCATGGTTATACATAACAAAAGATATGGACGTATTTTGCCATATTTACAAGTCAAGCTTAACCACTTTTTTTCTGTTTCGAAGAGGATACCTTCGCTCTCGAACAGAACCTTCCAAACATGGTGTCGAACTTAGACTTATTCTAGACTGATCCTGAGGAATGTTTTCCTCCAGGGGATGCCTTTGGTTTATATTTGAACTCTCTATAACTTCAGACTGTTGTCTGCCTGACCCGGACTCAGACTTAAATTCTGCCTTTCTCTTGGAATTGTCTCCAGTACATTTGATGTAGGATATGCTACTGGTACTTTACTTGTATCAAAACTATCTGATGAGTCAAAAATAACCAATCGTTCCAACCTTCAACTCCTTCCATGTCTGTAGGTAAAATATGATCAATGTGAACAAACCTAACCTGTCCACGATCAAACATCTTGACCAAATATGTGCACCATTCTTCCTGGTAACCGCTTTAACCATTTATGGTAATGGTTCTTCACTCTCACTTTCTGATTTAATTTCACACTTCTCTCTTTTACTCTACCTCTATCATGATTCTCTTTCTGTCTTAATTGTTTCTCTTCTACAGACTGTATCAAGTTTAGTTTTAACAACAAGAATCTGGTTCGTGGCTGTCATTTCAGAAACAACTCTGCTGGTGTTCTACCAGTAGTTGTATAAGGAGTATTACAATACGTAATTAGAAAATTAGCCAATTTGTCATTTCTTTGGATTCAGATCCAACATCTGTTTGATGAGGGCACGTTTCACAATTTGCACAGTGCACTCTGCTGCACTATTTGAAGCAGGGTGGCACGGTGGAACCTTGGTATGTTTCACACCATTTTTGCTTGTGAACTGTGCAAATTCTTCTGAACAAAACTGTGGTCCATTTTCAGAAACAATTTCTTCTGGGAGGCCAAATGAAGAAAATAATCTTTGCAAAATGTTTAATGTTATACTTGTTCTTATTTTCCGCGTTGGAAACGCCTCTACCCACTTTGAATGGCTATCAATCACAATGAACAATTGTTGTCCTTCTAGCTCAGCAAAATCAATATGTAACTTTTGCCACACCCTGGGAGGCCATTTCCATGGCTGTAATGGTACTTGCTCACTGATTGACATGTCGTACACTGACTCTATATCTTTATCTAAACCTGGCCACCATAAGTAACTGCGAGCAAAACTCTTGGTCAAGCACATTCCCAGGTGCTGGTCATGAAGATCTCCTAATTTGGACCTAAATTTATTTGCTTTAACCACTCTTGCACCTCACATGATACAATCTTTATCGACTGATAATTCATTCCTACGAATGAAGAATGGATGAATATCTTTGTCTGTTACCTGGTTTGGTCAGCCATTTGCAATGTAATCATACACCTTTGACATAATTAGGTCACGTTTGGTTGCTCTACCAATCTCTTCAGCTGTGTGGCAGTTCATCAATGTATGAAAAATAAGACACTTCTTCCCTATCGGGTGTAACTTGCGATGGGGAAGGCAATCTAGACATAGCATCACCGTTACTATGATCAGCTGACTATCTGTATTCAATATCATATATATATATGCTGACAAAATCAAAGCCCATCTCTGCATTCGGGCAGCAGTTAATGTTGGAACTGGGGACTTTGGATGGAGGATTGCTGTCAGGGGCTTATGGTCCGTAACGATGGTAAACTTACTACCATACAAGTATTTGTGGAATTTCTTCACCCCAAAAATGAATGCCAAAGCTTCCCTTTCGATTTGCACATAATTACACTCATTGGCACTGAGAATGCGTGAAGCAAAAGCAATTGGCCTCTCCTCCCCATTATGTAGTACATGAGAGATCACTGCTCCAACTCCATATGGAGAGGCATCACCTTAAATACGTCATAGTGAACTAACATGGTGCTCTCTACCAATTCGCTTTTAGAGTCCTTGAATGCTGTATCACATTCTTCTGACCATTTCCAATGGACCTGTTTTTTCAATAGTTAATTCAGTGGATATAACACTGTAGCCAAATTTGGTGGGAACTTCCCATAATAGTTCAAAAGATCCAAAAATTATCGAAGTTCAGTGACATTCTTGGGAGTGGGTGCATGTCTGATTGCATCCAGCTTTCCCTTGGTTGGATATAAACCATCTTTGTCTACTCTGTACCCTAAGTACTCCACTGAGTTTTGAAATAACTCACACTTGCGAGCAGTCACTCATACTCTATGCTTCTCTAGCCATTTGAGGATTTCATTCAATATGTTATTATGATTTTGCCTGTTTGGTGCTGAAATTAGTATGTCATCTAAATTACATACTATCCCTTCAATACTTTGCAAAATCTGGTTCATCACCTCTTGGAATATGTCGGGGGTGGATGACACTCCAAATGGTGGTCTATTAAATTGATATAGGCCTAGATGAGTATTTATTGTCAAGCATGATTTGGACTCCTCATCGAGTTCAAGTTGTAAGTAGGCATTTGTAAAATCCAACTTTGAGAAGATCTGAGCATCTGTCAGTGTTGTGAACAAATCTTCTACATTTGGCAATGTATTGGGGAGATTACCCTCTGGAACCTGGTTTACAGATACTTTATAATCACCTTACCTTACCTTCAGACTTAGGTACAATAAGTAGCCCAATTACATAGATCTATCTTCGAGATAATGTTCTCAGTCTCTAGTCTTTTGAGTTTTTTCTCAACTTTCTCCTTGAGTGCATATGGTATGGGAAGTGGCTTGCAGTAAATTGGTCTAGCATCCTTCTGTACCCCGACACTCGCCTGTTTCGCAGGACATCTTCGGATACTTCTTGATGGCATCATCCTTTGATGCAAATCTTGTTTCAACACGAAAAATCTCACTCCAATCCAGCTTCAGTGATCCTAACCAATTTCTTCCTAGTAAGGCAGGTTTGTCTCCTGCCACTACTAAGAGAGGCAAGCTCTGAAATTGATCCTTGTATTTCACTGGTATGGTGATACGACCTACCACAGGAATGTTCTCTCCCGAGTAGCCTCGCAGCTCTCTCTTGGATTTCTCCCATGGGAAATCAAGCAATTTGTCGAGGTATAGTGATTCTGGTACTACACTCACGGATGCACCAGTGTTGATTTCCATGGGTATCTTGGTTCCTGCAACATCTACATGGAAGATGATACTTTTTGAATCGCTGTTAGTTACCCTTGTGCTCCTGATGATGTGTAGCTCTGAAATCTCCTCATCTTGTTATTTTTCTTCCATGCTGTATGGTCTCTGGGGATTACTACTTAAAGCTTTGAAAATTGGTTCACCATTCAGTTGGCATGCCTTCGCAAGATGCCCAGTTTTCCTGCAGAAGAAACACTCTGCCTTCACATATGCACAACTTTGAACAATGTGTTGTCACAGGCACTGATAGCATGACTTCAATACTCTGTTATCATTGCCAGTTGCTGAGACCTTAGGGCCCAACTGCCTTTTACTTTTAACCAACAAGCAATTCACCTCAGTTGTCTGACAACTGGAAATGGTATGAAATTCTCGGGAATATTGGTCCGCCATGTTCATTGACATAGCTGTCTGACAAGCTAAATCAAAAGTCAAGTTAGGAGTTGTCAATAAGTTTCTTCTGATCGCATCATTTTCATCCCACAAATAAAGCTGCCATGCAATGCTCGGTCCTGAAAATTTCCGAAATTTCAGTGAATAGATAGCTTTTTTAATGCTACAATGTACTCACTGATACATTCTTCGGTTAACTGATCTCGTATTCCAAAACGATAACTTTCAGCAATTTCCAGAGGCTCAGGACTGTACTGCTGAATCTGCTTAAGTGATGTGTCCTTTGGCTTGACAGGCACAAGCAATTTTTTCAGGGTTTCATACACCTCGGGCCCTGCTTCAGTTAAGAAAATAGCCCATTTTCTTTCCAACACCACCCGGTTATGGTTTTCATCATTGGAGACTTTGATGATACTATTTGCAGTGAAAAACAATTCCAGCTGTTCCACATCCTAGTGTTCCTACAAAATGTTTCTCCAAAGGGTGCAACTTGGGAAGTGCAAGGCAGTTGAGCTTCCATTAAGGACACTTCAGATGGCTGTGGTGGATGACCTTGAGCAGCATGGGCCTTGAGGGCCCAGCTGCAGATGCAACACCTCGGCGTGGGCCAGTGTAGTCTGGTCCAACTGGCAATGTGGCACTAACAAGGGTACTGGTGGAGTGGGTGGCAGGAAAGCAGGCATGCCGTTGTCCTGTGAGAGGACAACAGGTGACTCTGCCATGGAGCCGAGGACAATCTCCTGGCACAGCGCCTCATCACTCCTATGGCTCTGCACAAGAACAGAGTGCAAGAGTGATTTGACAGTCTAGAAACTGCTGTCCCCCAGCCAAGATGGCAGCCATCTGAGCTTTCATGGCAGCTGTCTGAACAAGCGCCATGATGGCAGGCAATACTGTCATATTGAATGAGCTGACTGCTCGGTTCATGTTGGACAGAATGGTCTCCATGCTCTGTGCAAAAACTTGACACAAGTTGGAGTTGAATCTCTCCATGCTATGCAACATTGTGCACCAGCTTGCTGGCAGGCACCTAGCATTTCCCAGTGCATGTCCATCAGCCTTTTTTAGTAGTCTTGGCCCTCAAATTCAGATGAGTTCTCTGTAGCAGATCTTGTATGCAATCTCACCTTCTGGTGAACTGGTATCTGTGGCGGCATGCCCCCTGCCCTAGCTCCTACACACTTGTGCCTGATGATTCACCATGTGAAGGCCCGCCTTATAGCCTTGCCACTAATGTACATGTGATGCTGTCGTCTGAACTGGTGCTTGCAAGGACCAGATCAAATGATGGCGCATCGTCAGGTAGGCTATCCTCTTCCTCAAGTGGCAGAAGGATCTCCACATCTTCAGCACCTGAAATTCAAGAGAGGACAAGGGTTAGCTTTTAATGTGAAGGGAGAGCAAAGAGAGATAAGTGTCTGGGGAAAGCATCTGCAGTTTGTCAAGCCGAGTGTCTAGGGTAAGATGGAAGTAAGAAGAGAAAAAGAGGATAAGGTGTGAAGAAACCATGACTCCTCCAACATTGCCAGTCGCCACACCCATGACTTTGCCCCTGCGCATGTTTACTAACATATTTTCTTTGAGGGAGGAGAGTGTGCAGGCTGGCTTGACCTGCTCCAGTGATATCTACTTGTAACTCGTAGTGATCGTATTACCTGCTGATGTTCATCCTGAAACCATAACCCTTGCCACTGGACCAAGACCTTGCTCGGCTAAGCCCATGTGGTTGCCGGTGTGCAGCGACCATCCCACGTTAAAAGAACTCACGCACAGACATCATCCACTTCATCAGAATGAAGTTCAGGACCTGGAACGTCAGGACCCTCATGGACAATTCCAACAGCAATCGGAACGCTGCACCGCCATAGTTGCCCGGGAACTCAGACGTTTTGACATTGACATCGCTGCCCTAAGCAAGACCCGGCGGGCAGGGGAAGGCCAGTTGAAGGAACATGGTGGAGGTTGCACCTTCTTCTGGAAAGGGAAACCAGAGGCAGAACGCCGCCTTCATGGAGTCGGCTTTGCTGTCAAGAATGAGCTGGTTGACCGCCTCAAAGACTCCCCCTGTGGGGTTAACGAACACCTCAGGACTCTTCGTATTACCCTATCCCGGAACCAATGCGCCACAGTCATCAGTGCGTACGCCCCAACACTCGATGCAACGGATGAGGCTAAAGAGGGTTTTTATTCCAACTTCGAGACATCCTTGTCCCGCGTCCCCATGGGCAGCAAAATGTTCCTCCTGAGTGACTTTAATGCTAGGGTCGGCAAAGACACAGTCCTCTGGGGAGGCGTGATTGGCAGAGAGGGGGTAGGGAAAGCCAACTCCAGTGGTACCCTAGTCCTGACAAAATGTCTAGAACATGAACTCCTCATCACCAACACCCTGTTCCGCCAGAGGGACAAATACAAGGCAATGTGGCAACACCCTTGCTCCAAACACTGGCACCTGCTCGACTATGTCATCATCCGAGCCAGGGATCGCAAGGATGTGCGCATCACCCGCGCCATGCCAGGAGCTGACAACTGCTGGACGGACCACCACCTAATCTGATCCATTATCAACATTAACATAGCCCCAAAGCAGAGGGGACAGCAGAAGCAGTTCCGCAAAGAAGTTAATGCCGGGGCACTTAGAGACCCAGCTAAGAGAGCCCAATACAGCCTCATAGCCAATCTGGCGTGCCTTGATGACCCTGAGATGCTGAATGCCCACAGCGCTTGGTCTGCTCTCCAAGCCTCTATAACCAGTGCCTGTGAAGACACTCAATCAGAAAACATCAGGACTAGTTTGATAAAAATGATCAGGAGATCGAAGAACTAATAGATTGTAAGCGCAGAGTATTTCTGAGCCTCAAGCAACAACCCAACTCGGGAGCTGCAAAACAACATTACAGACGGCTCAAGGCTCAGGTCCAACAAAAAAATCCGGGACCTAAAGAACAGGTGGAGGATGGAGAAAGCACAGGAGATACAGCAGCTGGCCGACAGCCACGATATGCGAGGATTCTTCACTGCAGTCAAGGCCAAACTCCGAAGGCCCCACCCCACTCCTGGCCAAGAACGGGGAAAACATAAGAATTAGGAACAGGAGTAGGCCATTTAGCCCCTTGAGCCTGCTCCGCCACTCAACAAGATCATGGCTGATCTGGCCGTGGACTCAGCTCCACTTACCCGCCCGCTCACCATGACCCTTAATTCCCTTATTGGTTAAAAATCTTTCTATCTGTGATTTGAATACATTCAATGAGCTAGCCTCAACTGCTCCCTGGGCAGAGAATTCCACAGATTCACAACCCTCTGGGAGAAGAAATTCCTTCTCAACTCGGTTTTAAATCGGCTCTCCCGTATTTTGAGGCTGTGCCCCCTAGTTCTAGTCTCCGACCAGTGGAAACAACCTCTCTGCCTCTATCTTGTCTATCCCTTTCATTATTTTAAATGTTTCTATAAGATCACCCCTCATCTTTCTGAACTTCAATGAGTAAAGACCCAGTCTACTCAATCTATCATCATAAGGTAACCCCCTCATCTCCGGAATCAGCCTAGTGAATCGTAACCCCTCCAAAGGTAGTATATCCTTCCTTAAGTAAGGTGACCAAAACTGCACACAGTACTCCAGGTGCGGCCTCACCAATACCCTGTACAGTTGCAGCAGGACCTCCCTGCTTTTGTACTTTATCCCTCTCGCAATGAAGGCCAACATTCCATTCGCCTTCCTGATTACCTGCTGCACCTGAAAACTAACTTTTTGGGATTCATGCACAAGGACCCCCAGGTCCCTCTGCACCGCAGCATGTTGTAATTTCTCCCCATTCAAATAATATTCCCTTTTACTGTTTTTTTTTCTAAGGTGGATGACCTCACATTTTCCGACATTGTATTCCATCTGCCAAACCTTAGCCCATTCGCTTAACCTATCTAAATCTCTTTGCAGCCTCTCTGCGTCCTCTACACAACCCGCTTTCGCACTAATCTTTGTGTCATCTGCAAATTTTGTTACACTACACTCTGCCCCCTCTTCCAGGTCATCTATGTATATTGTAAACAGTTGTGGTCCCAGCACCGATCCCTGTAGCACACCACTAACCACCGATTTCCAACCCGAAAAGGACCCATTTATCCCGACTCTCTGCTTTCTGTTAGCCAGGCAATTCTCGATCCATGCTAATACATTTCCACTGACTCCGGGTACCTTTATCTTCTGCAGTAATCTTTTGTGTGGCACCTTATCGAATGCCTTTTGGAAATCAAAATACACCACATCCATCGGTACACCTCTATCCACCATGCTCGTTATATCCTCAAAGAATTCCAGTAAATTAGTTAAACATGATTTCCCCTTCATGAGTCCATGTCGCGTCTGCTTGATTGCACTATTCCTATCTAGAAGTCCCACTATTTCTTCCTTGATGATAACTTCAAGCATTTTCCCCACTACAGATGTTAAACTAACCGGCCTATAGTTACCTGCCTTTTGTCTGCCCCCTTTTTTAAACAGAGGCGTTAGATTAGCTGCTTTCCAATCCGCTGGTATCTCCCCAGAGTCCAGAGAATGTTGGTAGATTATAACGAATACATATGCTGTAAATTCCGCCATCTCTTTTAATACCCTGGGATGCATTTCATCAGGACCAGGAGACTTGTCTACCTTGAGTCCCATTAGCCTGTCCAGCACTACCCCCCTAGTGATAGTCTCAAGGTCCTCCCTTCCCACATTCCTGTGACCAGCAATTTTTGGCATGGTTTTTGTGTCTTCCACCTGAAGACCGAAGCAAAATAATTGTTTAAGGTCTCAGCCATTTCCACATTTCCCATTATTAAACCCCCCTTCTCATCTTCTAAGGGACCAACATTTACTTTAGTCACTCTTTTCCGTTTTATATATCGGTAAAAGCTTTTACTATCTGTTTTTATTGCGCAAGTTTCCTTTCATAATCTATCTTTCCTTTCTTTATTGCTTTCTTAGTCATTCTTTGCTGTCGTTTAAAATTTTCCCAATCTGCTAGTTTCCCACTAACCTTGGCCACCTTATATGCATTGGTTTTTAATTTGATACTCTCCTTTATTTCCTTGGTTATCCACGGCTGGTTATCCCTTCTCTTACCGCCCTTCTTTTTCACTGGAATATATTTTTGTTGAGCACAATGAAAGAGCTCCTTAAAAGTCCTCCACTGTTCCTCAATTGTGCCACCGTTTAGTCTGTGTTCCCAGTCTACTTTAGCCAACTCTGCCCTCATCCCACTGTAGTCCCCTTTGTTTAAGCATCGTATGCTCGTTTGAGACACTACTTCCTCACCCTCAATCTGTATTACAAATTCAACCATACTGTGATCACTCATTCCGAGAGGATCTTTTACTAGGAGATCGTTTATTATTCCTGTCTCATTATACAGGACCAGATCTAAGATAGCTTGCTCCCTTGTAGGTTCTGTAACATACTGTTCTAAGAAACAATCCCGTGTGCATTCTATGAAAAACACTCATCAAGGACACCGAGGCTGTGAGGGCCCGATGGAAGGAGCACTTTGAAGATCTCCTCAATCGAGACACTGCCTTTGAATCGAGTGTTTTCAACTCCATCCTGCAGCATGCGACCCACCACCAACTCAGTGAAATTCCAAAGTTGCACGAGGTAGGCAAAGCCAATAAACAGTTCAAGAATAACAAGGCTACGGGTGCGGATGGAATCCCTGCTGAGGCGCTAAAGTATGGTGGAGATGCGCTGTTGGCATGGATACATGACCTCATTTCTCTCATCTGGAGGGAGGAGAGCATGCCGGGAGATCTCAGAGATGCAGTGATTGTAACCATTTTTTAAAAAGGGGACAGTCCGACTGCGGCAACTATAGGGGAATCTCCCTGCTATCAGCCACTGGGAAAGTTGTCGCTAGAGTTAGAAACATAGAAAATAGGTGCAGGTGTAGGCCATTCGGCCCTTCGAGCGTGCACCGCCATTCAATAAGATCATGGCTGATCATTCCTTCAGTACCCCTTTCATGTTTTCTCTCCATACCCCTTGATCCCCTTAGCCCTAAGGACCATATCTAACTCCCTCTTGAATATATCCAATGAACTGGCATCAACAACTCTCTGCGGCAGGGAATTCCACAGGTTAACAACTCTCTGAGTGAAGAAGTTTCTCCTCATCTCAGTCCTAAATGGCCTACCCCTTATCCTAAGACTATGTCCCCTGGTTCTGGACTTCCCCAACATCGAGAACATTGTTCCCGCATCTAACCTGTCCAGTCCCGTCAGAATCTTAGATGTTTCTATGAGATCCCCTCTCATCCTTCTAAACGCCAGTGAATAAAGGCCCAGTTGATCCAGTCTCTCCTCATATGACAGCCCAGCCATCCCTGGAATCAGTCTGGTGAACCTTCGCTGCATTCCCTCAATAGCAAGAACGTCCTTCCTCAGACTAGGAGACCAAAACTGAACACAATATTCCAGGTGAGGCCTCATTAAGGCCCTGTAGCTGCAGCTAGCTGCTCCATCTCTGCCGCTGCTCACTCTCAGCCGCCGCCCTTTGTAGTCCCGCCCTGCTGCCGACCTCCTCTCGCGATGCTGCTTCCTCTCTGCCAAGGGCTTAAAAACTGCCTATTTTTAAATAATTTTTCTTTTCATTTTAGAAAGCAGATCCCCTGTAAGGGACCGCTCTGCTTTCTAAAATGATTGCCTTGCTTTAAGAGAAGGCTTTTCTTGCTCCCAGGATGCCACGGCCCGCTACCTTGGGCCTCCTGCTAAGAGTAGTGTCCGAAAATCAGCCTTACACGGTAAGTTTAGTGCTACGCCAATGTTAAACAGCAGGCAGTGCCGAAATACGCTGCTTACGTGACTAAGTCTGGCAACCGTTAAATGTAGCCCTCGGTGGCACCATCAGCTTTCTGGCACACTTGAACTTTTAGCCATTTTTATGATCGTGCAGTGATTCTGCTATTATTAATATTCACATTAACTCAATTTTACTTCAGATCAGTCCCACTTACAATACTTCGAAGTTGAACAGAAACATGAACTGGGCAGTAGAACTTATGCTGTACGAGTTCCTCATTTACAATACTACTTCCATTGTTTTGACTGGAAATATTGATGCAACCACCCTTCACACGCAATTTCAAAAGAAAGAAACCTCATCATTGAAGCTGTGATTTACCCATAAACAACAGCCCAGAAATCTACTACCTTAAGGCCATGGGTTAGCGCTGCAATCCTGGTGAAAATAGTGGGCGCTACTCTAACGTCCTCCTTTGGCGTGGGACTCGGCAGCCACCATTTTGGTGAAGGCATTAGCGCTGCCAATTGCAGCATGTCGCTGAAGATGCAAATGTGGAAAATGTGGTTAACGCAACACCGACTTAACATCTCGCTCTGCGAATTTGGACCTTAGTGCTGAGTTTAGTGCTGCGTCCTAAGCACGCTCTGAAAAGCTAGCCTGCAGCATACTGACAGAGATGTTGTCAGCATTTTTTAAAGGGACACATCTTTCAAGTAAGATTGCATTTAAGCTTTTGGATTGGATTTTTTTTGATTTATTGGCTTGCTGCAATACAAGATAAAAGTTGTTTAAGTGTGCGGGGAATGTTGCTGAATCTTGTAAGCCCTCAGATGGTAAAGGAGTACCTCTGAGAAGACAGAAAATACTGGAAATACTCAGCAGGTCAGGCAGCATCCATGGAGAGAGAAACAGAGTTCGCATCTCAGGTCGAGATACTGCCTGACCTGCTGAGTATTTCCTGCATTTTCTGCTTTTATTTCAGATTTCCAGCATCCATTCACAGAGGGAAGAGAAATACGCAGAACAGGAGGAAACATAGAAACATAGAAAGTAGGTGCAGGAGTAGGCCATTCGGCCCATTTCCCCGTTCAATTTTTGTCCTACATCTTACCTTCCCCCTGTTACTGACCATCACAGTCTCCTCTCAGCCACAATGCTGAAATACAAGCCACCACGAAGCAAACTTTCCAATCCAACTTTATACATCCAATGTGCCATCAAGAAACCAACTAATCACCTTTATGCATTCCATTAGTGATTGTTTTGTGTGTGCCTTTGTCGACTCTATTGATGTCATGCAGTGCTACCCCAGTGGCTGCAGCATGGCTGGTGGAAGGCTGCTGACTTTGAATGTGGGACACAGCAGATGGCCTTGCTGGTCAACCTTGAGGAGCTGGTGGCTAGGAGTGTAAAATTAAGTGATTCTGATTCTTCTCCTTCCCTTTCCTCTTCTCCTTCCCCTCTCTCCTCCTTCTTCTCTTCTTCATCAACCACAGGCTGGGCAGGGTGCATTTATTTGATGTGTGAAATGAGGAAGTCACAAGGGTGGAGTTGTGGTGAGTGGAAGGTGGAAAAGTACGTGAGAAGCAGGCTAACGTATGAGGTATTGGCATCTTGTATCATAGAAACATAGAAACATAGAAAATAGGTGCAGGAGTAGGCCATTTGGCCCTTCTAGCCTGCACCGCCATTCAATGAGTTCATGGCTGAACATGCAACTTCAGTACCCCATTCCTGCTTTCTCGCCATACCCCTTGATCCCCCTAGTAGTAAGGACTTCATCTAACTCCTTTTTGAATATATTTAGTGAATTGGCCTCAACAACTTTCTGTGGTAGAGAATTCCACAGGTTCACCACTCTCTGGGTGAAGAAGTTTCTCCTCATCTCAGTCCTAAATGGCTTACCCCTTATCCTTAGACTGTGTCCCCTGGTTCTGGACTTCCCCAACATTGGGAACATTCTTCCTGCATCCAACCTGTCTAACCCCGTCAGAATTTTAAACGTTTTTATGAGGTCCCCTCTCATTCTTCTGAACTCCAGTGAATACAAGCCCAGTTGATCCAGTCTTTCTTGATAGGTAAGTCCCGCCATCCCGGGAATCAGTCTGGTGAACCTTCGCTGCACTCCCTCAATAGCAAGAATGTCCTTCCTCAGGTTAGGAGACCAAAACTGTACACAATACTCCAGGTGTGGCCTCACCAAGGCCCTGTACAACTGTAGCAACACCTCCCTGCCCCTGTACTCAAATCCCCTCGCTATGAAGGCCAACATGCCATTTGCTTTCTTAACTGCCTGCTGTACCTGCATGCCAACCTTCAATAACTGATGTACCATGACACCCAGGTCTCGTTGCACCTCCCATTTTCCTAATCTGTCACCATTCAGATAATAGTCCGTCTCTCTGTTTTTACCACCAAAGTGGATAACTTCACATTTATCCACATTATACTTCATCTGCCATGCATTTGCCCACTCACCTAACCTATCCAAGTCGCTCTACAGCCTCATAGCATCCTCCTCGCAGCTCACACTGCCACTTAACTTAGTGTCATCCGCAAATTTGGAGATACTACATTTAATCCCCTCGTCTAAATCATTAATGTACAATATAAACAGCTGGGGCCCCAGCACAGAACCTTGCGGTACCCCACTAATCACTGCCTGCCATTCTGAAAAGTCCCCATTTACTCCTACTCTTTGCTTCCTGTCTGACAACCAGTTCTCAATCCATGTCAGCACACTACCCCCAATCCCATGTGCTTTAACTTTGCACATTAATCTCTTGTGTGGGACCTTGTCGAAAGCCTTCTGTAAGTCCAAATATACCACATCAACTGGTTCTCCCTTGTCCACTCTACTGGAAATATCCTCAAAAAATTCCAGAAGATTTGTCAAGTATGATTTCCCTTTCACAAATCCATGCTGACTTGGACCTATCATGTTACCTCTTTCCAAATGCACTGCTATGACATCCTTAATAATTGATTCCATCATTTTACCCACTACCGATGTCAGGCTGACCGGTCTATAATTCCCTGTTACCTCTCTCCCTCCTTTTTTAAAAAGTGGGGTTACATTGGCTACCCTCCACTCCATAGGAACTGATCCAGAGTCAATGGAATGTTGGAAAATGACTGTCAATGCATCCGCTATTTCCAAGGCCACCTCCTTAAGTACTCTGGGATGCAGTCCATCAGGCCCTGGGGATTTATCGGCCTTCAAGCCCATCAATTTCCCCAACACAATTTCCCCACCAATAAGGATTTCCCTCAGTTCCTCCTCCTTACTAGACCCTCCGACCCTTTTTATATCCGGAAGGTTGTTTGTGTCCTCCTTAGTGAATACCGAACCAAAGTACTTGTTCAATTGGTCCGCCATTTCTTTGTTCCCCGTTATGACTTCCCCTGATTCTGACTGCAGGGGACCTACGTTTGTCTTTACTAACCTTTTTCTCTTTACATATCTATAGAAACTTTTGCAATCCGTCTTAATGTTCCCTGCAAGCTTCCTCTCATACTCCATTTTCCCTGCCCTAATCAAACCCTTTGTCCTCCTCTGCTGAGTTCTAAATTTCTCCCAGTCCCCGGGTTCGCTGCTATTTCTGGCCAATTTGAATGCCACTTCCTTGGCTTTAATACTATCCCTGATTTCCCTTGATAGCCACGGTTGAGCCACCTTCCCTTTTTTATTTTTACGCCAGACAGTCCTTTTAGTTCCTTGCTGGCCAAGGGCTCAGCCATGCTCCTGCCAGGAATGGTCAGCACCATCTCCTCCAAGCGGGTGAGGTGAAGCTAGGTATGATAGTAGAGATAATAGGGAACTTCAAATATCCTAATATAGACTGGGATAGCAATAGTGTAAAGGGCAGAGAGGGCAAGAATTTCTGAGGTGTGTTCAGGAGAACTTTCTTGATCAGTACGTTTCCAGCCCAACGAGGAATGAGGCATTGCTGGATCTGGTTCTGGGGAATGAAGTGGGTCAAGTGGAGCCAGACCTATGCATGGAGGCAGAGGGTATGGCTGAGGTACTAACTGTGTACTTTTCATCTGTCTTCACCAAGGAAGAAGATGCTGCCAAAGTCACAGTGAAAGAGGAGGTAGTGGAGATACTGGATGATATGAAACTTGATAAAGAGGAGGTACAAGAAAGGCTGTCTGTATTTAAAGTTGATAAGTCATCAGGACTGGATGGGATGCATCCTAGGATGATGCTGAGGGAAGTTAAGGAGGAAATTGCGGAGGTACTGACCATAATCTTCCAATCCTCCTTAGATACAGGAGTGGTACCAGAGGAATGGAGAATTGCTAATGTTACACCCTTGTTCATAAAAGGATCTAAGGAAAAACCCTGCAACTGCAGGCCAGTTACTTTAGCCTCAATAGTGGGAAAGCTTTTTGAAACGTTAATCAGGAACAAAGTTAGTCACTTGGACAATTGTGGATTAATTAAGGAAAGCCAGCATGGATTTGTTAAAAGCAAATCATGTTTTACTAACTTGATCGAGTTTTTTGATAAAGTAATAAAGGGTTGATGAGGGCAATGCGGTTGACATGGTGTAAATGGACTTCCAAAAGACTTTTGATAAAATGCCACATAATAGGCTTGCCAGCAAAGTTGAAGCCCATGGAATAAAAGTGACAGTGGCAGCATGGATATGAAATTGGCTCGGTGACAGGAAACAGAATAATGATGAACAGTTGTTTTTCGGACTGGAGGAAGGTATACAGTGATGATCCCCAGGGTGGGTTCTAGGACCACTGCTTTTCTTAATATGTATTAATGGCTTGGACGTAGGTGTACAGGGTACAATTTCAAAATTTGCAGATGGCACAAAACTTGGGAGTATAGCGATCAGTGAGGAGGATAGTGATAGACTTCAAGAAGCCATAAGCAGGCTGGTGAGATGGGCAGACACGTGGCAGATTAAATTTAATGCAGAAATGTGTGAATTTATACAGTTTGGTAGAAAGAATGAGGAGAGGCAATATGAACTAAAGGGTATAATTCTAAAGGGATTAAGAAAGAGACCTGGGGGTATATGTGCACAAATTGTTGAAGGTGGCAAGGCAGGTTGAGAAAGTGGTTAGAAAAGCATATGGGATCCTGGGCTTCATAAATAGAGGCATAGGGGGAGAAATTCACCCCCACCGGAAACCTAGCGCAACTACCGTTTTCCAAGTATTTTTACCATCGCGTCAGACGAGGTGGACTCTTAATCCATTTTCAGCTCTTTGGCAATTTTTTTGGAGCGGACCGGAAGCCGGTCATAATGGGGGCGGAAGTGTGGCATAAAGACTGATGAGGGGCGGAAATGACGGCAGGACAGAGTCTCCATCGCTGTCAGTCAGCGGCGGAGCGGTGGTGACGTCATTGCGCATGTGCGTCACCACGTCTTTCCACTCATTTAAAGGGGAGAGAAGCAGCGATTGTTTAGGTTCGGCCCACTGGGCCACCAGGGAAGGTTTTCGTTGGGCCAGTGGCCTGGCACCCACGAGGGCTGAACCCAGGGCCATAACTGTCCGGCTGATCGGGAAGTCGTCCGCCAAAAAAAAATGGTGGCCGCAGCAGTGCACCCTCCCCTTGAAAGGCCACCATACTACCGTGGCTCACACCCAGGAAACAAGATACAGCGACAGAAAAAGCTGTCGGGGGCACCGCACAGCGGATCATGGATTTTTCACGGGGGTTGCCATGGAAGCGCGGGAGATCGGCGCTGCGCAATTTGATGACACACTTCGGACGGTCGGCAGCAGCGGGGCGGAAGTGGGGGCCACCAGAAAATTCCCCGAGGTGAATTTCGATCATGGCAGCCATTGGACCGGAATTCAGCCGCTGCTCGACTCTGCCGCCTGGCTGCCGCTTTCTGGTGGTAAGTGGCCTTTTTGAGAGGCTGAATTTGAGCCCCATAGAGTACAAAAGCAAGGAAGTTATGATGAATCTTTACAAAAAACTGGTTCTGCCTCAACTGGAGTATTGTGTCCAATTCTAGGCACTGTACTTTCGGAAGGATGTGAAGGCTTTAGAGAGGGTGCAGAAAACATCTTCAAGAATGGTTCCAGGGATGAAGGACTTCAGTTATGTCGATAGACTGGAGAAGTTGGGGTCACTCTCCTTCGAGCAGAGAAGGTTGAGAGGAGATTTGATCGACGTGTTCAAAATCATGAGTGGTTAGGATCTGGAAAGCATTGCCTAAAAGGGTGCTGGAGGCAGACTCAATCATGGCTTTCAGAAGGGAATTGGATAAGTACCTGATCAAAAAAAAAATTGCAGGGCTACCAGGAAAGAGCAGGAGAGTAGTTTAGCTGAAGTTTTCTTGCAGAGAGCCAGCACGGGCTCGACGGGCCGAATTACTTCTTTCTGTGCTGTAACCATTCTATGGCCCCAAGTTTCGCCATGATTTGCTCTTGATTTTTAGGAGCAACTGGTGTCGAACGGAGTATCTTAGAAATCGGAATTCTCCACATTTAGTTTGCTCCAGTTCTCGTCAGTTAGAACAGTTTCACTTTGGAACAGAATTTTATTTTCAAAAGGGGGCTTGTCCGGCCACTTACGCCTGTTTTCAAAGTTTCGGCAGTGAAAACTTACTCCAAACTAACTCAGAATGGAGTAAGTGAAGATTTTTGTACGC
Organism: Pristiophorus japonicus; assembly: GCF_044704955.1. NCBI lineage: Eukaryota > Metazoa > Chordata > Chondrichthyes > Pristiophoridae > Pristiophorus > Pristiophorus japonicus. The sequence goes on from NC_091981.1 coordinate 94,481,764, forward strand.
TCGAAAAAACCTTGTCTACACTTTAGAAAATCAGGTGTAAGTTACAAATTAGGCGTAGGGAACGAGGTGGGGGGGGGAAGGGAAGTCATTAAATTCTACAATCAATCCTTAGTTATACTTATACAAATATTATACAAATAAATCCAACCTGAATAAAAATTTATAAGCAAAGAAAAGATTAAATAAACCATGTTCCTACCTGTGTGAAATAGCAGCAGCCTTCGAGCTGCTGTGCTTCAGGCAGGCCTTTCATGTTGGAGACAGGCAAGGGTGTGGCGTCAGTGTCTCGACGGCAGCGGCAGCAAGCTTCGAGCTGAGCTGCGGTGCTTGAGGCAGGCCTTCATTCTCTTCGTGGCTGGCCGTGAAGAAGCAACACCCGGACGGACGAAAGGCCATTCGGCCATGGGATAGCAGCGGCGTCAGTGGCTGGCCGGCAGCCAAAGAATCAGCAGCGGACGGATGTGAGGCCATTCGGCCATAAGGTATCAGTGGCTGGCCGGCAGCCGAAGAATCAACACCTGACACACGCAGCTCTTTATGGTGCTTGAGGCCATTCGGCCACGCTTTAGGGGCGGCGTCAGTGGCTCGACGGCAGCCGAAGATACAGCAGCAGCCTTCGAGCTGTGAGGGGGACTGAGGCCATTTGGACAGGGAGAGGCAGCCACATCGACAGTTTTATATTTAAATTTGCAGAATGGGTGCTGCATTGTCAACACCACGTATTATGCAATGGTGGATGTTGATCCATTGCAAAGTTGAATTGGCACTCTTATTTCTCCAAACACACGGTCCTTAATTTGCATGCACCAATGCAGCACCGGTTCTGCAAGTTTAGCAGTGAAAAGCTGAACTCACTGATTTCAGCAGGTGATTTATGCAGCAGTGCTGCTAAAAGCACTCTCTCACACACAGAAATATCAAAAAAATTAAATTACAAGCCTTTGCAGGGGTCCAAGAAACAAATCTTCACTTTTTCTGCAGTCCTTTTAAAAATGGCCGAGTGCCAATGTTTGTTTGAGACTGCGCGTGCGCGCATGCTCCAACGCGCACGCGCAGGGTTGCCGGCACCACGAAGGCTAATTTAAATTGTACCCGCCCCCTGCTACTTAGAAAATCGGCGCGAGTGTTAGGCTCCGCCCCCTGCTGCGAAGAGCGCGCCGTGCCAAGCAGACATCGAGCTCCAAGGAGCTCGAGAATATCGGAGTTTTTTTTAAGCGCAGTTTTCGGCGCGAAAAACAGGCGCCCAGCTCGGAGGTCCGCCGTTTTCGCCGCGGGACGAAACTTGAGGCCATAGATTCTACGATACCGTCACTTTTGATGGTTTTAGCCCCGCCGCTGGCCATGGTTTCAGTGATGGCCGCTCTAATGTTGGTGACCACTGTTTCCTCCGTTGGAGTTAAGACATACAGCTGTGTCTGTCCTCCGCCGGTTAGCTTGTTACGAGAGACACTTATAATGGCTTGAGCTCACATTCATATTTTTATTAAGCTGACCACTTGTCAGCACTGGCGCAGTTGGGCAGATAGAATTCCCATTCCACCATCCTTCCAGGGTGGATTGCATCGTGTTGGACAATATTGGCTAATGAGTCTTGACAGGGTGAGAAAGTTGAATATAATCCAGTAAAATAGTAAGACAGCTGCAAACATAGAAACATAGAAAATCGGTGCAGGAGCAAGCCATTCGGCCCTTGGAGCTTGCACCACGATTCAATATGATCATGGCTGATCATGCAACTTCAGTACCCCACTCCTGCCTTCTCTCCATACCCCCTGATCCATTTAGCTGTAAGGGCCACATCTAACTCCCTTTTCAATATATCGAACAAACTGGACTCAACAACTTTCTATGGTAGAGAATTCCATAGGTTCACAATTCTCTGGGTGAAAAAGTTTCTCCCCATCTCAGTCCTATATGGCTTACCACTTATCCTTAGACTGTGACCTCTGGTTCTGGACTTCCCCAACATCGGGAACATTCTTCCTGCATCTAACCTGTCCAATCCCGTCAGAATTTTACATGCTTCTATGAGATCCCCTCTCATTCTCCTAAATTCCTCTGAATATATGCCTAGTCAATCCAATCTTTCTTCATATGTCAGTCCTGCCATTCCGGGAATCAGTCTGGTGAACCTACACTGCACTCCCTCAATAGCAAGAATGTCCTTCCTCAGATTAGGAGACCAATACTGCACACAATACTCAAGGTGTGGTCTCACCAAGGCCCTGTACAATTGCAGCAATATCTCCCTGCTCCTATACTCAAATCCTCTCGCTATGAAGGCCAACATGCCATTTGCTTTCTTAACTGCCTGCTGTCCCTGCATGCCTACTTTCAATGACTGATGTACCATGACACCCAGGTCTTGTTGCACCTCCCCTTTTACTAATCTGTCACCATTCAGATAGTAATCTGCCTTCCTGTTTTTGCCACCAAAGTGGATAACCTCACACCTATCCACATTATACTGCATCTGCCATGCATTTGCCCACTCACCTAACCTGTCCAAGTCACCCTGCAGCCTCTTAGCATCCTCCTCACAGCTCACACTGCCACCCAGCTTAGTGTCATCTGCAAACTTGGAGATATTACATTCAATTCCTTCATCTAAATCATTAATATATATTGTAAATAGCTGGGGTCCCAGAACTGAACCTTGCGGTACCCCACTAGTCACTGCTTGCCATTCTGAAAAGGACACGTTTATTCCCACTTTTTGCATCCTGTCTGCCAACGAGTTCTCTATCCACGTCAATACATTACCCCCAATCCCATGTGCCTTAATTTTGCACACTAATTGTGTGGGGCCTTTTCAAAAGCCTTTTGAAAGTCCAAATACTGGTTCTCCCTTATCCACTCTACTAGTTACATCCTCAAAAAATTCTAGAAGATTTGTCAAGCATGATTTCCCTTTCTTAAATCCATGCTGACTTGGACTGATCCTGTCACTGCTTTCCAAATGCGCTGCTATTACATCTTTAATAATTGATTCCAGCATTTTCCGCACAACCGATGTTAGGCTAACCGATCTATAATTCCCTGTTTTCTCTCTCCCTCCTTTTTTAAAAAGTGGGGTTACATTAGCTACCCTCCAATCCATAGGAACTGATCCAGAGTCCATGGAATGTTGGAAAATGACCACCAATGCATCTACTATTTCGAGGGCCACTTCCTTAAGTACTCTGGGATGCAGACTATCAGGCCCTGGGGATTTATCGGCCTTCAATCCCATCAATTTCCCCAACACCATTTCCTGACTAATAAAGATTTCTCTCAGTTCCCTCAGTTCCTCCTTCTCGCTAGACCCTCTGTCCCCTAGTATTTTCGGGAGGTTATTCGTGTTTTTCTTTGTGAAAACAGAACCAAAGTATTTGTTCAATTGGTCTGCCATTTCCTTGTACCCCGTTATGAATTCACCTGATTCTGACTGCAAGGGACCTACATTAGTCTTCACTAATCTTTTTCTCTTCACATATCTATAGAAGCTTTTGCAGTCAGTTTTTATGTTCTCTGCAAACTTACTCTCATACTCTATTTTCCCTCTCCTAATTAAACCCTTAGTCCTCCTCTGCTGAATTCTAAATTTCTCTCAGTCCTCAGGTTTGCTGCTTTTTCTGGCCAATTTATTTACCTCTTCCTTGGATTTAACACTATCTCTAATTTTCCTTGTTAGCCATGGTTGAGCTACCTTCCCCGTTTTATTTTTATGCCAGACAGGGATGTACAATTGTTGTAGTTCACCCATGTGATCTTTAAATGACTGCCATTGCCAATCTACCATCAACCCTTTAAGTATCATTCGCCAGTGTATCCTAGCCAATTCACGTCTCATACCATCAAAGTTACCTTTCTTTAAGTTCAGGACCCTAGTCTCTGACTTAACTGTGTCACTCTCCATCTTAATGAAGAATTCTACCATATTATGGTCACTCTTCCCCAAGGGGTCTCGCATGACAAGATTACTAATTAATCCTCTCTCATTACACAAGACCCAGTCTAGGATGGCCTGCTCTCTAGTTGGTTCCTCGACATATTGGTTGAGAAAACCATCCCTTATTCACTCCAGGAAATCCTCCTCCACAGTATTGCTACCAATTTGGCTAGCCTAATCTATATGTACATTAAAGTCACCCATGATGACTGCTGTACCTTTATTGCACACATCCCTAATTTCCTGTTTGATGCCATCCCCACCCTCACTACTACTGTTTGGTGATCTGTACACAACTCCCGCTAATGTTTTCTGCCCTTTGGTGTTTCGCAGCTCTACCTATATAGATTCCACATCATCCAAGCTAATGTCCTTCCTTACTATTGCGTTAATCGCCTCTTTAACCAGTAATGCTACCCCACCTCCTTTTCCTTTATGTCTATCCTTCCTAAATATTGAATATCCCTGGATGTTGAGTTCCCAGCCTTGGTCACCCTGGAACCATGTCTCCATAATCCCAATTACATCATATCCATTAACAACTATCACAAACCTCAAGAGTTACTAACTAATAATATCAGTCTAGCCATCTTATAATCTCAGACTCAACAGTTCTTCTGAGAATCTTATTAGCACCTAGTATTCAAATAAAAATATTCAAAAATCTAGTACAGAAAAACAAATACAGTTAGTTATAATCTTTTGTAATTGCTGCATTTTAAAAGAGATGCTGATGGTGAGACCATCTTTCTCAAAGACTACATTGGCCCAGAAATTGCACGTCGCTAAAAACCTTCTTATGCCACCGAGGGAGGCTGAAAATGATAGCACCGGCAGGACTGGTAAATTGGTGCCGCTGGCTAATTAACAGTAGCCCAGCGCTTAACTCACCAAACAAGGCCTTTCTGTTGGCGGCAGGGAGCCCCAATGCAGCGTGGCTGCAGCATCATTGCACCGAGATCAGCCTTCTCTTAAAGCAAGGCTGTCATTTCAGAAAGAAGTTCGGTCCCTTAAAGAGAAACTGCCTTCTGAAATGAAAAAAATTAAAATCATTTAAAAATAGGCAGTTTTTAGCTCTTATAGCTCAGCTGCCTTCTGCAAAAAAATTAACATTAACAAGAATTCCCAAATGGGAGTCTTCAACTCTTAAAGCTGAATTTCCTTCCGCACATCAACAAATGGAACAAGTGCTTCAGCACTAATACAAATGAATCAGCGAGCCAGAGAAGGGGTACCCTTGGTCTCGCACACAGCACTCCAGCTTTGTGCAGGGGGTCAATACTGCAAGAGAGATCCTCTACTCACAGGGGCCAGGAGGCCCTCCAGAAAGAATTATGTGGAACAAGATCACCGAGGCCGTCACTGCCAGCAGTGTCACCCCCATGACCTGGCTCCAGTGTCCAAAGAAGCTTCATGACCTCAGACCAGTGGTCAAGGTCAGTGAATGCATCTTCAAAGGCCATCTCCTACCAGCTGCACTACTAACCTCACACATTGGTCAATACACAACCTCCCCCTACCCTAATCACTCACCTACCAAAAATCTGTACCAAACACGAAGCATACCTATCATAGAATCATAGAATGGTTACAGCACAGAAGGAGGCCATTCGGCCCATCGAGCCTGTGGTTGCTCTCTGCAAGAGCACTCAGTTGATCCTACTCTCCCGCTCTTTCCCGGTAGCCCTGCAATTTTTTTTCATTCAGGTGCTTATCCAATTCTCCTTTTTGATTGAGTCTGCATTCTTTCATTGGATCCTAACCACTCGCTGCATAAAAATGTTTTCATCATTTCATCTTTGGTTCTTCTGCCAATCACCTTAAATGTGTGTCCTCTGGTTCTCGATCCTTCCGCCAATGGGATTGGCTAACTAACAGAAATTAGAGAGTTGGGATAAATGGGTCATTTTCCGGTTGGCAAACAATAACTAGTGGGGTGCCACAGGGGTCTGTGCTGGGGCCTCAACTTTTCACAATCTGTATTATTGATTTGGATGAAGGGATTGAGTGTAATGTAGCCAAGTTTGCAAAGATGGGTGGGAAAGCAAGTTGTGAGAAGGACACAAAAAATCTGCAAAGGCATATAGTCATCATCATTGGCAGTCCCTCGGAATCGAGGAAGACTTGCTTCCACTCTTAAAATGAGTACTTAGGTGGCTGAACAGTCCAATACAAGAACCACAATACCTGTCACAGGTGGGACAGACAGTCGTTGAGGGAAAGGGAGGGTGGGACAGGTTTGCTGCATGCTCTTTCTGCTGCCTGTGCTTGATTTCTGCATGCTCTCGGCAATGAGACTTGAGGTGTTCTTTGGCCAGGGACTCCCAGGTGTCGGTGGGGATGTTGCACTTTATCAGGGAGGCTTTGAGGGTGTCCTTGTAATGTTTCCTCTGCCCACCTTTGGCTCATTTGCTGTGAAGGAATTCCGAGTAGAGTGCTTGCTTTGCGAGTCTCGTGTCTGACATGCAGACAATGTGTCCTGCCCAGCAGAGCTGATCAAATGTGGTCAGTGCTTCAATGCTGGGGATGTTGGCCTGGTCGAGGACGCTGTCGTCCCAGGAGATTTGTTGGATCTTGCGGCGATATCGTTGGTGGTATTTCTCCAGCGACTTGAGGTGTCTTCTGTACATGGTCCATGTCTCTGAGCCATACAGGAGGGCGGGTATTACTACAGCCCTGTAGACCATGAGCATGGTTGTAGATTTGAGGGCCTGGTCTTCGAACACTCTTTTCCTCAGGCTGCCAAAGGCTGCACTGGCGCAATGCAGGTGGTGTTGGATCTCGTCTTCAGGCCAGGTCCAAGACCATCCTAACCTCTGAGTCGAGCTACAGTACGCGGACAACGCCTGCATCTGCGCACATACAGAGGCTGAACTCAAGGACATAGTCGACGTATTTACTGAGGCATACGAAAGCATGTGCCTTACGCTAAACATCCGTAAGACAAAGGTCCTCCACCATCCTGTCCTCGCCGCACAGCACTGCCTCCCAGTCATCAAGATCCACGGCGTGGCCCTGGACAACGTGGACCATTTCCCATATCTCGGGAGCCTCTTATCAACAAGAGCAGACATTGACTCCAACACCACCTCCAAAGACATATAGACAGGCTAAGTGAGTGGGCAAAAATTTAGCAGATGGAGTATAATGTGAGAAAGTGTAAGGTTGTCCACTTTGGCAAAAAAAATAAAAATGCAAATTATTAGTTAAATGGAGAGAGATTACAAAATGCTACAGTACAGAGGGGGTCCTTGTGCATGAAACATAAAAAGTTAGTATGCAGATACAGCAAGTAATCAGGAAGGCAAATGGAATGTTGGCCATTATTGCAAGGAGGGGTGGAGTATAAAAGCAGATAAGTTCTGCTACAACTGTACAGGGTATTGGTGAGGCCACACTTAGAGTACTGCATGCAGTTTTGGCCTCCTTATTTAAGGAGGGATATACTTGCATTGGAGGCAGTTCAAAGAAGGTTCACTTGGTTGATTCCTGAGCTGAAGGGGTTGACTTATGAAGAAAGGTTGAACAGGTTGGGCCTGTTCTTATTGGAGTTCAGGAGAATGAGAGGTGATCTTATTGAAACATATAAGATAATGAGGGGGCGTGACAAGGTCGATGCAGAGAGGATGTTTCCACTCATGGGGGAATCTCGAACTAGGGGGCATAGTTTTAGAATAAGGGGTCACTCATTTAAAAGTGAGATGAGGAGGAATTTCTTCTCTCAGAAAGTTGTAAATCTGTGGAATTTGCTGCCCCAGAGAGCTGTGGAGGCTGGGTCATTGAATACATTTAAGGCAGAGATAGACAGAATTTTGAGTAACAAAGGAGTAAAGGGTTATGGGGAATGGGCAGGGAAGTGGAGCTGAGCCCATGATCAGATCAGCCATGATCTTATTGAAATGGCAGAGCAAGCTCAAGGGACCAAATGGCCTACTCCTGCTCCTAGTTCTTATGTTCTTATTGATACATCCTTACTACACTGTATAAATGCACACGAGGCCCATGCTTCAGAGAAGGTCAGTCTGTGACCTGTCCTTTATTCCTTAGGACTCAAGTGATGAAGGTGGGTGGAGCTTTCCCTTTTATTCCTGAAGGTCCAGGTTAGGAGTGTCTCCCACTTAGTGGTCATTGTTCTCACAGTGTACAACTTAGGTCAGATTATACATGGATGACAATGCTGGTTGAATACATGACATCACCTCCCCCCCAAAGTCTTATTGGGATCACAGGTTGAGTCTCTCTGGTGGTTTACGCTCTCTTGTAGAGCGCCTGAGTTGGGGCTCCGGTAGTGGGGAGTTGGCCTGAGTGTCTGCTGTTTGTGGTGCCTCAGGCCTATCCAGACTGCCCACAGTGATTGGACTCTCCTCCCTTTGGTTCCTGTGTGCGGTCACCTGTGGTGGCGTGAACTCTACATCGTGTTCTTCCTCTGCTTCTTCTATGGGGTTGCTGAACCTCCTTTTTGTTTGATCCACGTGTTTGCGGCAGAGTTGTCCATTGGTAAATTTAACTACCAGAATCCTATTTCCCTCTTTGGCAATCACAGTGCCTGCGAGCCATTTGGGCCCTGCAGCGTAGTTGAGGACAAAAACAGGATCATTTACATCAATACATCGCGCCCTCGCATTCCTGTCATGGTAGTCATATTGTGGCTGGCGCCTGCTCTCGACAATTTCTTTCATGGTGGGGTGTATAAGGGACAGCCGGGTTTTGAGCATCCTTTTCATGAGCAGCTCTGCGGGTGGAATCCCTGTGAGCGAGTGTGGTCGGGATCTATAGGCCAACAAGAGGCGTGATAAGCGCCTTTGTAGGGAACCCCCTTGGATTCTGAGCATCCCCTGTTTGATTATCTGCACTGCTCGTTCTGCCTGGCTGTTTGAGGCCAGCTTGAACGGTGCCGTTCTGACATGGTTAATTCCATTGCCTGCCATGAAGTTCTGGAATTCAGTGCTTGTGAAGCACGGCCATTGTCGCTGACCAAGACGTCCGATAGACCGTGGACGGCGAACATTGCCCGTAGACTTTCTACCGTGGCAGAGGATGTGCTTGAATTTAAAATGTCACACTCGATCCATTTGGAGTAGGCGTCTACTACAACCAAAAACATTTTTCCCATGAAAGGACACATGGATGCGTGACCAATGCTTGGCGGGCCATGGCCAGGGGCTAAGGGGGGCTTCTCTGGGCGCATTGCCCAGCTGGGCACACGTGTTGCACCTGCGACCACAAAGTTCCAGATCTGCGGCTATCCCTGGCTACCAAACGTGTGACCTGGCAATTGCCTTCATCATGACAATGCCCGGGTGCTCATTGTGGAGTTCTCTGATGAACACCTCTCTGCCCATCTGGGGCATGACTACTCGGTTTCCCCACAGTAGACAATCGGCCTGAATCGAGAGTTCATCCCTGTGCCTGTGAAATGGTTTAAATTCCTCAGGGCATGCCCTGTACGTGGCTGCCCAGTCCCCATTCAGGACACATTTCTTGACTAAAGACAATAGCGGGTCTCTATTTGTCCAGACTTTAATCTGATGGGCTGTCATGGGTGAGCCTTCACTTCCGAAAGCTTCAACAGCCATGACCATCTCAGCAGCATGCTCGGTAGCCCCCTCAGTGGTGGCTAGTGGGAGCCTGCTGAGTGCATCGGCGCAGTTTTCAGTGCCCGGTCTGTGCTGAATTGTATAGTCATAGGCGGCTAACATGAGTGCCCACCTCTGTATGCGGGCCGATGCGTTTGCATTTATGGCCTTGTTGTCGGCCAAAAGGGACGTTAGGGGTTTGTGATCTGTCTCCAGCTCAAATTTCCTGCCAAACAGGTACTGGTGCATTTTCTTTACCGCATATACACATGCGAGCGCCTCCTTTTCTACCATCCCGTAGCCCCTTTCTGCCTGGGACAGACTCCTGGAGGCATAAGCTACCAGCTGTAACTGACCGTTGACATTGACATGCTGCAACACACACCCGACACCATAGGACGACACATCGCACGTTAACACAAGTTTCTTACATGGGTCGTACAGTGTTAACAGAGTGTTGGAACATAACAAATTGCGTGCTCTATTAAAAGCCCTTTCCTGGCTGTCCCCCCAAACCCATTCGCGACCTTTGCGTAGGAGCACGTGTAGCGGCTCTAGCAGCGTGCTCAATTTGGTAAGAAAGTTACAAAAATAGTTCAGTGGCCCCAGGAACGAACGCAGCTCCGTCATGTTACGGGGTCTGGGTGCTCTCTGGATCACTTCCATCTTGGACGCAGTACGGCTGATCCCGTCTGCTGCTACCCTCATCCCCAGGAATTCTACCTCTGGAGCTAGGAAGACGCACTTCGCCTTTTTCAGTCGCAACCCTACCCGGTCCAGTCTGCGTAGCACCTCCTCCAGGTTGTGGAGGTGTTCTTTAGTATCGTAACCCATGATGAGGATGTCGTCCTGAAAAACCACTGTCCATGGAATCGACTTGAGGAGGCTTTCCATATTTCGTTGGAAGATCGCGGCGGCCGAGCGAATCCCGAACGGACATCTGTTGTACTCAAACAACTCCTTGTGTGTCGTGATGGTGGTCAGCTTCTTCGACTCACTCGCCAGCTCCTGGGTCATGCAAGCTGAGGTCAGGTCCAATTTTGAAAAAAGTTTGCCACCGGATAGCATCGCAAAGAAGTCCTCCACTCTCGGTAGCGGGTACTGGTCTTGGAGTGACACCCGATTGATGGTGGCCTTGTAATCACCACATATCCTGACCGACCCATCCGCCTTGAGCACCGGCATGATCGGGCTCGTCCAGTCACTGAATTCGACTGGCGAGATGATGCCTTCCCTCAGCAGGCCGTCCAATTCGCCTTCTATCTTTTCCCGCATCACGTACGGCACCGCTCTGGCCTTGTGGTGTACTGGCCTGGCGTCCAGGTTTATGTGAATCACTACCTTGGCCCCCATGAAAGAGCCGATGCCGGGTTGAAATAATGAGTCAAATTTGTCCAGGACCTGTGAGCATGATACTCGCTCCACAGAGGAAATTGCATTGACATCGCCCCATTTCCAGTTCATGACAGCAAGCCAACTCCTCCCCAGTAGTGCGGGACCGTCCCCTGGGACAATCCAGAGTGGCAACCTGTTCTCCGAATCTTTGTGGGTCACGACTACTGTGGTGCTGCCTAGCACCGGAATGATCTGCTTTGTGTAAGTCCGAAGCTGTGCGTCAATCGGCGATAATTTTGGCCTTCTGGCCTTGGATGCCCACAACTTTTCGAACTGTTTGATACCAATCAGGGACTGGCTGGCCCCCATGTCAAGCTCCACTGATACTCGGATGCCATTGAGGAGCACGTTCATCATTATCGGTGGCGTCCTGGTGTATGAACTGTATACGTGCTCCACATGAACTCGCTGAACTTCAGCTTCCAGCGATTTCCCCCAGCGTTCATTTCTGCAATTTCTGCAGGTATTTTGCTCATCTCTGCAAACTCCGGCTGAGTGTGTGCCTCCATGCCTCCAACATGAGCTGCTATTGGAAACAAAAGGTCCCTTGCCAGTCGATCGTCCCTGACTGCCCCTGTGACTGTCCTTGAGTGCGCCATTAACAGGTGTTGATGGCCCCATTATTGGCTGCATTGTCCCTTGCAATGGCGTGAATCACCGTTCAACTTGCCATTGTCTCTGTCAAACTCCCCCTCTGGGTTCGACTACATGTTGGGGCATGCCCGACTGCCCTTGTCTGCCTAGAGAACTGTGTGCTGCTTTAACAATGTTGAATCTCTGTCCCTACCATTCCTTAACACAGTACCTCTCATCTGTTCTACTAGTGGCCATGCTCACGTGGTTTAAATCCCAGTTTCTCATCGCCATTGATACGTCCTTACTACACAGTATGAATGCACACGAGGCCCATGCTTGAGAGAAGGTCAGTCTGTGAGTCCTTAGCACTCAAGTGATGAAGGTGGGTGGAGCTTCCCCTTTTATACCTGAAGGTCCAGGTTAGGATTGTCTCCCACCTAGTGGTCATTGTTCTCACAGTGTACAAATTAGGTCAGATTATACATGGATTACAATGCTGGTTGAATACATGACACTTATGACAGGCAAAGGCACATGGAATACATGCACTAAGGGAATGCACAAGGATGATTAGTTGATGTTTGTACGCAATATGGCATGGTTTGATTTAGATGTGGTTTGGAATGTTTATTTTGTGTTAGCTTTTATTATTGACTTGTGGCCAAGCAGACACTGTGACGGTCAGTGACAGAGGGAAGGGAAGGTGTGGGACTGTTGGTGAATGGGGAATGGGGTTGTTTTTACTGGTATCGCAGATTGGTCCAGGCAGCATAAGCATTGTTGCAGCACACCAATGGTCTGCTCTATCACATTCCATATGACAGCATCACTTTCATAGAATGCATGCTGCCCATGTGTGCCATGTCGTCAACAGATAACCCTTGTTGCCCAATAGCCGCCTTTTGGTTTGTCATGATGGCTCAAATGCAGATGGCACAGCAGATTGCCGCAGAATGAAGGCATCATGACGGGGCCAGGATTCTGGGCATTGGCCTGCACGATACGCTGAGTATGGTCACACACCAGCTGGACGCTGAGTGAGTGAAATTCCTTTCGGTTGCGGTATATATCAGAGTTGGCATGCAGCGTCCGCAAAGTGACATGGGTGCAGTCAATGGCACCTTGCACCATGGGGAAGCCTGCAATCCTCGCAAAGCTGCATGTTTGCTCCATCTGCTGCTCTCCAGCAAGAGGGAATGAAAGAAGAGCTCTCTTGGAATACAAAGCCTCAATTAACCCCCTTTTGCAACAGTGGATGGCAAACTGGGAGATGTTGTAAATATCTCCTGCTCCAGTCTAAAAGAAGACCGATGCATAAACATTCATGGCACGGCCACCTCACAGCCACTGGCAATGTGGTCCTCAACTTGCTCTGAGGTTGCAGTTATAGCTGCAGCACGTGGCAGATTTCAATGAGGACGTCCTTACTGAAGTGCAGATATCTCGCAAACTGAACCTCGCTGAGTTTCAGGTCGATGAATTGCTCCCTGAACACACTGGGTGGATATGGGCTTCTGTTGAGAGCCCTCCAACCCCTCCTCCTCATCCCTCTGTCATCAGCTTGTCCTGCTCTGCCCGCCTTCTGTTCATTCTCCAGGCCATGCTGTATTCCAAGGGGAGCACCCTCGTCCGGGAGCAATTGGTTTTTGTAGAAGCCTTGAAATCAGGACAAAGTCCTTCAGCACCTGCCACACCATTCCCTGTAGACTCTAGGAGGCTGAAATTCAGGTGCTCCAAAAAGATGGCGCAACTATGGGTTTTTAGCAGGTCTTCACTGCTGGAACTCTTGGTGCGGTGAGTAGATCCATTTTCAGGACTTTGAATTTTTTTCAAAGCGCTACAGGAAATGGATAATAATGGGGACGGGCCTTAGGCTCAAAGCCAGGCTGACTGGCTGAAAATGGGTCAGAAGACCCGCCCACCGCTGTCAATCAGCCTGGTGACATCACAGCGAGTGTGCGTCACCACGTTCTCTCCCCTCCGTTAAAGGGGAGAGATGTGATCATTTTTTAACTTTGGCCACTGGGCCACCAGGGAGGGTTTCGGCTGGGCCAGTGACCTGGCACCCAAGAGGGGGTGCCAGGCTGCCCATTGGCAGCCCAGCCGAACCCGGAGCAAGTATTTTGCCGGCTGATCGGCAAGTCGTCTGGCAAAAATTCTTTCACAGCGGCCGAGGCAGTGGGCTGTGCTGCCGGCCCACAGTCACTCTGCAGAGGTGCAGCGACAGAGAAACATGTCGGGGGCACCGCGCGGTGGGGGTTCAATGGAGTGAGGTGAAAATCGCTAGGTAAGTATTTTTATTGGTTTTTTATTGATTTTAATGGCGATGATACCACTTGGGCGGTATGGGGTCCAGGCGAAAAAATCCCCGACCTGAATTTAGGTTGGGTCAGCCTGTTGACCTCAAAGTGGCGACCATTCGATTTTCAGGAATGGCCGCCGTAAACGGGCACTAACAGGTCTCTTTGAGATGTTGAATTTCGGCCCCTAGCAATTTTAAGAAACTCTCGAAAGCATCAAACACTTGTAGTCATAGCAACAGCCAGTAGAAATCAAGTGGCAACTAACCTGAAAGTAGTTAATGATCCCTTTAAACGGCGATGGTGAGGATCCTTCCTGTTGCTGAAATGTATTCAGCTGTGCGAGTTTAAAAGTGTTTGTTAGCTGGAAGGTTGAACTCCAAAATGGCAACACTGGCGTCAAATCAGCATTGCACGCTGATTGACGTCACAATCTGCCCACTTTGCATACTTCTGCTGGACGCTCCCTGCATACGTGACATCACCCTCACCAAGATGTTGTCCACTGCGTCTTGCACCAGAAGCGTGCATGTGCACCGTGGATGCCATTTTGGATCCTAAACAGCACTTGTAGCACCTAACGAACGGGCTATACGGACCCAAATTTTGCGGCCTTAGTGTTGTACTACTCCACCTTATTGGACAACTTATAAGACTCAGCAGGAGAAAGGGAGTGCTTGGTCATGGGCATCTTGCGAGGGGTCCCCCTTGGTCTGGACAAAGAATATAAAGAGGACATGATGCCAGGCAGAGCTGCACCAACTACTGCAGGAGAGAGGAACGTGTTGGTGGCATCCTTCCAGATACCAGGATTTCCAGTGCCGTAACTGAGAAACAGTGCACCTTCTCATTTCAGTCCCTCAGCCATTCTGCAACATGCTGCTGTGTGCCAGCCAGTGGAAGTGGGTGCGAGGAGCCTACATATAATTACTCCATGAAAATTGTGCCTAATCAGCACTTGAGTGCTATACCTGCAAGTTTCTGGTTAGCACTTCCAGGCAAGTTCAAATTATGATAATCATCAATTAGGAACAAAATTGTATGCTCAATCCAGATTTTCATGCAGGTTAGACTCATTGGGCCCAAATTTGGCCCACCCATTTTTTCCGCGCACTCACGTGATATGCGCCGACTTCCTACAATCCAAACAGCGCAAAAAAGATGTCCCCGGATTCTAGCCCCTCTGTCAATTCTCCCGGGGCTTGGCGCGGCATGGCAATTCAATTCGGGGGTGGAGCTAGGGCCCTGCGCTTAAAAGAGTGCCGGCAGCTCAACGCATGCACACTGGAGCTTTCGCGCATGCGCAGTAGCTCCTCTGCAGCGTGGGACCCGATGTCCTGCCCCTATCCCAGACCGAGTGACGTCACGACACGTGTCGGCCGGCCCACTGACTTCCCGGGCCGAGGTAGGACTTAAGTTTTACTTTTTATTTATCATTGATGGTTGTGCTTTCTTTAGTGAGGAGAGTTTTGATGGGCGGGGGAGGAGGAGAGTTTTGATGAGGGGTTGGGGGGGGGGAAGTGTTTTGATCGGGGGGGGAGTGAGTTTTGATGGTGGGGGGGAGAGTTTTGAATGAGGGGGTAGTTTTGATGGGGGGGGGAGTTTTGATCGGGGAGAGAGAGTTTTGATCGGGGGGGTAGAGTTTTGATGGCGGGGGGGAGAGTTTTGATGAGGGGGGAATTTTGATGGGGGGGGCGGTTTCATCATGGAAGGGGAGTTTTGATTGGGGGGACAGGGTGATAACTGTATAGCCAGTAATTTTAATGAGCTTACTCAAGACTTTTCTTAACCTTGTTGATGAAAATACTTTCCTACATAAGAACATAAGAATTACGAGCAGGAGGTACTTCTATTTTTTATTTGGATATTTTGAAAAAATTATGTAAATATGTTTTGTCTCTTTACTTCTTTTATTTTTGTAGTTTAAGCTTCCATGAATGTTTCTGTTGTATAGTAAATTAACTTTGCGAAGTTTGTCATATGTCGTGTATAGCTGTTTGATCTTATTCACATTCTTTCGTCAAGTCACTAAGTACCTATCTGCGCTGATTTCTTATCTCTCCACAAGGGTTTTCTGTGCGGCCACAAGTGACCACATATGCTGGCCTAAGTTAGTTTGGAGCAACTATTAGCTGTCCAAACTGGCTTAAATGGCCAAAACGGGCATAGATGGCTGGTAACTTAAAAAAAATCCTAACTAACTCACTTACACTGGTGCAAATTGAATGTGCAGAATGGGGATTTTTAAGATACTCCAGAAAAATCAAGTTGCTCCAAAAAAAATGGACAAATTTGGTATAATTTAACCACTACTTATTTGTCTTATCTTCTTTCCTGCTCTTTTAAACCTTAGTGTTGGTGTTCTCCAATCTTGGCCTTGGCCCTTCATGCTCGTTTATCAATAAAAAAAGTTTAAAAGTTAGCATGCAATGCATGCACCTGGGCTGTGCTGTACAGCAGAGAAAAAAAATGATTCAAACCATACAAACCAATGGGAAATCACGTTGATTGGGAATCAATTTAGAACTGGCAGCAGGAGGTGTAGATTTTTACTCCACAGTGTGAGTACAGCAAACAAATCCCCACCATTTACTCCATACATGGTGTTTGAATCACTTCTGGTTCTTTGTCTGACTGTACAGTACAGTTTATCTCATGCATCTCTGAACAGCTTTTGCTTCCAACTTTCACTTGTTTAATCTGGAACAGCTGAAAAATCAGTACAAAATTGAACTAACCCTTATAGTGCCAGTTTCAGCACTTAAATTGCTAACAAAATGTGTGAAGCTTAATTCGTACATTTGGCAAATAAATTCAAAAATGCTGTTGTATTAACATTTTTTCTCAGATTAAAAAATACTCGTATTCAGTTCTCTGCTCGCCAATCCTCTTTTGTTACTAAATACAAAGAGCTAAATGGTATCCTTAAGAAAACTGTTTAATTTTTTAACCAGTTAAAGAAAAAAGACTTTGTGGGGAATTTTAACCTCCAAAAACAGGTGGATTTGGGTTAAGTGAGATGTGAAACTTAAAAAAAGCTCAAACCGACCTCCAACCCACCCATTTCCAATTTTAACGGAGGCAGGGTAGGGTGGGTGGGGGGAGGCGGGGAAGTGGGGGGAGGCGGGCTGGTCATTTAACTATTATAATGAGGTTGTGTGCCTCAGATTAAACCCAGCTTCCAGGTTAAACCCTGGCCGGTGGAACCCCGAAAGCTAAAGGGAGGCGAGGACTGCTTTGTGGAAAAGTTAACTGTCTTTACAGCATTGTTTGTGGACCAGGATGCTTCCTCCCAGCCCACCAATCTTATCTCCTTCCCTGCCTGCCATCAGATATGACCCCGCTCCAGGATCGGAGGTGGGACCACCTGCCCCGGATCGAAAATCAGACCTCAAACACTCACCACAGCCGTCTCCCCCACCACCGTCCCTCCCTCCCCTGGGATTGGAGATTGGACCCCCTCCAGGGTCAGAGACCCCCCCTGCCCCTAGATCCCAACCTCCCTCCCCAATAACCATTAAGCCAGCAGCAAGCTCACTACCTACTCCTGGCCTGCAAACTCCTCCAGACCATTCCACACCCGACAGAGAGCCGAGCTTTTCACTCAGACTGGCTTTCGGGTGGGAAATCAGCTGAAAAAGACGCATGCTGTGATGCTAAAACTGCACATTGTAAACTCCTCCTCTCCGCTCAGAAAACCCATCCCAGTAAATATCGGGGCCATTGTAGTTATGTAATGCCTTATTATGGCCCTCTGAAACATAGAAACATAGAAATTTACAGCCCATCGTGTCTGCGCCGGCTGACAAAGAGCCACACGGCCCTTGGTCGGCAACCCTAAAGGTTACATATAAACGTATGAACAATGATGGAAAGGCAAAGAGCACCCAACCCAACCAATCTGACTCACCACAACTGCGACACCCCTTTTACTAAAACATTCTACACTCCACCCCAACCGGAGCCATGTGATCTCCTGGGAGAGGCAAAAACCAGATAAAAACCCAGGCCAATTTAGGGAGAAAAAATCTGGGATAATTCCTCTCCGACCCATCCAGGCGATCAAAACTAGTCCAGGAGATCACCCTGGCCGTATTCTATTCCCTGCAGTACTTACCATTATATCTGCTCCGTCCAACAAAAGGTCATCCAGTCTAATCCCAATTACCAGCTCTAGGTCCGTAGCCCTGCAGGTTACTACACTTCAAGTGCCCATCCAACCATCTCTTAAAAATGGTGCAGGTTTCTGCATCCACCACTCTTCCAGACAGCGAGTTCCAGATCCCCACAACCCTTTGCGTAAAGAAGCCTCCCCCTCAAATCCCCTCCAAACCTTCCACCAACCACCTTAAAACTATGCCCCCTCGTAATAGACCCCTCCACCAATGGAAATAGACCCTTCCTATCCACAATGTCCAGGCCCCTCAATATTTTGTATACCTCAATGAGATCTCCTCTCACCTCTTCTGTTTGATTGAGAACAAACCCAGCCTATCCAATCTGTCCTCATAACTAAGATTCTCTATTCCAGGCAGCATCTTAGTAAATCTCCTCTGCATCCTCTCTAGTGCAATCACGTCCTTTCTATAATACGGCGACCAGAACTGCACACAATACTCCAGCTGTGGCCTAACCAAAGTATTATACAATTTAAGCATAACCTCCCTGCTCTTATATTCTATGCCTCAGCCAATAAAGGCAAGCATTCTGTATGCCTTTTTAACCATCTTATCCACCTGGCCTGCTACTTTCAGGGATCTGTGGACAAGCACTCCAAGGTCCCAGACTATTAAATGGCCTACCGCTTAATGTGTATACCCTTTCCTTATTAGCCCCCTCAAAGTGCATCACCTCACACTTCTCAGAATTAAATTCCATTTGCCAGTTGATGCCTCCTGCAACCCATGACTTTCCTCTTCATTATCAACCACACAGACAATTTTAGTGTTGTCTGCAAACTTCTTAATCATACTCCCTATATTTAAATCTAAATCGTTGATATATACCACAAAAAGCAAGGATCCCAAAACTGAACCCTGCGGAACCCCACTGGAAACATCCTTCCAGTCACAAAAACATCCATCAATCATTACCCTTTGCTTCCTACCTCCAAGCCAATTTTGGATCAACTTGACACTTTGCCCTGTATCCCATGGGCTTTAACCTTCATGACCAGTCTACCATGTGGGACCTTATCAAAAGCTTTGCTAAAGTCCATATATACTACAATCGTACACACTACTCTCATCGACCCTCTTGGTTACCTCAGGTTAGTCAGACACGATCTTCCCTTAATAAATCCGTGCTGACTGTCCCTAATTAATCCTTGCCTTTCCAAATGCAGATTTATCCTGTCTTTCAGGATTTTTTTCCAATAATTTTCCCACCACTGAGGTTAGGCTGACAGGCCTGTAATTACTCGGCCTATCCCTTTCTCCCTTCTTAAACAAGGGTACTACATTAGCAGTCCTCCAATCCTCCGGCACCATGCCCAGATCCAAAGAGGACTGGAAAATGATGGACAAGGCCTCTGCTATTTCCTCTTTTACTTCGCTTAACAACCTTTCATTCGGGCCTGGGGAATTATCTACTTTCAAAGCTGCTAAACCCCTTAATACTTCCTCTCTCACTATATTTATTTCATCCAGAATATCACACTCCTCCTCGATAGCAGTTTCTGCATTGCCCCTTTCCTTTGTGAAAACAGATGCAAAGTTTTCGTTAAGAACCCTCCCAACATCTTCCGCCTCCACACAAAGATTACCCTCATGGTCTCTAATAGGCCCTACCCTTTCTTTAGTTACCCTCTTACTCTTAATATATTTATTGAACATCTTAGGATTTTTCCTTCATTTTACTGGCCAAGAATTTCTCGTGCTCTCTCTTAGCATTCCTAATATCCTTTTTAATTTTGCCTCTTGACTTTCTATATTCCTTTAAAGATTCTATAGTATTTAGTCGCTGATATATGACATAGGTGTCCCTTTTTTTCTGTATCCTCCCCTGTAAGTCCCTAGGCATCCAGGGGGCTCTAGAATTATTTTTCCCAGCCTTTTTCTTTAAGGGCACATATTTGGCCTGAGCCTTCCGGATCTCATCCTTAAATGCCTCCCACTGTTCTGACACTGAATTACCCACAAGTAGCTGTTTCCAGTCCACCACAGCCAAATCATTCCTTAACTTAGCAAAATTAGATTTTCCAATTCGGAACTTTTATTCCAGGCCTATTCTTGTCGTTATCCATAACCAACTTGAATCTGACTGAATTATGGTCACTGGCACCCAAGTGCTCTCCCATTAATACCCCTTCAACCTGCCCAGCTTCATTCCCCAAAACTAGATCCAGAACCACCCCCTCTCGTGTTGGACTTGCTACATACTGACTAAAAAAGTTCTCTTGATGCATTTCAAAAATTCTGCACCCTCTTTCCCCTTCACACTAAATTTGTCCCAATCAGTATTTGGATAGTTAAAATCCCCTACCCTGTGGTTTTTGGACTTCACAGCAATTTGCTTACATATTTGCTCCTCTATCTCCCTCCCACTGTTTGGGGGTCTATAATACACGCCCAGCAGTGTGATCGCCCCTTTTTTATTTTTCAATTCGACCCATATGGCCTCATTTGATTATCCCTTTAACATATCATCCCTCCTCACTGCTGTAATAGTTTCTTTAATCAGTACCGGAACCCCCCCCCGCCCCCATTTTTACGCCCCTCTCTATCTTGTCTAAAAATTCTATAGCCAGGAATATTGATCTGCCAAACCTGCCCCTCTTTCAGCCATGTTTCTGTAATGGCTATAATGTCATACTCCCAAGTGTCTACCTGTGCTCTTAGCTCATCCGCCTTATTCGCTATATTCCTTGCATTAAAGTATATACCATTCAGCAGAGGAAGACCTCCTTGCTTACTACATACTAAGCCCTGTTTCCTCTGTCTTACAGATTCGCTTTCTAGATTCTTGCTATCCAATTTTAGCTTTACTTCCTTACTTCCTTCCCTTTTGAATTCGTTCTCAGGTTCCCATCCCCCTGCCAAGCTAGTTTAAACTCTCCCCAACAACACTAGCAAACTCCCCACGAGGATATTGGTCCCAGCACTGTTGAGGTGCAACCTGTCCGGTTTGTACAGGTCATATCTACCCCATAAGCGGTTCCAGTGCCTCAAGAATTTAAAGCCCTCCCTTCTACACCAACTTTCCAGCCACGTGTTCATCCTCTCTATCCTTCTATTCTTATACATTAGCACGTGTCACCGGTAGTAGCCAGGAGATTACTACCTTTGAGGTCCTACCCTTTAATTTTCTTCCTAGCTCCCTGAATTCTTCCTGTGGGACCTCATCCCTTATTTTATCTATGTCATTAGTCCCGATATGGACCACGACCTCTAGCTGTTTACCTTCCCCCTGCAGGATGCTCTGCGTCTGCTCTGTGGCATCCTTGACTCTGGCACCAAGGAGGCACAAAACCATTCGGGAGTCACATCTACGGCCGCAGAAACGCCTGTCTGTTCCCCTAACTATAGAATCCCCTATCACTAGGGCTCTTTTGTTCTTCGTCCCTCCCCCCTGTGCAGCTGAGCCACCCGTGGTGCCTTGGAATTGGCTCTGGCTGCACTCCCCAGAGGCATCCTTAGCCTTACCGGTACTCAGAGGTAAATATTGGTTTGAAAGTGAGATGAACTCACAGGGCGACTCCTGCACTACCTGCCGATCACACTTCCCCTCTACCTGCACGCCTTTAAGCTGCGGGGTGACCATCTCCTGAAACGTGCTATCCACGTAGTTCTCAGCCTCGCGGAGGCACCTTATTGACTCCACCCACTGCTCCGGCTCCGAAACACGGAGCTCGAGCAGTTGAAGCTGGAGACACCTCCTGCACACATGGTTGTCTAGACCGCGCGAAGCATCCAAGACTTCCCACATGCCGTAGGATGTGCACTCCACGGGACTGAGCTGCACTGCCATCCCTCTAGTTAGCCTTATCTAGTTTAAAATCTATTTAAAAAGAAATAGAGGAAAGAGAGTTACTTACCAACGCACCTCACCAACCTCTGTGGCCCCCGAACTCACCGACCTCTGTGGCCTCCCGACCTCTCGGCTTCCGAACTCCCAACCTAAAGGAAATAGAGAAAAGAGAGCTACTTATCAACTCATCTCACCGACCTCTGAGGCCTCCGAACTCCCGGTCTCTGAACTCCAGACTCGCCGACCTCACAGGGCCTACCTATTCGCCGACCTCACGACTCACCGACTCGCCGATCTCAGGGCCTTAGCGACTCACTGACCTCAGGGTCTTACCGACTCGCCGATCAACCGACTCACCGACCTCAGGACCTTACCGACTCGCCGACATCCTAAAGTGTTTTACACGCAAAAAATTATTTGGAGTGCAGCCATTGTTGCTATGTAGGCAAACACTACAATTATCTTCCACACAGCAACATAGCACAAACAATTAACATTAAGTTCCATAAAAGTAGCACATTATTGTGTGATAGTTACTGTAACACAACAAATGGCATTATACAAATATTCTGTTACTTCTTAATTTTATCTAATTTATATTTTATGCTTTCAGAAGTGCGGGAGAAGGGGGGGGCGTAGACAAGGAGGATTAAAGTCACTTTTTAAAAATAATTAATGGGAATAAGTAGAAATGTTAAATATTTAAACTGTCTTGAGGTGGGCTCATTGAATAGTATTCATTAGCCCTAGTATCAGAAACCTAGCCCATCAGGACTCACCTGCAATATTGATCATTGTGTGCCTCTCAAATAGCCTAGAAGCCACCTAACTAGTCAAAAAACTAGCACTGGAGAGTGAGAAATAAGCAAAGGATGAGACAGGTCCTCTACCTGCAGGGGGTCGGGAGGCTCTTTGGACACACAGTCCGAAGGCAGTGGGAGCAGATAGCCAAAGCGGTCACTACCAGCAGTCTTTCTCCGAGGACCTGGATCCAGTGCCAGAAGAAGTTCAATGACCTCACAAGTACAGTCAAGGTCAGTGAATACAGCTTCAAAAGCTGCCTCCCACCAACTGCACCACTGGTCTCACACACTGCTTAATGCACCACACCCCCATCACTCACCTACCAAGAATCTGTATCAATCACAGCTCATACCTCATATTCATAGCTTCACCTCACCCTCATACACTTACCTCTGCTGCAAGTCTCACACCCACATCTCACAGCTTGCATACATTGTCAGCTATTCAACCATGACAGGAACATCCTCCAAACACATTGCACCACACTCACTGGCACCCTTCCCTTTTTTTTGCAGGAGAAGGTGGCGCACAACAGAAGGCAGCAGTAATTAATAGGAAGGGGAGAGGCGCATCTGCATGTTTTAACCGCCATGGAGGAGATAGTGCTGGCCATTAGGGTAAGGGCCATTACTGAGGCCGTGGCCACTGGCAGCGCTGAAGTGATTGAATATGAGGGTACCAATTTAACTAATCCTCCTTTTCTCATCTCATTTCTCCCTCATCTCACAATCTCTTGTCACTTACAAGCTGCTGATGGTGTAAGAATGCACATCTTGCTTTCTTCCCATCCCATCACCACAACCGTACCTTTGTGCCTTCCTCCTTTCAGATATATATGAACTCCAACTTGGCCAGAAATTGCAGGAAGAGCAAGAGGAGAGTGATAGAGAAAAAGAGACACCGTCACTCAATCTCAAACTCGCAGGCACCAGTTCAGAAAATGGCATTGTGTGTTCTTTAGAGGGTAGTATAAAGGTAGGATCTGCACATGGTGAGTCACCGGACACGAGTGGCCTGCAGCCAGGGCAAGGGAAAGGGGAGCACAGGTGCCAGCTCCCCGGAGGGTGAGGCCGCACACATGTTCAGCCGCAGTGGAGTCAGATGAGGGCGTCGATGGGGTGCCCTACAGAAGAAGAGTGTTGCATGCACAATGAAATGCTTGATGGATTGGCAGGCCAGAGAGCCTGTTGACACTGTCAAGGAGCATGAAGGAGTCCGGCACTAACTTTACACAGGCCTTTGTGCAGAGCTAGGAGCCCATGATTTCCAGGATGGAAGTGATGGGCAACTCCGTTCGCACATTTGTGGACCCAACCAAGATGCAGGGTCTGATGGCCGATGTCTCGGCTTGCTGCCACACAAGCTCGAACTACTGCCATCGTGGCTGCGGATACTAGTGTCCAAAGAGTCTTGCAGGGTGTCACAGCAGTCCAGAAATCTGTCCTTTAACAGATTACTAAGATTGCTGAAGCTTCGCTCCAGAGGAGTGGCAGTTGCTCCATGTAGCACGAACCTGCTGTACTCTTTCAGAGTGATCACATTCCTACTCCCACCACTGCCACTCTGCCAGTGCCCTTGCTATTGCCTGTCAGCCATCTAGCCCAGACAGCTGCCATGCATGCAGAGGTAGTGCAATCTACAGCCAGCCTTGTAGGCCCTAAGCTGCTCGAGGTCATCCTGCAAGGCCATCTGCAGTCTCCCCCACTGAATGTCAGCAGTCTTCTACCAGCCATGCTGCAGCCACTGGGGTAGTGCTTCATAGAAGCATTAGGACAGGCAAAGGTACCTGGAAGACAGGCTAAGGGGACACACAAGAGTGATTAATTGACTTTGTTATGTCGTATTGGATTGATTGATGTATAAATGTGGTTTGGAATGTTTGTTTTGTGTTGGCTTTCATTTCATTTCAGCATTGTAGCCAAGAGGACGCTGTGATGTTCTGTGAGGGAGGGATCGTAAGGTGGGGAAGTGTTGTGTAATGGGGATCTGGGGTTTCATTCAGGGAAACCGGAGTCTAATGATGCGCTCATAGACAGCCCGTCGGGAACATAGATGTGCAGGCTGCCTCTACCCTTCCTCCTCCTCTTCCGCTTCTTCCTTCTCCTCCTCTTCTTCCTCCTCTGGAGGTGGTCGCGGAACCCATGGTGGCATAGGCTATGACCTCAGGATGGCCAAATTGTGCAGGATGTAGCAAACCACCACAAATTGGGACACATGCTCCGGAAAATACTGGAGAGCTCCACCCGAGCAGTCAAGGGAGCAGAACTGTTGCTTCAGCACCTCGATGGGCTGCTCGATGAGGATTCTCATGGCAGCTTGGCTCTCATTATATGACTGCTGTCCAGAAGTGGTAGGGCTGCGGAGGGGAGTCATCAGCCAGATGTAAAGCGGGTAGCCCTTGTCGCCGAGTAGCCACCGTTGTGTTTTATGCGGTGGCTGGAAGATTGCTGGCACAGCGGACTGGCACAAGTTGAAGGCATCATGACTACAGCCAGGTTAGCGGGCATTCACCAGCATGATATGTACAATAAGAGAGTGGTAACCTTTGAAGTACCGGAACATCTCATCATTGAGATGTGGCACCCGCAAAGCCACATGTGTGCAATTGATGGCACCCTACATAATGGGGAAGACCGATATCTTGGCAAATCCATGTGCGCACTCTTCCTGCTTCTCTCTGTTTAGAGAGAAGACAATGATATCCCCACCCCAAGCATACGATGCCTCTGTGACCTCCCGAATGCAGCAATGGATGACGAACTGTGAGATGTTTGTTATTTCACCTGTTCCAGCCTGAAAGGATCCATTGGCAAAAAAACAAGGCCACAGTCACCTTGAGGCCCATACCATCATCATCCTGCTCTGAGGCTGCAGGTCTGGTTGCAAGAGGTGGCAGAGTTCCGTGACCATCTGCTTGGTGAAGTGGAGCCGCCGAACTCACTGCTCCTGGCTTAGGTGCAGGTAGGAGAAGTGCTCCCTGAAAACCCTACGTAGGTAAAGCTTGCTGCTGTGAGCCCACCTCCCCCGCCTCTTCTTCCCTCTTTGCTTCCTCTGCTCTATCTCCCTGTCATGCTGCAGCGTGAGGGGGGCTGCAAGTAGAGCTCTCATGATTGGGAGCAAGTGGTGTATTCAGAGGCCTTCCAGTAATAGCCAACACCTTCCCAACATTCAACAGCACTCCCTGCACACTTTAACAACTTTTGAAATCTCTTACAGCAACCCAGTACTCTTACAAACTCTGCAAGAGCCAGTATAAAACCAATAAGCAACTTACCTGTAAGTTAGATGTATCCCTTCAAGGAGTGCTGGTGGTAGGGTCCCTCGTACAACTGAATACACATTCAGCTGTGTGTGTTTAGGAGAGAGCGTTGAATGGAGGGTCGGTGTCAAAAATGGCAGATCGTGCGCAATGTTCCCTTTAATTTTGGGGGTACGCCACCCCTTTAATACATGCAAGGTTTTTCCTATTTAAAAGCCGGTGAGCCAGCTGTGTGGGAGCTGCAGTATGCTGCGCAGCCGCTCAGCTTAAAGGGAACAATGATCGTGCATCAAATCAGTGTTACACGCTGACAAACGTCATGATCTGCCTACTGCCGAATTGCCCATGCTATTGCCCTCACCAAGATGGCGAACAGTGTGGGGTGCGCTGGAAATGGGTGGAAAAAGAACTACCAGCGCTACAGGGGTGAATTTCGTAGCCGAATCAAAGTATGTATATTATATGTTTGTTAAGTTTGTATGAAAAATATGTATTTAAATTCATTTCTTGGTTAGTTCTAGCTTTGTCTGGATTTGTAATGATTTATTGAAATCAAACTTGGAGATTTTCAATTCCCCAGGAGTGAGAATGAAATACATGGCTGAGCAACATATTGGGGGATTTTAAGCAGTTTACTGCTCATTTGATTAAAATATGGTAAGCATGGAAAACTGTTTAAAAGTCCCATAGTAGTTGACAAAAGAGATAAATATTCCTTGACAGCCCGATCCCACCAACAACAACACTGAATCAGAAATGTAATAATCACAATAAAATTCATTTTGAACAGATACGCTGCCGGAAAAGTTTAGCTGCTGCCTTATTGAATGAACTCCAGCTAGGGAGTTCTGTTACCCAGCCCTTTTCATTTCGCACACTGGAAAACTGTTGAGTCTTTCTCTAAAAGCTCATTAAAATATCTTTAATGCGCCGTAACAATAAATAGCAGATTATTCCAAATAAATTATGAATTTCATTCCTTTTTTCAGCAGTAAATAGGGAGTATCCCAAAAAAGGAGTAAAATTTGCAATTTCAGCTCTCAACTCCTGGTTTTTGGTTGGTTTTAACATTCATTTCTTGGCTTGTTCCCTTTGTTCAGTTACTTGGCAGGCATAAGCTGATATGGATGATGTTGGGATCCTTTAAATGCTTGTGGCCGGTGACATCTTGGAGTAAGGGCACGGCTGCAGACTATAGCACCTCAGATGCTCCAAGGCCTTCTGGCCCAGCTGGCTTTCAGGCAACATGGCAAGTATTGGTTGAGGGGGTGGTGAGGGAGCATGCATGTTGTCATTCTGAGAGAGGTCAATCTTTGCCTGTTCCACAGCAACACCATCAATTCCCTAGGGCTGGGGCTCATTGCTTCCACTGATCTGAGGGAGAGCAGTCTGCAGGAGATAAGTTATGCCTTAAAAGTCGCTGCTCATGTGGTCCACTAGTCTATCGATCTGATACGGTAATCCCTCCAAGGTGGAGCAGACGTTGGAGCTGGCAGCCGTCTGAGCTTCCATCAAAGCACCAAAAGGTGGTGACACAGACTGCGAGGCCCAGCCACAGTGGCCCTTGCGGTGGCCATAGGCTCCAGGGTAGATTGCAGAGTGGGAATGCCATGTGACAGAACTCCTCATATGCTGGAAGTAGACTTACTTTCAGATATGATGCTCATAGTCGTTCAATACCTCATATAATCGCTGGTGTGCCTCAAGCTGGATCCTGGGTGTCCACACTTATACAAAAGCAAAATATTGCGGATGCTGGAATCTGGAATAAAAACAAAAAATGCAGGAAATCTTAGCGGGTCAGGCAGCATCTGTGGAGAGAAAGCAGAGTTAACGTTTCAGGTCGATGACCCTTCGTCAGAACTGGAGAGTGTTTGAAAAGAACGGATTCTTATCAAGGACTGGAAGGTGGAGGGGAAGAAAGAACAAAAGGGAAGGTCTGTGATGGGTTGGAACACAGCAGAGATTCGAGAGACAAAAGCGATGATGGCCCAAATTCAAATGGTAATGCCAGGAGTTAGAAAAACGTTAGTCAAGATAGGGTGTGAATGGTGGGATCATGACCAACTGCCATTAGAGACAAGGAGAAAAAAAGAAAGAAAGAAACAGGCTCTGGGGCTGGAGGGTGGGGGGTGGGGGGGGAAAGGGGGAGGGTGGTGGGGGGGGAAAGAGAGCCAAAGTTTGGCAGTGGCTACGCTCAGAAATTGTTGAACTCAATGTTGAGTCCAAAAGTATGTAAAGTGCCTAAATGAAAGATAAGGTGCTGTTCCTCAAGCTTGCGTTGAGCTTCATTGGAATAGTGTAGGAGACTGAGGTCAGAGTGGGAATGGAGTGGAGAATTAAAGTGACAGGAGATCAGAAGCTCAGGGTCACACTTGCGGATTTAAGGAAAGGTGCTCCACAAAGCAGTCACCCAATCTACACTTGGTCTCCCCAACGTGGAGGAGACCATATCGTGAGCAGTGAATACAGTATACGAAATTGAAAGAAGTACAAGTAAATTGTTGTTTCACCTGGAAGGAGTATTTGGGTCCCTGGATAGTGGGAAGGGAGGAAGTGAAAAGGCAGTTGTTGCATCTCCTGTGCTTGCACGGAAAGGTGCTGTGGAAAGGGGAGGGCGAGCTGGGGGTGACTGCAGAATGGACCAGGGTGTCGCGGAGGGAGTGGTCCCTTCGGAATGCTGAGAGGTGAGAGGAGGGGAAGATGTGATTGGTGGTGGGATCACGCTGGAGGTGGTGGAAATGGTGGAGGATGATCCTTTGAACGTGGATGCTGGTGGGGTGAAAGGTGAGGACAAGGGGAAACCCTGTCGTGGTTCTGAGAGGGAGGGGAAGGGGTGGGAGCAGAGGTGCGGGAAATAGAACAGACACAGTCGAGGGCAATGTTAACCATGGCGGAGGGGAATCCTCTGTTGAGGAAAAAGGAAGACATGTGAAAGGCACTAGTGTGAAAGGTAGCATCGTCAGAGCAGATGCGACGGTAACAGAGAAACTGGGAAAATGGAATGGAGTCCTTACAGGATGCGGGGTGGGAGGAAGTGTAGTCCAGGTAGCTGTGGGCATCACTGGGCTTATAGTCTTCTTCTGAGGCGGTCCTTTGTATCGAGGATGACTTGCTTCCATTCCAAAAAGGGATGAGTTCACAGGTGTTTCAATGAAAGACCTGATATTCTAGGTCCCGAACTGCATATTGAAGGGTGGAAGATGCCTCGACATGGATTTTTTAATGTGTGGTGGCCGTTGCACACCAGCCATATAGTGGATACTGATCGAAAGCCTATCCCCAGAGATGGAGACGGAGAAGTCGAGGAAGGGAAAGGAAGAGTCAGATATGGACCATGTGATGGTGATGGAAGGGTGGAAATTGGATGTAAAATGAATGAAATTTTCAAGCTCAGGGCGAGAGCAGGAGCCAACACAGTCATCAATGTACCGGAAAAAGAGGTGAGGGATGGGACGCAAGTAGAACTGGAACAAAGAATGTTCCACATATGCCACCAAAAGGCAGACATAGCTAGGACCCATGTGGGTTCAAATAGCAACACCTTTAATTTGGAGGAAGTGAGTGGAGTTAAAGGAGAAATTGTTCAAGGTGAGAACAAGTTCAGCCAGGCGGAGGAGGGTGGTGGTGGATGGGGACTGGTTGGGCCTCTGCTCGAGTAAGAAGTGGAGCGCCCTCAGGCCATCCTGGTGAGGGATGGAAGTGTAGAGGGATTGGACATCCATGATGAAAAGGAGACGTTTGGGGCTGGGAAACTGGAAACTGTTAAAGTGACGGAGGATGTCGGAGGAGTTGCAGATGTAGTTGGCAAGAGAGTGGACAAGGGGAGAAAAAAAAGAGTCAAGATAGGAAGAAATAAGTTCTGTGGGACAAGAACAGGCTGAAACGATGGGTCTACCGGGGCAGTCTTGTTTGTGGATCTTGGGAGCTGGCTGTGCGGGGCTGGGGAACTATGAGGTTGGTGGCTGTGGAGGAAAGCTCTCCAGTGGAGATTAGGTCAGTGACGGTCTCGCAAATTATAGTTTAATGTTCAGCAGTGGGGTCATGTTCCAGGGGGAGGTAGGAGGAGGTGTCAGAGAGTTGGCGATCAGCCTCTACAAGGTAGAGGTTGGTTCGCCAAACAACAACAGTGCCACCCTTGTCAGCAGGTTTGATGACAAAGTTGGGGTTGGATCTGAGCGAGCGGAGTGTTGCAAGTTCAGAGGGAGCTAGATTGGAGTGAAGGGAGCAGAGAAATTGAGACAGCCGATGTCCCAGCGGCAGTTTGCAATGAAGAGGTTGAGAGGCCTCTTAACCCTCTCTCGACCTCTTCATTGCAAACTGTCATGTATTCAACTGTTATTGTAACCCATGTATAAACTGACCTAAGTTGTACAGCATGAGAACATTGACCACTAGGTGGTGAACTTTGGGAGACACTCCTAACCTGGACTTCCAGGTATAAAAGGGAAGCTCCACCCACCTTCATCACTTCAGTGCTGGCTAATAAAGGTTACTGGTCACAGAGTGACCTTCTCTCAAGTATGGGCCTCATCTGCATTTATACTGTATAGTAAGGACATATTATTGGCGACGAGAAACTGGGATTTAAACCACGCGAGCATGACCACTAGCAGCACAGAAGAGAGGTACTGTGTTGGTGATGATTGGGACGATTTTATTGAGAGACTACAGCAAAGTTTCGTCACTAAGGATTGGCTGGGACAGGATTCGGCCGACAAATGCAGGGCTCATCTCCTGACGGTTTGTGGATCCAGGATGTACTACCTGATGAAGGACCTTCTAGCGCCAGAGAAACCGGCGGACAAGATTTTTGAAGAGCTCAGTAAGTTAATCGGGGAACACTTTAAACCGGCAAGCAGCATGCACATGGCGAGACACCGGTTTTACACTTATCGGCGGTGAGAAGGGCAAAGCGTTCCCAGACTTCGTGGCAGACCTCCGGCGACTGGCGAGCCTATGTAAGTTCCCAGATGCATGCAGAGCGGAGATGCTGCGAGACTTTTTTATTGAGGGCATCGGGCACGCTGGGGTTTTCAGGAAACTGATTGAGACCAAAGACTTGACCCTGGAAATGGCGGCTTTGATGGCCCAGTCATTTATTTCAGGATAGGAAGAGACCAGAATGATGTTTGACAAAAATCATGGTTTAAATGCAGCAAATGGACAGGGAGTCAACATTGTTAACACGGCACACAGTTCTCCAGGCAGACAGGGGCAATCGGACATGCCCGAGCATGTAGTCAAACCCAAAGGGGGAATTCAACAGAGACAATGGCTGGCTGAACAGCGATTCATGCCATCGCAAGGGACAATGCGGCCAATAATGGGGCCATCAACACCTGTTAATGGTGCACTTGACAGTTACAGAGACAGTCAGAGACGATCGACTGGTAATGGACGTTTTGTTTCCAACAATGGCTCATGTTGGAGGTGTGGAGGCAAACACACAGCCAGAGCTTGCAGGTATCAGCAATATACCTTCAGAAACTGCAACGTCAGCGGTCACTTGGCATGAATGTGCAGGAAGCCTGCAGCCAGGTTGATGTACGAGGAGGACGGGGATGATGTAAGCCGTACGAAGCCAAATGGACACTGGGGGAAATCGCTGGAAGCTGAAGTTCAGCGAGTTCATATGGAACACATATACAGTTCATACACCAGGACGCCACCGATAATGATGAAAGTGCTCCTCAATGACATCCCAGTATCAATGGAGCTAGATACAGGGACCAGTCAGTCCCTCATGAGTATCAAACAGTTCGACAAGTTGTGGGCGTCCAAGGCCAGGAGGCCAAAATTATTGCCAATTGACGCACAGCTACAGACATATACAAAGTAGATCATTCCGGTGCTAGGCAGCGCCACGGTAGTCGTGACCCACAAAGATTCGGAGAACAGGTTGCCACTCTGGATTGTCCCGGGGGACGATCCCGCACTGCTGTGGAGGAGTTGGCTGGATGTCATGAACTGGAAATGGGGCGATGTCAATGCAATTTCTTCCGTGGAGCGAATATCATGCTCACAGGTCCTGGACAAATTTGATTCACTATTTCAAATCGGCATTGGCACTTTCATGGGGACCAAGGTAATGATTCACATAAACCCGGATGCCAGGCCAGTATACCACAAGGCCAGAGCGGTGCCATAAGTGATGCGGGAAAAGATAGAAGGCGAATTGGACCTCCTGCTGAGGGAAGGCATCATCTCGCCAGTCGAATTCAGTGACTGGACGAGCCCGATCGTGCCGGTGCTCAAGGCGGATGGGTCGGTCAGGATATGTGGTGATTACAAGGCCACCATCAATCGGGTGTCACTCAAAGACCAGTACCCAGTACCGAGAGCAGCGGACCTCTTTGCGACGCTATCCGGTGGCAAACTTTTTTCATAATTCAACCTGACCTCAGCTTACATGACCCAGGAGCTGGCGAGTGAGTCAAAGAAGCTGACCACCATCACGACACACAAGGGGTTGTTTGAGTACAACAGATGTCCGTTTGGGTTTCGCTCGGCCTCCGCGATCTTTCAACGAAATATGGAAAGCTTCCTCAAGTCGATTCCAAGGATAGTGGTTTTTCAAGACAGCATCCTCATCACGGGTTGTGATACTGAAGAACACCTCCGCAACCTGGAGGAGGTGCTACGCAGACTGGACCGGGTAGGTCTGCGACTGAAAAAGGCGAAGTGCCTCTTCCAAGCTACAGAGGTAGAATTCCTGGGGATGAGGGTAGCAGCAGATGGGATCAGACCTACTGCGTCCAAAACGGAAGCGATCCAGAGAGCACCCAGATCCCGTAACACGACGGAGCTGCGTTCGTTCCTGGGGCTCCTGAACTATTTTGGTAACTGTCATGTATGTAACCTTTATGTAACAACACTGCAATACTGTATATACATAAGAAATGCACACCTTGACCACAGGGGATGTACTTGTGGGAGACACTCCTCACCTGGTCATCCAGGTATAAAAAGATAGGCCCACGGAGGGTCATCACTTCTTGGTCCTGTGAATAATGGTTCAGTTCATGGAGTGACCTTGTCCATAGAAGGTGCCTCGTGTGGACTTGTAGTATTGTGTAAAGACTTTACATTGGCAACGAGAAATGGGAATCAACGACCCACGAGAATGGCCAGTGGCAGCACAGATGAACGGTACTGTGTTGGTGAGGACTGGGACGATTTCATTGGGAGGCTCCAGCAGAGTTTTGTCACGAAGGACCGGCTGGGAAACGCAGCGGCCGACAAGCGAAGGGCTCATCTGCTGACCAGCTGTGGACCCAAGACTTACACGCTCATGAAAGACGTGCTAGCACCCGAGAAGCCAGCAGACAAAACCTTTGAAGAGCTCAGCAAACTAATCGGTGAACACCTCAAACCGGCGAGCAGCGCACACATGGCCCGACACAGATTCTATACACACCGATGTCAGGAAGGACAGAGCATACCGGATTTTGTTGTGGACCTCCGGCGCTTGACCAGCCTCTGTAAGTTCACAGACGCCTGCAGGGGGGAGATGCTGAGGGATTTCTTTATTGCGGGCATCGGTCATGCTGGGATTTTCAGAAAGCTAATTGAGACCAAGGACTTGACCTTGGAAGCGGCAGTGTTGATGCTCAGACTTTTATGGAGGTGGAGGAGGAAACCAAGGTAATATACGCACGCAATTCTGCCTCCAACGTGGCATTAGGGAGTCAATATCATAAACGCGACACAGAGCCCCGCAGGCAGGCAAGGGCAGTTCGAAATACCCCAGGCAGCAATAGACCCAAGAGTAAGTCTCCAACAGAGACAATGGCAGGCTGAACGGACATTTATGCCTCCCCAGTGGATAATGTGGCCTGGGATGGGGCCATTGACACCCACTAACAAGGGACAATCAGCGAGGAATGCCTTGTAACAGCTCTTTTGTTCACAACAATGGGAATCTCAGTTCATGCTGGAGGTGTGGGGGCAGACATGTTGCCAGGACTTGCAGGTTTCAACAGTTCGTCTGCAGAAATTGTAACCTCAGTGGCCATTTAGCCAGAATGTGCAGAAAGCATGTAACCAGGCTAATATACGAGGCGGGTGAACCAGATGAAGGGTCTACAAGGCAGGATGATGCTTGTGGCAAATCAATGGACGCTGAAGTTCAGCGTGTTCATGTGGCAAACATTCACAGCTCATATACCAAAACGCCACCTATGATGATGAAAGTCCCATTAAATGGCATCCCTGTACGCATGGAGCTGGACACGGGGGCCAGCCAGTCACTCATGAATGTTCAACAATTCGAAAAGCTGTGATCACTCAAAGCCAGCAGACCCAAACTAGAATGCATTGAAACGCAATTACGGACGTACACCAAAGAAATCATTCCAGTGCTAGGCAGTGCAATGTTGGCGGTCACACACAATGGATCGGTGAACCGGCTGCTGTTCTGCATTGTCCCGGGCAATGGTCCCGCACTGTTGGGGAGGAGCTGGTTAGCTGAAATGAACTGAAAATGGGGGGATGTGCACGCCATTTCATCTGTGGAGCGAAGTTCATTCTCACAGGTCCTACAGCAATTTGAGTCACTATTTCAACCTGCCGTCGGGACATTCAAAGGTACCAAAATAGTGATACGCATCATCCTGGACGCCAGACCAGTGCACCACAAAGCTAGAGCTGTGCCGTATGTGATGCGGGAGAAAATTGAGAGCGAGTTGGACTGGTTGCTGAGAGAGGGCATCATCTCGCCCGTTGAATTCTGCGACTGGGCAAGCCCCATTGTTCCCGTCCTAAAAG
This sequence comes from Pristiophorus japonicus, assembly GCF_044704955.1. NCBI lineage: Eukaryota > Metazoa > Chordata > Chondrichthyes > Pristiophoridae > Pristiophorus > Pristiophorus japonicus. The sequence goes on from NC_091981.1 coordinate 94,516,342, forward strand.
CGGATGGCTCGGTCAGGATCTGTGGCAACTACAAGGCCACTATCAACTGGGTGTCTCTACAAGACCAATACCCGCTCCCGAGAGCGGAGGACATTTTTGCCACGCTGGCATGTGGCAAGCTGTTCACCAAGTTGGACCTTACTTCAGCCTACATGACCCAAGAACTGGCCGACAAATCTAAACTACTGACGACCATCACCACGCACAAGGGACTGTTTGTTTACAACAGGTGTCCGTTTGGCATTTGGTCAGCAGCCACGATTTTTCAAAGAAACATGGAAAGCCTGCTCAAATCCATTCCCGGAACGAACGTATTTCAGGACGACATCCTCATCACCGGTCGTGACACCGAGGAACACCTCCACAACCTGGAGGAGGTGCTATGCCGACTGGACCGGGTAGGCCTGCGACTCAAGAAGTCTACGTGTGTGTTTTTGGCTCCCGAGGTCGAGTTTCTGGGCAGGAGGGTTGCTGCAGATGGGATTTGGCCTGCCGAATCCAAAACGGAAGTGATTCGACGAGTGCCCAGGCCCTGCAACACATCGGAGTTGCGTTCATTTCTGGGACTCTTGAACTATTTCGGGAACTTTCTGCCAAACTTAAGCACATTGTTGGAGCCACTACATGAGCTCCTGCGTAAGGGTTGTGATTGGTTTTGGGGGGACTGTCAGAAACGGGCTTTCAATCGGGCACGGAACCTACTTTGTTCAAATAAGTTGTTGACCCTGTGCGACCCCCGTAAGAAATTGGTTCTGACATGTGATGCATCGTCCTATGGGGTTGGGTGCGTGTTGCAGCAGGGTAACGCTGAGGGCCAACTACAACCTGTGGCTTATGCCTCCAGGTCGCTCTCTCAAGCTGAACGGGATTATGGGATGGTTGAGAAGGAAGCACTTGCATGTGTCGATGGGGTGAAAAAGATGCATCAGTATCTTTTTGGCAGGAGGTTCGAATTAGAAACGGACCACAAGCCATGAACATCCCTGCTGTCAGACAGCATGGCTGTCGATGCCTTTGACAGTGCAGGCTCCCCATCACAGCCTGCCAGATCAAAATCTGGACCAACAGAGATCCCCTCCTGTCCTTGATTAAGAAATGTGTCCTGACTGGGGATTGGGTGCCCACACAAGGAGCATACCCTGAGGAGGTCAGACTGTTTCACAGACGGATGGATGAGCTCTCCATCCAAGCCGACTGCCTACTATGGGGCAGCCGGGTAATCATGCCCCAGAGGGGCAGGGAAGCATTCATCAGGGAAATCCAAAGCGAGCACCCAGGCATTGTGCTGATGAAGGCCATTGCCTGGCAACATGTGTGGTGGCCGGGAATTGATTCAGACCTGGAACACTGTGTTCGCAGATGCACGACGTGTGCCCAGCTAGGTAATGCCCCCAGGGAGGCCCCGCTCAGCCCGTGGCCCTGGCCCACCAGGCCATGGTCACATATTCACATAGACTATGCGGGCCCGTTCATGGGAAAAATGTTTCTCATTGTGATTGATGCTTAGTCGAAATGGATTGAGTGCATCATTTTGAATTCATGCATGACATCCACCACCATGGAGAGTCTGTGCGCGGTCTTTGCGACCCACGGCTTGCCGGACATCCTTGTTAGCAATAATGACCCATGTTTCACAAGCTACGAATTCCGGGAGTTCATGTCGGGTAGTGGCATTAACCAAGTCAGGACAACACCATTCAAGCCGGCCTCCAATGGCCAGGCGGAACATGCGGTCCAAATCATAAAACAAGGCATGCTTCGGATTCAAGGACCCTCCCTTCAATGCCGCCTATCAAGCCTCCTGCTGGCCTATAGGTCCTGACCGCACTCGCTCATGGGGGTCCCACCCATGGAGCTATTCATGAAACGAACACTCAAAACTCGGCTGTCCCTCATTCATCCAGTCCTGTCCGACATTGTTGCGGGAAAGCGCCAATCCCAAAACGAGTACCATCACCGAAATTCAAGGGGGAGATGTATAGAAATTGATGATCCCGTATTTGTTCTCAATCACGCTTTGGGTTCCAAATGACTTGAGAGTACTATAATAGACAAAGAGGGGAATAGGGTCATAGTGGTTAAACTTAACAATGGACAGATATGCCCCGCAAGCATCTGGACTAAGTAAAAAAAAAGGTTCAGCATGGACACTGAGGAACTTGAGGAAGATCATGAGATGGTATTCACACCACCGCCAGTGAACGAGCAACAAGAACATTCAGTAGCATGCACAGTCCCTGCGGTCAGCCTGGAAAGGCCGGAATCACCACAGGTGACAGACACGTATGCGAAGGCTCAACAACCAGAGCCCCAACTGCAGCGCTCCACGAGCGAGCGCAGACCACCCGAGAGACTTCACCTATGATCCCAATAAGATGTTGAGGGGGAGGTGATGTCATGTATGTAACCTTTATGTAACAACACTGTAATACTGTATATATGTAAGAAATGCACACCTTGACCACAGGGGGTGAACTTGTGGGAGACACTCCTCACCTGGTCTTCCAGGTATATAAAAGGAGGTCCCACGCAGGGTCATCACTTCTTGGTCCTGTGAATAAAGGTTCAGGTCATGGAGTGACCTTTTCCATAGAATGTGCCTCGTGTGGATTTATGGTATTGTGTCAGGGCTTTACAGTAACTTTCTTCCCAAATTGAGCACGCTGTTAGAACCGCTACACGTGTTCTTACGCAAAGGTCGCGAATGGGTCTGGGGGGACAGCCAGGAAATGGCTTTTGATAGAGCATGAAATTTGTTATGCTCCAACAATCTGTTAACGCTATATGATCTATGTAAGAAACTTGTTTTAACGTGCGAATCGTCGTCCTATGGGGTTGGGTGTGTGTTGCAGCATGTTAATGCCAAGGGTCAGTTACAGCCGGTAGCTTAAGCCACCAGAAGTTTGTCCCAGGCAGAACGGGGCTACGGGATGGTAGAAAAGGAAGTGCTTGCATGTGTATGTGTTGTAAAAAAAATGCACCAGTACCTGTTTGGCAGGAAATTTGAGCTGGAGACAGATCACAAACCCCTAACGTCCCTTTCGTTTCAGGCCGATTGCCTACTATGGGGAAACCGAGTAGTCATGCCCCAGATGGGCAGAGAGATGTTCATCAGAGAACTCCACAATGAGCATCCGGGCATTGTCATGATGAAGGCAATTGCCAGGTCACATGTTTGGTGGCCAGGGATAGATGCAGACCTGGAACTTTGTGTTTGCAGGTGCAACACGTGCGCCCAGGGAAGCCCCCCTTAGCCCCTGGTCCTGGCCGGCCAAGCCATGGTCATGCATCCATGTGGGACTACGCAGGTCCTTTCATGGGAAAAATGTTTTTGGTTGTAGTAGATGCCTACTCCAAATGGATCGAGTGTGACATTCTCAATTCAAGCACATCCTCTGCCATGGTAGAAAGTCTATGGGCAATGTTCGTCGCCCAGGGTCTACCGGACATCTTGGTCAGCGATAATGGCCCGTGCTTTACAAGCATTGAATTCCAGGACTTCATGGCAGGAAATGGTATTTACCATGTCAGAACGGCACCGTTCAAGCCGGCCTCAAACGGCCAGGCGGAACGAGCAGTGCAGATAAACAAACAGGGGGTTTTGTACAAAGCCGCTTATCACGCCTCCTGTTGGCCAATAGATCCCGACCACACTCGCTCACAGGGATCCCACCCGCAGAGCCGCTAATGAAAAGGACGCTCAAAACCAGGTTATTCTTTATACACCCCACCATGAAAGAAATTGTTGAGGGCAGGCGCCAGTCACAATGTGACTACCATGACGGGAATGCGAGGGGGCGATGTATTGATGTCAATTACCCTGTCTTTGTCCTCAACTACGCTGCAGGGCCTAAATGGCTCACAGACACTACGATTGCCAAAGAGGGGAATAGGATTCTTGGAGTTAAACTTACCAATGGACAAATCTGCCGCAAACAAGTGGATCAAACAAAAAGGAGGTTCAGCAATACCATAGAAGAAGCAGAGGAAGAACACGATGTAGAGTTCACTCCTCCACAGGTGACCGAACACCGGAACCAAGTGGAGGAGAGCCCAGTCACTGTGGGCAGTCTGGACAGGCCTGAGGCACCGCAAACAGCAGACACTCAGGCCAGCGCCCAACAACCGGAGCCCCAACTCAGGCCCTCTATAAGGGAGCGTAAACCACCAGAGAGACTTAACCTGTGATCCCAATAAGACTTTGTGGGGAAGGTGATGTCATGTATTCAACTGTTATTGTAACCCACGTATAAACTGACCGAAGTTGTACACCATGAGAGCATTGACCACTAGGTGGTGAACTTGTGCGAGACATTCCTAACCTGGAATTTCAGGTATAAAAGGGGAAGCTCCACCCACCTTCATCACTTCAGTGCTGGCTAATAAAGGTTACTGGTCACAGAGTGACCTTCTCTCAAGTATGGGTCTCGTGCGCCTTTATACTGTATAGTAAGGACATATTACAAACTGCCGACGAGACATCGGTCGTCTCAATTTCTCTGCTCTCCTCACTCACTCCAACCTACTCCCTCTGAACCTGCAGCACTCCGCTCGCTCAGATCCAACCCCAACATAAGAACATAAGAAATAGGAGCAGGAGTAGGCCATACGGCCCCTCGAGCCTGCTCCACCATTTAATACGATCATGGCTAATCCGATCATGAACTCAGGTCCACTTCCCTGCCCGTTCCCCATAACCCATTATTCCCTTATCGGTTAAGAAAATGCCGATGTCTGTCTTAAATTTATTCAATGACCCAGCTTCCACAGCTCTACGAAACAGCGAATTCCACAGGTTTACAACCCTCTGAGAGAAGAAATTCCTCCTCATCTCAGTTTTAAATGGGCGGCCCCTTATCCTAAAATTATGCCCCCTGGTTCTAGTCTCCCCTATCAGTGGAAACATCCTCTCTGCATCCATCTTGTCAAGCCCCCTCATAATCTTATACATTTCGATAAGATCACCTCTCATTCTTCTGAATTCCAATGAGTAGAGGCCCAACCTACTCAACCTTTCCTCTTAAGTCAACCCCCTCATCTTCGGGATCAACTTAGTGAACCTTCTCTGAACTACCTCCAAAGCAAGTATATCCTTTCTTAAATATGGAAACCAAAACTGCACGCAGCATTCCAGGTGTGGCCTCACCAATACCCTGTACAACTGTAGCAAGACTTCCCTGCTTTTATACACCATCCCCTTTGCAATAAAGGCCAAGATTCCATTGGCCTTCCTGATCACTTGCTGTACCTGCATAATAACCTTTTGTGTTTCATGCACAATTACCCCCAGGTCCCACTATACTGCAGCACTTTGCAATTTTTCTCTGTTTAAATATTAACTTGCTCTTTGATTTTTTCTGTTGAAGTGCATAACCTCACACTTTCCAACATAATACTCCATCTGTCAAATTTTTGCCCACTCGCTTAGTCTGTCTATGTCCTTTTGCAAATTTTTTGCATTCTCCTCACACATTGCTTTTCCTCCCATCTTTGTATCATCAGCAAACTTGGCTACGTTACACTCAGTCCCTTCTTCCAAGTCATTAATATAGCTTGTAAATAGTTGGGGTCCCAGCACTGATCCCTGTGGCATCCCACTAGTTACTGATTGCTAACCCGAGAATGAACCATTTATCCTGACTCCCTGTTTTCTGTTAGTTCGCCAATCCTCTACCCATGCTAATATATTATCCCCAACCCCATGAACTTTTATCTTGTGCAGTAACCTTTTATGTGGCACCTTGTCAAATGCCTTCTGGAAGCCCAAATACACTACATCCACTGGTTCCCCTTTATCCACCCTGTTCGTTACATCCTCAAAGAATACCAGCAAATGTGTCAAACATGACTTCCCTTTCAGAAATCCATGCTGACTCTGCCTGACTGAATTATGTTTTTCCAAATGTCCTGCTACAGCTTCCTTAATAATGGACTCCAGCATTTTCCTAACAACAGATGTTAAGCTAACTGGTATATAGTTTCCTGCTTTTTGTCTGTCTCCTTTTTTAAATAGGGGTATTACATTTGCAGTTTTCCAATCTGCTGGGATCTCCCCAGAATCCAGAGAATTTTGGTAAATTACAACCAATGCATCCACTATCCCTGCTGTTACTTCTCTTAAGATCCGAGATGCAAGCCCTCAGGTCTAGGTGATTTATCCGCCTTTAGTCCCATTATCTTACTGAATACCACCTCCTTAGAGATTGTGATTGTGAGTCCTCGCAAACTATAGCCCCTTGACGATCCACTGTTGGGATATTGTTAGTGTCCTCTACCGTATAGACTGATACAAAATATTTGTTCACAGTTGCTGCCATCTCCGTGTTCCCCACGTGCTAGTCAGAGTAGGAATCGCAGGATAGCTCAGATGAATACATGGCTTGAGCAATGGTGCAGCAGGGAGGGATTCAAATTCCTGGGGCATTGGAACCGGTTCTGGGGGAGGTGGGACCAGTACAATCCGGACAGTCTGCACCTGGGCAGAATCGGAACCAATGTCCTCGGGGGAGTGTTTGCTAGTGCTGTTGGGGAGGAGTTAAACTAATATGGCAGGGGGATGGGAACCAATGCAGGGAGATAGAGGGAAACAAAAAGAAGGCAAAAGCAAAAGACAGAAAGGAGATGAGGAAAAGTGGAGGGCAGAGAAACCCAAGGCAAAGAACAAAAAGGGCCATTGTACAGCAAAATTCTAAAAGGACAGAGGGTGTTAAAAAAACAAGCCTAAAGGCTTTGTGTCTTAATGCAAGGAGTATCCGCAATAAGGTGGATGAATTAACTGTGCAAATAGATGTTAACAAATATGATGTGATTGGGATTACGGAGACGTGGCTCCAGGATGATCAGGGCTGGGAACTCAACATCCAGGGGTATTCAACATTCAGGAAGGATAGAATAAAAGGAAAAGGAGGTGGGGTAGCATTGCTGCTTAAGGAGGAGATTAAGGCAATAGTTAGGAAGGACATTAGCTTGGATGATGTGGAATCTATATGGGTAGAGCTGCAGAACACCAAAGGGCAAAAAACGTTAGTGGGAGTTGTGTACAGACCTCCAAACAGTAGTAGTGATGTTGGGGAGAGCATCAAACATGAAATTAGGGGTGCGTGCAATAAAGGTGCAGCAGTTATAATGGGTGACTTTAATATGCACATAGATTGGGCTAACCAAACTGGAAGCAATACGGTGGAGGAGGATTTCCTAGAGTGCATAAGGGATGGTTTTTTAGACCAATATGTCGAGGAACCAACTAGGGGGGAGGCCATCTTAGACTGGGTGTTATGTAATGAGAGAGGATTAATTAGCAATCTCGTTGTGCGAGGCCCCTTGGGGAAGAGTGACCATAATATGGTGGAATTCTGCTTTGGGATGGAGAATGAAACAGTTAATTCAGAGACCATGGTCCAGAACTTAAAGAAGGCTAACTTTGAAGGTATGAGGCGTGAATTGGCTGGGATGGATTGGCGAATGATACTTAAGGGGTTGACTGTGGATGGGCAATGGCAGACATTTAGAGACCGCATGGATGAACTACAACAATTGTACATTCCTGTCTGGCATAAAAATAAAAAAGGGAAGGTGGCTCAACCGTGGCTATCAAGGGAAATCAGGGATAGTATTAAAGCCAAGGAAGTGGCATACAAATTGGCCAGAAATAGCAGCGAACCTGGGGACTGGGAGAAATTTAGAACTCAGCAGAGGAGGACAAAGGGTTTGATTAGGGCAGGGAAAATGGAGTATGAGAAGAAGCTTGCAGGGAACATTAAGACGGATTGCAAAAGTTTCTATAGATATGTAAAGAGAAAAAGGTTAGTAAAGACAAACGTAGGTCCCCTGCAGTCAGAATCAGGGGAAGTCATAACGGGGAACAAAGAAATGGCGGACCAATTGAACAAGTACTTTGGTTCAGTATTCACGAAGGAGGACACAAACAACCTTCCGGTTATAAAAGGGGTCGGGGGGTCTAGTAAGGAGGAGGAACTGAGGGAAATCCTTATTAGCCGGGAAATTGTGTTGGGGAAATTGATGGGATTGAAGGCCGATAAATCCCCAGGGCCTGATGGACTGCATCCCAGAGTACTTAAGGAGGTGGCCTTGGAAATAGTGGATGCATTGACAGTCATTTTCCAACATTCCATTGACTCTGGATCAGTTCCTATCGAGTGGAGGGTAGCCAATGTAACCCCACTTTTTAAAAAAGGAGGGAGAGAGAAAACAGGGAATTATAGACCGGTCAGCCTGACATCGGTAGTGGGTAAAATGATGGAATCAATTATTAAGGATGTCATAGCAGTGCATTTGGAAAGAGGTGACATAATAGGTCCAAGTCAGCATGGATTTGTGAAAGGGAAATCATGCTTGACAAATCTTCTGGAATTTTTTGAGGATGTTTCCAGTAGAGTGGACAAGGGAGAACCAGTTGATGTGGTATATTTGGACTTTCAGAAGGCATTCGACAAGGTCCCACACAAGAGATTGATGTGCAAAGTTAGAGCACATGGGATTGGGGGTAGTGTACTGACATGGATTGAGAACTGGTTGTCAGACAGGAAGCAAAGAGTAGGAGTAAATGGGTACTTTTCAGAATGGCAGGCAGTGACTAGTGGAGTACCGCAAGGTTCTGTGCTGGGGCCCCAGCTGATTACACTGTACATTAATGATTTAGATGAGGGGATTAAATGTAGTATCTCCAAATTTGCGGATGACACTAAGTTGGGTGGCAGTGTGAGCTGCGAGGAGGATGCTGTGAGGCTGCAGAGTGACTTGGATAGGTTAGGTGAGTGGGCAAATGCATGGCAGATGAAGTATAATGTGGATAAATGTGAGGTTATCCACTTTGGTGGTAAAAACAGAGAGACAGACTATTATCTGAATGGTGACAGATTAGGAAAAGGGGAGGTGCAAAGAGACCTGGGTGTCATGGTACATCAGTCATTGAAGGTTGGCATGCAGGTACAGCAGGCGGTTAAGAAAGCAAATGGCATGTTGGCCTTCATAGCAAGAGGATTTGAGTACAGGGGCAGGGAGGTGTTGCTACAGTTGTACAGGGCATTGGTGAGGCCAAACCTGGAGTATTGTGTACAGTTTTGGTCTCCTAACTTGAGGAAGGACATTCTTGCTATTGAGGGAGTGCAGCGAAGGTCCACCAGACTGATTCCCAGGATGGCGGGACTGACCTATCAAGAAAGACTGGATCAACGGGGCTTGTATTCACTGGAGTTCAGAAGAATGAGAGGGGACCTCATAGAAACATTTAAAATTCTGACGGGGTTAGACAGGTTAGATGCAGGAAGAATGTTCCCAATGTTGGGGAAGTCCAGAACCAGAGGTCACAGTCTAAGGATAAGGGGTAAGCCATTTAGGACCGAGATGCGGAGGAACTTCTTCACCCAGAGAGTGGTGAACCTGTGGAATTCTCTACCACAGAAAGTTGTTGATGCCAATTCACTAAATATATTCAAAAAGGAGTTAGATGAGGTCCTTACTACTAGGGGGATCAAGGGGTATGGCGAGAAAGCAGGAATGGGGTACTGAAGTTGAATGTTCAGCCATGAACTCATTGAGTGGCTGTGCAGGCTAGAAGGGCCGAATGGCCTACTCCTGCACCTATTTTGTATGTTTTCTATGTTTCTATTACTAATTCCCCGGTCTCGTCCTCTAAGGGACCAACATTTACTTTAGCCACTCTTTTCCTTTTTATATACCTATAGAAACTCTTGTTATCTGACAAGGGTGACACCGTTGTTGTTTGACAAACCGACCATTTCCTTGCAGAGGCTGATTGCCAACTCTCTGACATCTCCTCCTACCGCCCCTTGGACCATGACCCCATTACCGAACATCAAGCCATAATTTCTCAGACTGTCACTGACCTCATCTCCTCTGGAGATCTTCCCTCCATAGCCACCAACGTCATAGCCACCGCGGGCTGTGCGTGGTATCTCCAACCGCGCACAGCCCGCTTCTATCTCTTTCCCAAGATCCACAAACAGGACAGCCCCGGTAGACCCATCGTTTCAGCTGTTCTTGCCCCACAGAACTTATTTCTTCCTATCTCAACTCTATCTTTTCTCCCCTTGTCCACTCTATTACCACCAACATCCACGACTCCTCTGACGCCCTCCATCACTTGAACAGTTTCCAGTTTCCTGGCCCCAACCGTCTCCTTTTTACCATGGACGTCCAATCCCTCAACACTTCCATCCCCCACCAGGATAGCCTGAGGGCGCTCCGCTTCTTCCTCGAGCAGAGGCCCAACCAGTCCCCATCCACTACCACCCTCCTCTGCCTGGCTGAACTTGTTCTCACCTTGAACAACTTCTCCTTTAACTCCATTCACTTCCTCCAAATTACATGCATTGCTATGGGTCCTAGTTATGCCTGCCTTTTTGTGGGATATGTGGAACATTCTTTGTTCCAGTGCTACTCGGGTCCCCTCCCTCACCTGACATGCTTGATGCGATTGCGGGTCATGAACTCGTTGAATTCCGAGCTGGTGAAGCATGGTCCATTGACACTAACAAGGATGTCGGGCAAACCATGGGTGGCGAGCATGGCCCGGAGGTTTTAAGGGTGGCAGTGGACGTACATGATGACATTATTGTACATTCAATCCATTTAGAGTAAGCATCCACTGCTACTAAAAACATATTTTCTAGAAAGGGGCCAGAAAAATCTATGTGGACCCTTGACCACGGTTTGGAGGGCCATGATCACAGACTCAGTGGGGCCTCCCTCGGTGCATTGCTCAACTGTGAGCAAGTGTTACATTAGTGTAAGCATGACTCCAATTCCGAGTCAATGCCAGGCCACCAAATGTGCGACCTGGCGATAGCCTTCATCATGACTATGCCTGGGTGGGTACTCTAAAGGTCGAGTATAAACGTTCCCTGCCTTTTTTTGGCAAAATTACATGATTCTCTCATAGGAGACATTCCGAATGGATGGCCATTTCGTCCTTGCGTAGGTGGAATGGCTTAATTTCGTCTTGCATTTACCCTGGGACCAACGATCAGCTCCTATTGAGGACACAGCTTTTTACCAGTGATAGCACTGGGTCCTGACTAGTCCAGATCCTGATCTGGCGAGCTGTGACGGGTGACCCCTCGCTCTCAAAAGCATCCATTACAGGGAGCAAATCTGCGGGTTGCGCCATTTCCACCCCAGTGGCGGGCAATGATAGCCGACTGAGGGCAACCACATAGTTCTCCGTGCCTGGTCTGTGGCGGATTACATAATCATACGCAGATAGCGTTAGTGCACATCTTTAGATGTGGCACGAAGCATTGGTATTAATACCTTTGCTTTCTGAGAACAATGAAATAAGCGGCTTGTGGTTGGTTTCGAGCTCGAACTGGAGCCCAAATATGTATTGGTGCATTTTCCTAACCCCGTATACACATGCTAATGCTTCTTTTTCAACCATACTGTAGACTCTTTCAGCCTTAAATAAGTTTCTGGACACATATGCAACTGGTTGCAGTTTGCCTGACCCATTGGCTTGCTGTAACAGACAACCGACCCCATACGAAGATGCATAACAAGCTAGTACCAAACGTTTACACGGGTCATACAATACAAGTTTCTGTCCTTGTTAAAGGCTGCCTCTTGAGCTTTACCCCGAACCCAGTCGTCACACTTGCGTAGCAATAAATGCAATGGTTCCAGCAAAGTGCTCAACCCCAATGGAATGTTACCAAAATAGTTGAGGAGTCCCAGGAACGAACGCAACTCCGTCACATTCTGTGGTCTGGGTGCATTCTTGATGGCCTCCATCTTGGAGTCCATGAGTCTAATGCCATCTGCCGCAATCTTTCTCCCCAGAAATTTGAACTCTGGCACCAGGAAAACACATTTGGAGCGTTTCAACCTGAGTCCCACTCTGTCCAGTCGCTTGAGAACCTCTTCCATGTTGTGCAAGTGTTCGGTGGTGTTGCGGCCAGTGATCAAGATGTCGTCTTGGAACACCACGGTGCGCGGAACCGATTTCAGCAGACTCTCCATGTTCCTCTGGAAGATGGCTGCCACCAAACGGATTCCAAAAGGGCATCTGTGGTAAATGAACAGTCATCTGTGCGTGTTGATGCACGTCAATTTTTTCAAAGGTTCAGGCCAGCTCCTGTGTCATGTGAGCAGACGTTAGATCCAACTTGGTGAACGACTTGCCCCCTGCTAACGTTGCAAACAGGTCATCAGCTTTGGATAGTGGGTACTGGTCCTGTAACGAGTCTCAGTTGATCTTTACCTTGTTGTCCCCGCAGATTCTGACCGTCCCATCGCTCTTCAACACCGGAACAATTGGACTGGCCCAATCGTTGAACTCGACTGGCGATATGATCCCCTCTCATTGAAGTCTGTCCAGTTCAATCTTGACTTTCTCTCGCATCATGTATGCAATCACTTGGGTCTTGTGATGAATGGGTCGTGCATCAGGGACTAGATGGATCTGCACTTTGGCGACTGTGAAGTTGCCGATGCCTGGCTCGTTCGGCAATTGGGCGCACGAGGCGTCATCCTCCGAAGACAGTGCTTTGATGTCATCCCAGTTTCATCGTATCTTTCCTAGCCAGCTTCTGCCGAACAGCGTTGGGCCATCGCCTGCTACAATCCATAGTGGTAAATCATGCACAGCTCCATCATATACCTTCACTGCCGCACTGCGAATGACTGGTATGAGCTCTTTGGTGTAAGTGCGCAGCTTGGTGTGGATCGGACTTAGTTTTGGCCTTTGTGCCTTGTTGCCCCACAGTTTCTCAAAGGCCTTCTGGCTCATAATTGACTGACTCGCCCTCGTATCCAATTCCATGGATACTGGAATGCCGTTTAATTTGACTTTCAACATTATCGGAGGACTTTTGGTGGTGAAGGTGTGTACCTCATACACTTCCTCTTCAGCTTTGGGTTGAGTTGCCTCTCTTACTCGTTCAGCGTGATCCGCGCCGGATTGGTCATCTTCTGCCGACTCTGCCACATGGTGAGTTGCAGCACATCTGCACATGCGCTGGAGGTGCCCCATTGTTCCACAGCCCTTGCACACGTTGTGCTTGAATCGACATTGATGGGCTCGATGATTACCCCCGCAGCACCAACATGGTGCTAATGGACTCGCATTCATGCCTCGCATCCTTGGTCTGGCCTCTGTGGGTGTGTCGGCCCTGCCATGTACAGCTCTGCCTCCTGAAGGCGTTATTTTATGCACAGTACTTGCCCTTGAGTTCCGATGCTGCAATGATATTTGTTTAGTGTTATAGAAATATAGAAACATAGAAAATAGGTGCAGGAGCCAGCACCGCCATTCAATATGATCATGACTGATCATTCAACCTCAGTACCCCACCCCAGCCTTCTCTCCATAACCCCTGATCCCTTTAGCCATAAGGGCCACATCTAACTCCCTTTTGAATATGTCCAACGAACTGGACTCAGCAACTTTCTGTGGCAGAGAATTCCACAGGTTCACAACTCTCTGGGTGAAAAGATTTCTCCTCATCTCGGTCCTATATGGCTTACCCATTATCCTTAGACTTCCTGGTTCTGGACTTCCCCAACATTGGGAACATTCTTCCTGCATCTAACCTGTCCAATCCCGTCAGAATTTTATATGTTTGTATGAGATCCCCTCTCATTCTTCTAAATTCTAGTGAGTATAAGCCTAGCCGATCCAGTCTTTCCTCATATATCAGTCCTGCCATCCCGGGAATATGTTTGGTGAACCTTCGCTGCACTCCCTCAATAGCAAGCATGTCCTTCCTCAGATTAGGAGACCAAAACTGCACATAATACTCAAGGTGTGGTCTCACCAAGGCCCTCAACAACTGCAGCAAGACCTCCCTGCTCCTATACTCAAATCCCCTCGCTATGAAGGCCAGCATGCCATTTGCTTTCTTTACTGCCTGCTGTACCTGCATGCCTACCTTCAATGACTGATGTACCATGACACCCAGGTCTCGTTGCGTCTCCCCTTTTACTAATCTGTCACTATTCAGATAATAATCTGCCTTCCTGTTTTTGCCATCAAAGTGGATAACCTCACATTTATCTACATTATACTGCATCTGCCATGCATTTGCCCACTTACCTAACCTGTCCAAGTCCCCCTGCAGCCTCTTAGCATCCTCCTTGTAGCTCGCACTGCCACCCAGCTTAGTGTCATCTGCAAAGTTGGAGATATTACATTCAATTCCTTTGTCTAAATCATTAATGAATATTGTAAATAGCTGGAGTCCCAGCACTGAACCCTGTGGCACCCCATTAGCCACTGCCTGTCATTCGGAAAAGGATTCATTTATTCCCACTCTTTGCTTCCTGACTGCCAACCATTTCTCTATCCACGTCAATACATTACCCCCAATACCATGTGCCTTAATGTTGCACACTAATCTTTTGTGTGAGATCTTGTGAAAAGCCTTTTGAAAGTCCAAATACACCACATCTACTGGTTCTCCCTTATCCACTCTACTAGTTACATCCTCAAAAAACTCTAGAAGATTTGTCAAACATGATTTCCCTTTCATAAATCCATGCTGACTCGGACCGATCCTGTCACTGCTTTCCAAATGCACTGCTATTACAACTTTAATACTTGACTCCAGCATTTTCCCCACCACCAGTGTCAGGCTAACTGGTTTATAATTCCCTGTTTTCTCTCTTCCCTCCTTTTTTTAAAAGTGGGGTTACATTAGCTACCTTCCAATCCATAGGAACTGATCCAGAGTCCATGGAATGTTGGAAAATGACCACCAATGCATCTACTATTTCTAGGGCCACTTCCTTAAGTACTCTGGGATGCAGATTATCAGGTCCTGGGGATTTATCGGCCATCAGTTGTTTCAATTTCCCTAACACCAGTTCCTGACTAGTAAGGATTTCCCTCCGTTCCCCCTTCTCGCTAGACCCTCGGACCCCTAGTATTTTCGGGTGGTTATTCGTGTCTTCCTTAGTGAAGACAGAACCAAAGTATTTGTTTAATTGGTCTGCCATTTCCTTGTTCCCATTATGAATTCACCTGATTCTGACTGCAAGGGACCTAAATTAGTCTTCACTAATCTTTTTCTCTTCACATATCTATAGAAGCTTTTGCAGTCAGTTTTAATGTTCTCTGCAAACTTACTCTCATATTCTATTTTCCCCCTCCTAATTAAACCCTTAGTCTTCTGCTGAATTCTAAATTTCTCCCAGTCCTCAGGTTTGCTGCTTTTTCATATACCTCTTCCTTGGATTCAACACTATCCCTAATTTCCCGTGTTAGCCACGGTTGAGCCACCTTCCCCACAGGGATGTACACTTGTTGTAGTTCATCCATGTGATCTTTAAATGTCTGCCATTGCCTATCCACCGTCATTAAGTATCATTCGCTGTTCTATCCTAGCCAAATCACATCTCATACCGTCAAAGTTTCCTTTCTTTAAGTTCAGGATCCTAGTCTCTCCATCTTAATGAAGAATTCTACCATATTATGGTCACTCTTCCCCGAGGGGCCTCACACGACAAGATTGCTAATTAATCCTCTCTCATTACACAAGACCCAGTCTAGGATGGCCTGCCCTCTAGTTGGTTCCTCGACATATTGGTCTAGAAAACCATCCCTTATACACTCCAGGAACTCCTCCTCCACAGTATTGCTACCAGTTTGGTTAGCCCAATCTATATGTAGATTAAAGTCACCCATGATAACTGCTGTACCCTTATTGCACGCGTCCCTAATTTCCTGTATGATGCCATCCCCAACCTTCCTACTACTGTTTGGTGGTCTGTACACAACTCCCACGAACGTTTTCTGCCCTTGGTGTTTCGCAGCTCTACCCATATAGATTCCACATCATCCACGCTAATGTCCTTCCTTACTATTGCGTTAATCTCCTCTTTAACCAGTAACGCTACCCCACCTCCTTTTCCTTTCTGTCTATCCTTCCTGAATATTGAATACCCTTGGAGTTCCCAACCTTGGTTACCCTGGAGCCATGGCTCAGTAATCCCAATTACATCATATCCGTCAACAGCTATCTGCGCCGTTAAATCATCTACCTTATTATGAAAGCTCCTCGCATTGAGACTCATTCATGGACATAAAAGCCTGGGCTATTGTGATGGCCTTGCTCAGATCTAGGGATTCGGCAGACAGTAGTTTGCGAAGAATGACCTCGTGGCCGATTCCAAGCACGAAAAAGTCCCACAACATTTCCCCCAAAAATCCAGCAAATATGCATGGTTCCGCAAAGCATCTTTGGTCAGCGACATAGCTCGTCACGTCCTTGCCCTCGGAGCGGTGGTGCGTATAAAAGCGATACCTGGTCATCAAGATGCTCTCCTTCGGCTTGAGGTGTTCCCAAACTAGCGTGCGCAACTCTTCATATGTCTTGTCCATTGGTTTCGTCGGTGCTAACAGATTTTTGATGAGGCCATATATCGTGGAACCACAAACGCTGAGGAGAATCGCCCTGCACTTGATTGTGGTTTCTGCCTTTTCCAGCTCGTTGGCCACGAAGAACTTGGTGAAGACACTCAACGAAGGCTTCCCAATCATCACCCTCAACAAATCTCTCAAGAATACCAACGGTAGCCATAACTGCGTGAAAGTCCATGATCTGTTACTCATCGCCAATTGTTACGTTTAGAATAACTCCACATGACTGTATATCTTAAGCTCAAAACAGTTGTGACCTTGGTCTCTTTATTGTAACTCCAGAGTGAGGAGGCAGCATGGTAGATTGCCTTCATATCTGCTTGCCCAGGGTGTGCAGGTGACCTTGGGTCTCCCACAGATGCGCCCCCTGGTGGAAAGTCTTACACATTGGCAATGTTTACATACATAACAGGTTTCACAATAGTCCCTCGATTTTTCACCAAAGTATGGCCGAGGCATTAAAAGGTTTTAGTCAGCCAGATTGGTTGGTCCAATCTGTGCACGACCTATTGTTATTCTCCGAAAGTGCGGAGGACCACGGGCCATTATTGAGTGAGTTTTTGAATTTGTTGAAAGAAACAGGTTTTAAAGTAAATCCCAAGAAAGCTCAAATAGGCAAAGAGGTGGTGCAGTTTCTAGGTTTGACCATTAGGGCAGGAGAGAGAGCCATAGATGGAGCTAAGAGAAAGACAGTTCAGGAACTACCTGTTCCTAAGAACCTGTCTGGAGTAAGGTCTTTCCTGGGAATAACTGGTTACTGCAGGGAATTCATAGAGGGATATGCAGCCATGGCAGCTCCTTTGTTGAGGCTTCTTAGGAAAGGAGTATAGTGGGAATGGAGTGAGAGTTGTCAAGAAACGTTTGTTCGGTTAAAAGGGGTGTTACAGACAGTACCAGCATTGGCAGCAGTAAATGGGGACCAGGACTTTAGTCTGGAGTTAGCAGTGACTGGGGACAGTTTGAGTGCAGTGTTACTCCAGGAGCGACACAGCAAGCTGAGACTGCTGGCCTACACCTCCCGGGTTCTCAACGAAATAGAAAAGAGCTTTTCAAATTGCGAACGACATCTGTTAGCAACTTTTTGGGAAGTAAAGCAATTTCGGTCACTCACAGGGTTAGCTGCAGTAACTTGTCACACCACGACACAAATGTTACTGGACGGCAGAATGAAAGATGGGACAGTGAACAGTAACAGGATTGCTCGCTGGATATTGTTGTTTACTCTGTTAGACCTGAAGGTTGAGAGGCTAGGAGAACCAAAGCTAGCCCCGAACCTGGTTTATCTGGGGGCAGCTCATGTGTGTTTAGTGGAAGGAGTGTGGGATGTAGAGGTGGGATTCAAAGCAGGAGAACACCCGACAGACAGGAACCTCTATGTAGATTGGTCTAGTTCAGTAATAAAAGAAGAGAGAAAAACAGGCTATGGGATTTACGATCCTGAGGCAGGGATAGAGAAAGCCATAAAACTCCCCAACACTTTGGGTCCAAGTTTCCACATGATTTGCGCCTGATTTTTAGGAGCAATTGGTGGAGAACGGACTATCTTAGAAATCGCAATTCTCCACATTTTTTTTCTGCAGTTCTAGTCAGGTAGAACAGTTCTACTTTGGAACAGAATTTTTTCTTCAAAAGGGGGCGTGTCCGGCCACTGACGCCTGATTTCAAAGTTTCCACAGTGAAAACGTACTCCAAACTAAAGTAGAATGGAGCAAGTGAAGATTTTTGTAGAACTGAAAAAACCTGTTCTACACATTAAAAAATCAGGCGCAGGTTACAAATTAAGCATCCAGAACGAGGTGGAGGGGGAGGAGGGAAGGGAAGTCATTAAATTCTACAATAAATCCTTATTTATACTTCTACAAATATTATACAAATAAATCCAACCTGAATAAACATTTATAAGCAAAGAAAAGATTAAATAAACCATCTTCCTACCTGTGTGAAAGTGCTTCAGGCACAGAGAATTCTGCAGTCAGTCTAAGGCGCCCGTTCTTCCCGCGGGGGCGGGGGGGGGAGGCGCCCGTTCTGCCCGCAGGGGAGAGGAGGCGCCCGTTCTTCCCACGGGGGGGGAGGAGGCGCCCGTTCTTCCCACGGGGGGGGAGGAGGCGCCCGTTCTTCCCGCGGGCGGGGTGGAGGCGCCCGTTCTTCCCACGGGGGGGGAGGAGGCGCCCGTTCTTCCCACGGGGGGGGAGGAGGCGCCCGTTCTTCCCGCGGGGGGGGGGAGGCGCCCGTTCTTCCCGCGGGGGGGGGAGGAGGCGCCCGTTCTTCCCGCGGGGGGGGGAAGAGGCGCCCGTTCTTCCCACGGGGGGGGAGGAGGCGCCCGTTCTTCCCGCGGGGGGGGGGGAGGAGGCGCCCGTTCTTCCCGCGGGGGGGAGGAGGCGCCCGTTCTTCCCACGGGGGGGGGAGGAGGCGCCTGTTCTTCCCGCGGGGGGGGGGAGGCGCCTGTTCTTCCCGCGGGGGGGGGGAGGAGGCGCCCGTTCTTCCCGCGGGGGGGAGGAGGCGCCCGTTCTTCCCGCGGCGGGGGGAGGAGGCGCCTGTTCTTCCCGCGGGGGGGGGGAGGAGGCGCCCGTTCTTCCCGCGGGGGGGGGGAGGCGCCCGTTCTTCCTGCGTTGGAGGGGGGAAGGAGACAGTGAGAAGGCTGCAAGTGCTGATGTGCTGATGGCAATGTGCTTTTATTAAAAAAATGTTCAAAAATTAAACAGCTACAAAGAACTACAAAAATGGCCGAGTGCCAATGTTTTTTTCACACTGAGCATGCGCGAATGCTCCAACGCGCACGCGCAGCGTTGACGGCAGGAAAAAAACTAATTTAAATAGTACCCGCCCACTCCCACTTACAAAATTGGCGCGAGTGTAGGGTCCGCCCCCCTGGGCACCGCGCCAGGCAGACAAGGAGCTGCAGAACGCTCCAGAATCGCGAGGTTTTTTTTAGGCGCCGTTTTAGGCGCGAAAAACGGGCGCCCAGCTCGGAGGGGCGCCCATTTTTTATCGTGTGGAAACTTGGGCCCTTTAAGTGCACAACACGCCGAGCTAGCAGCTGTAGCATACATAGTCACACACCCGAACAAATTCTCAACTCCTTATACGATATGTTTGGATTCTATGTTCATTTGTAATTCCTTGACAGAGTATTTAGCCGTATGGGCTAGGCGAAGGTCTAAGTCCAGATGGAAAACCGTTGGTGACGGCTCCTTTGTTAAAAGTCATTTTGGATGTCACGGGTAGGGATCAGAAGGATTACTACATCCAAAAGGTCAAAGCACACTCTAAGACAGAGCCCAAGTGGAAAGGGAATGAAAAAGTAGATACACTGGCCAAAACAGGGGCAGGAGAAGGGACACCTTGGAATCCATATCACTGTGGACAAATTATGACTGTAACAGGCAGAGAGGGGCCCAAAGAAGTACCATTGCCACCTGATTTAAAACAGACTCAGCTCCGGGATGCTGATCTTAGAGAAGTGATTAGGGATAAGATAGATGGGAAGTCTGCAGCGGGACCTTTGGGAGCTGCAGGCATAGTAGTAAAACAGGGAATGCTGTTTAAGGGAAATAATTGGATCATGCCATGGCAGTGCAGGAAATTCTTGCAACTTGCGCATGGGGGTCCAGGAGCTGGACATCCAGGGCCAGAAACAACGTGGGATAAAGTAGAAGCCATGGGATGGTGGCCCGGGCTTAGAAGTGATGTAAGAGATTATTGCCAGAATTGTCTGGTATGTGCCGCAAACAATCCAGACTCCCACTGGAGACAGGCTCCGTTGGGACACACATGGAGGGTCCAGGGGCCATGGCAGTATGTACAGATAGATTTCATAGGGCCACTACTCACCTCAGGCAGAGACAATAAATATTGCTTGGTGTTAATAGATCTCTTTACAAAATGGGTAGTGTCATGTATTCAACTATCATTGTAACCCATGTATAAGCTGACCTAAGTTGTAAACCTTGAGAACATTGACCACAAGGGGGTGAACTTGTGGGAGACACTCCTAACCTGGACTTTCAGGTATAAAAGGGAAAGCTCCATCCACCTTCATCACTTGAGGTCTTGGTAATAAAGATAACTGGTCACAGAGTGACCTTCTCTCAAGTATGGGCCTCGTGTGCATTTCTACTGTATAGTAAGGACGTATCAGGTGGAAGCTTTTTCTTGTAGGGCGGCCACTGCAGTAATCACTGCAGATTCTGGTGCGAGAAGTATTTTCTCGATGGGGACTGCCCCTGATAGTAGAATCAGATCAAGGGAGTTATTTCACTGGAGCGGTAATGCAGGCTACCCTAAAGCTGTTAGGGATACAGGGGAAATGGTATGTGGCGTATAACCCCCAATCGTCAGGTCCAGTAGAAAGGACAAACCGGACCTTAAAAGAGAGGCTTAGAAAGGAGATAGGAAATACCCCGAAGAAATGGGATGAGATACTATCCCTAATACTGATGAACCACCGAGCCAGTTTCTCTAAGAGTACGGGACACTCCCCACATGCACTGATGACAGGGAGACTTATGAGGACCCCGACCCATATCCTAGCACTAGTCCTGACCGAAAAGCAGGTTAAAGAGATCACATGGGACAGGTTTGTCAGGGATCTGTATGATACTCTGAAGGGGCTGCATTGGGAAGCAGCTAACAATATGGACAGACAGCACCAGCAGAATAAACTGCTGCTGGAACCCCGGGTTACACAGGAATGGAAGGTAGGGTGTCAGGTAATAGTCAGGAATTATGCAAGAATAGGGGCATTTGAACCATTGTACAAAGGACCAAATAGCATTGTAGACAAGGCAAGCCTTATGGTGTACGCAATCCAGCTGCCAAAACGTATAAAATGGTTCCATATAAACCAGTGTAAGCTGTACAACCCTGGAGAGAAAAGTAAAAAGCGGGTGAAGGCCCAAGGAACAATAATGAGTTTGATCAGTGTAAGCTTTCCACCAATGCTGTGGGATAATGAGGATGGAGAAGTAAGGGATGGAGCAGTAAAGCGGAGTGGTCGGGTACCGCGACATAGGGTGCCCTGGACGCTTCCTTCATCTCCACACCCGAGCCTAAGCATCGGGATAAGAGGAGAGGGAAGCAGTGATCAAAAAAGGTTTTAGGTACATATGTGAATAACTGAAGAAGGACCTGTCAGGGGGAGGCCCCACAGAGCAAAAGTATTTCTTTCATTTTTGTCTTCATTGGAGCAAATCGAGCCAGGGATACGAGATGAGGTGGACGTTGTGGATAGGCCTGTGGATGGCCATTATTATTAAAGGATGGGGAGATCGGGGAGACACCGAGACATTCCTTACATACGGGTGTATGGGAGGAACCGGCCCCACTGTAACTCAAGGGGAGCCATACGGAGCAACAAGGGCACAAACACCTATGCTCACACTGGGAGTTGGCCAGGATAGTTAGGGTCAAATTCAACCCAGTACTCCAGACAAACCAAGAATAAACTTGGGGAGATATCAGTATTCTGCCCCAGGCTAAACATCACGACCAGGAAGGTATGGGTGAGAGAGGGTAGATGAGTTTGTCTGGAATGTAAAGGGATTGCCCCCATGGGAGGATGGTGGTGGTTACCGAAAACAGACAGGGGAAAAGTTAATCCATCCACAGAATGGGAGAAACTGGGTAATAGCTCAAACAGGCGGACCACAGGAATAAAAGAAGGAGTGAAATTGTGTTGGGGAAAGTGGTGGAAGGAGGAACAAGGGATTTATGTTTGTGTGGTTGGATCTAGCCACAAGTGCAGGGGCGGTGTGGAGATTGTCTTTAAACGACAATGGCAGGATTCTGGGTCAGGAATGAATTGGACGTAGGGTTTTGATTCCTGTGTGACTTTGAACCCGCCAAAAACAGTCAATGCAACCAAACTGATTTTGAGCAAATTAAAACCTCTCCCTAAAATGTTAGAGATTCCAAACCAAGAAATTCCTTTTCTTGTCCTAACACTTGGACCTAAGACCGGGTTCGCGTTAATCCCAACAGGGAAAATGTTGTATCATTCTGTATATTATGAGGTAGCGTCGGTTATTCTAAATTTAACAGAGTCACAATTAACTCGGTGGTGCCCGCCAGAAATGGAAAAGTTATACGAAAAACTGTTAAGGGAAATGCTTAAACAATTCTATCAAAAAATTATGGGGATGAGAGTCAAGGGGAAGCGTACAAACCGAGATGGAAAAGGGGGCTAATGAGTGATGTAGCTACAGCATTTAATACTGGGACATCACTGGTAAATAGTGTGGACAACGCGCATTTGCAAGTCCAAGTGAATAGCTTAAGGGACCAGTTAAAGAAGATACTGGAGGAGGGTAGTGACATCGGGCTCAAATTTTCCCAGGAGTTGCCCCATGTTTTTTGGAGTAAGTAGCTTTTTTTGGAGTAACTTAAAAATTGCAAATTTCCCCAGTTAATTTGCTCCAATATAAGTCAGTTAGTTAGGTTTTTTTCGAGTTTAGTTTGTTCTCTTCAAAAGGGGGCGTGACAAGCCACTTACGCCTCTTCTGGCCAGAGAAGCAAATCTGAAAGTTACTCTAAACTGACTTAGGCCAGTGTATGCGGCTACTTTTGTAGGCACAGAAAAACCTTACCTACATTTAAGAAATCAGCGCAGGTAGCCAAAGATAGGGCAGGGGGGGTGCGGGGGGAAGGTGAGTTTGAGGATTCTAAAGCACTAAAGACCTTCACAACATCAGCACAACATCTTCAATACAACAGTTGCACAACATCATCAAAAGTAAATGAAAGATAAATCAACTACTGAAAATAGAGCAGTCCTGCTTTGCCAACTGCAGAACGCACTGGCTAGCGCTCCCACCAGGGCTAGAGGCGGCAGGCACTCATGACTGTAGGGGTGAGGGATTTTTACTTTTTACAGTTGTCCCTAAAAGTTGCGTGGTCCTAATGGAACATGATTTAGTTTTAATGCAAAATATATTTTATTGGATATTTTACAGTGCACTTCAACGACAACAACAACAACAACAACAACAACAGCAAAGAAAGGCTGCACCCATCCCTCATCCACATCTCAGGGAAAGTGCACTTCCTCATAGGTCGGTGATGGTAGTGAGGGAGGGTTGGGGGCCCGGCTTGTGTCTGACCGGTGGCTGGTGCGTGGATTGAAGTAGGAGTGGCTTTTGAGTATCCAGCCTTTGTGCCCTTATTGCAGTAGCTAGCTCCCTCATGGCATCTGCCATAATTTGCACACCCTCTGAAATGCCTGCCCTCACTTCCCGTCTCAGTGCTGAGATTTCATCCGACATTGCCGCTACCCCATCACGCACCCCACTGACGGCCGCCACGAGTGATCTTGTGAGGGCATTGGTCTGCTCACCCAATGACACAACCTGATTAACCTCTGCTGAGGGCTGCATCTCAGGAGAGACTGGTCGGCTTCTCCTTCCCCTCGCCGTGGGTCTGCCTAGTGACACCCCTCCAGTGTGAGGCGCAGGCTGGGACGGTGGGGCACTGGGTGTCCCAACATGCATTCATGCATTTCACTACCGCCACTGGGATCCACGACCTCGGAAGGTGTGAAATCATGGAATATTGCCGAGGAGATCATGGAGGTTTCTGGCAGTGTGATGCCCTGTATTATGGACTGATCCATATCGCGGTCAGCATTCTCCCGTGATCACATTTCCATAGACCCTTCCTCCCGCCCCCCCCCCCCCCCCACCCGCCTTGGTCTGGAGCGCACGCATCTGGATCTTCTGGTGGATCTTCAGGATGTTGAGGAGTGACTTCTTCTTCAGCAAAATACAACAGAACAGTCAAATGGTTAGTAGCACAGGAGGGGGCAGGATGGGTGGCATGAATAGTCTGACTCATAGCGGGCCAGTCAGCAGGTTGATTTGAAGGGCGACTATGCAGTTTAATGACTCACCCTCACCCTCGCGTGTGGGTCCAGCTTGTGTAGAGCTAATTCTTTTTCTGCCGGTGCGACTCAGCAAGGCAGCAACCCTCTGTTCCAGGGATGACAGTTGGTGCAGATTTGGTGGACCTCCTCCTGTTCTAAGTCTTTCCTTTTTGTTGTGGGCCAATTTCTTCTGCAAAGATGAAAATATTAATTTTCAGACATGGTGCTCTTCTGATGGGTGGGACAAATACAGATGGTCACATTTTCAATTACAATTCAATTTAAAGATGAAGATATTACTTACACTCACTACTTGACCAACGTCCTGCCATTTCTTCTTGCACTGGCTTTCAGATCTTGTGGTATTGACTCCTGCGGAGTATTTTTCTGCAACTAGATTCCATCTTCTTCCAATTTCCTTGGGTGAAACTTTTGACGGACCATTCTTGCTGATATCCAGCTCCAGCCATTTCTCCTCAATGACAGTCACTAATTTCTCCACTTCCTCAAGGAGGAAATTCTTTGTTCGTATTGCACGCTCTTGCGCCATTTGTGTATTGAACTTACACTCAGGTAATGTTCAAAAATCACACCTCACCTTTCTTCCACCTATCCACCTATCCTTTCCACTCCCTCAGCCACACAAAAATCAATATTTAAATTTTACCTTTAGATATGGTCCATTTCCAATGATACTGAGGATGCTCTCCCTTTAATTGGCCGATTGCCAAGCTTCCCTTTGCACTGTGCATGCGCGTACGCTGAAACGCCCATTACACATGCACGCACGCTCAAACAGACATGCGTCGCCCTGCCGGCACTCCACAAGACGCTGAGCCCAAGCCCCGCCCCCCTGCTGGCCGCGCTGAGCAAGCATGGACGAAGCTCCGCCCCCGCAGGCTCTGCAGCACCACACCGATGGAACCGGATGACAAGGGAGCAGCCAAAGTGGAAGGTAAGTTTTTGCCGCTTTTCTTGGCTTAGAAAGTCGGCGTGCCATCCCTAACTGTGATGCTTAAGGTGGCTGGGGAAATTTTGGCTCATAGAGGGTAATGAATTACAGAAGGACCAGGCGATGACAATTCATATGAAAGAGATGGTAGCTGAGGTGGAAACACGCTCAGACCATCAATGCTTTAATCAAGGAGGGTAGAAACGCGCCAGATCAAGCTGCTCAGAATGACGTGTGTGTCATGTATGAAGCTTGGTTGTTAAATGAAGGACGCAGTAATTCAGAAGATTTAAAACAAGGCTACATATCGTCGTGGGTCAGTAATGAGCATCTAAAGGCATCTATAACAACCTCCTGAATTCGTGCCAGCTACGGTCAGCCTCCGAAGCGTATCCAGTCCCGCCCAACTGTGGTCAAAGTAAACAATCCATAATTGGGATAGTGCTTCGAATACCAATGTTGGATCAGTCACAATGACCCGAACCAATATACAGGTGGAAAACATTGGGGTAATTTGGAACGGGGTACATGTGAGGCATCATAAAACCCTGCAATATGTGGTAAAATTGGAAGACTCAATAACCGGTGCTAATCTGGAGGGATGCCAGAGAGGAGGTACAAATGTGATATTGTGCCCCTGTCATCTGAATCCTTTCGACCGGCCAGTATGTGGGTTCATGTATGAGGACGGGCAGCCTATAAGCTGTATCACGGAAGTGACGGCTCATGGCCATGTCCTCCCATAGGTTGCGTACAAGGGAAATGGGACATACTGTGTCACCACCAGCGAAAGTCGGTACAGAGGACACAGTGACAGATTCTATCTTTTGTTTCACACGCCAGGTAGAGACACTCATAGCACAAGAAAGGATAATTCCTATCTCAGACCACAAACACATAAGTATCACAGTCAATCGTATTATACCAAACCTCCAGGAATACACATTGTGTTTTGGATACGATATCCTGCCGTTACCCAAACATTTGACCAAGTTATTAAAGGACATCGAGCTATCCCACAACACTATTACACATTACACCAAACAAATGAAAAAGTAAGGGAGGAAATCGAGTAAATGATGGCCCCGCTACAATAGGATTTGAGATTCAATATCGAGATTCCCCTCAGGTTCGAATCGTGCCATACCCGCTAGTCATTGTACAGTTGGTGTTAGTGGTGTACCTATTGATCTTATCCTGTAAGTTAAAACAGAAAGCGAAGGAAGAGAATCTTGAAGGGTTATTAAGATGAACCAAGGCCAAAGTATTTGTACATAAAACTGAAGTCAGATCAAGGCCGAACATTTTGTTGTTAAAAAAAAAGCATTGGCTTACAGTGAAAAAGGTACCGTTTTTGTTCTAAAAGGAATGTAATCTGGAGTTTCTGACTGAGACTGCAATACACCCAAAAAGGGTTCATGGAAAAAGAAGAAACCCATGAGTAATGTCTCTAGTTTTATATTAATCGAGACATTAACAGAAGGAGTGTAAGGTTACTAGTCTTCAGAAAAGCACGGAAGGAGACCATGAACTAAAAATTGATTAATACAAGCTTTTGGAATTAAGCTGGCAATTAATGTAGCGAGGAACAAAAACTGACATCATGCTTAATAACAATGGAGTTGTTACATGAGGCCCTGAACTTGATTGACCAGGGTGGGGAAAAACAAACCCACTGGAGACACCAAGTCTGTAAAAAGACCGGACAACAAAGGAACATTTTTTGGGGACGAGGTGCTAAGATGAGAAATCAACTTGAGCCTTGCAGACTCAGTGTGTAAATGCGAAAACAGACGAGTTCATTATTACATAAGAACATAAGAACATAAGAATTAGGAACAGGAGTAGGCCATCTAGCCCCTCGAGCCTGCTCCGCCATTCAATAAGATCATGGCTGATCTGGCCGTGGACTCAGCTCCACTTACCCGCCCGCTCCCCATAACCCTTAATTCCCTTATTGGTTAAAAATCTATCTATCTGTGATTTGAATACATTCAATGAGCTAGCCTCAACTGCTTCCTTGTGCAGAGAATTCCACAGATTCACAACCCTCTTGGAGAAGAAATTCCTTCTCAACTCGGTTTTAAATTGGTTCCCCCGTATTTTGAGGCTGTGCCCCCTAGTTCTAGTCTCCCCGACCAGTGGAAACAACCTCTCTGCCTCTATCTTTTCTATCCCTTTCATTATTTTAAATGTTTCTATAAGATCACCCCTCATCCTTCTGAACTCCAACAAGTAAAGACCCAGTCTACTCAATCTATCATCATAAGGTAACCCCCTTATCTCTGGAATCAGCCTAGTGAATCGTCTCTGTGCCCCCTCCAAAGCTAGTATATCCTTCCTTAAGTAAGGTGACCAAAACTGCAGTCAATCAAGCAAGGGGACCACAAAACAATGTATCAATGCAAACCTTTTATCAGAAACCGCAGTGGCGGGAGATCAGTCAAAACCTGGATATAAATATGCGAGCTAGAAGCAGCTCAGCAGAAGACAGAAGAAGGACAGGAATGATGGAAGAAGAAGCACACAGAAGAAGTAGAAGGACACATGTACAGATGGACATAGGTCAAAAGAACGAACAGACGAATGGACGGAAGTACATGTAGTATGGAACGTACATGAAAGGAACAGCACTGCAGAGAATGGCCAGAAGAAGAACCAACCGGTTACGGAACCAATGATCACAAACCTACAATAGCTACAGCCAGGAAGGGTGATTGTATGTTTCTTTTCAGTCAATTTCTCTCAGAAGTCTAGTCCTGTAGTTTTAGTCGCTTTTTGTGCATAATAAAACTGACACTGGGTTAAGCCTAAATTTTGTGCCACGTGTTGTCCTTTCCCACTATAAGTTCTGAGGTCGAAGAATCAGAGTGAAAAACAAACACCCTACACATGCAACAAGGCATGTAGCAGGTAGGGGGCGACTAGTAACACTGAGAAGATTAGCATCACGAACAGGAAGAATCAGAGAATCTGCCTGCTAGAGCTGTATGCCAGATTCTCCCAGATGGAACCTTCTCATAAATACCCATTCCACCTAAAGTCTCAACAGTCATTGCTACATCTTCACAATGTCATGTCCAAATATACACTAAACTAAATTGCCAATTGTTGCACCTAAACGTCCCCATGGATTCTACTATTTCCCTCTGCAGAAGCATTATCTAAAATCATAACAAAAACTCTCTAAACACAGTAGAATTTTTGTGTAACCAAATTTTAATTCCCTCAAAGTGGTATGTGTGCTTGCGTGTCCCTTATCTCGCAATGCTTCCCTTTGGTGACACTGTGATTTGTGTACTACAGATCCTAACCTATTGTTTCTTCTAGGTGCTCCCATGAGATATGAGTAAGTAAGGTGGCTGTGTGTTAATGGGAGCCTCTTGGGAGTGAAGTGGCCCACTTCCTTCTTGAGCTGGAGCAGGAGATTACTCAGCTACTGTCTCTGCCACATCCACAACTATGGAAACTGCTTACTTCTAGATGCTTTCATCCACATGTACATTCATTTGAGTGGGATAGTGGGAAAATCCAGATCCTCTCATCCCGAGACATGTCACTTTTATCCATGTCAACCCCAGCTACTGTCTCGCCATGTTCACTGATCTGCATGACAGCAGACCTACTGGCCGTAGTGAGATCTGTGAAGCTCTAATTAACATTTCTTTCAATATAAGATGCTATGAATGGTCATAGGTCTCTGTGAGTGGAGCTCCATTGTAGATATCTGAAGTTTCCATGCACTCCATTGTGTGCTGTAAGTCTGTCCATCATTACTTAACTGTCAACTATTATAAGTGGTTTGGTACAATCTCTAATAACTAAAGGTTCGGGATTCAGAAAGGATCCTTCTTTTAAAAGGAGGCCCCATGAGACCCGCAACCCAACTGAGGATGGATGCAAGCTGGCCCTTCGAAAGTAGGTTCTGATTCCTCCTGCGCTACTGCCACCTCCTCTTGCTTGACTGTTCCCTATGCACTCTCCTCCAGCTCACTATCTAAAGCACCCCAGAGGGTGTAAGTACTTGAGTTGGTGCTTACACAGGCAGCATTGCATAACACTAGATGTGTTTACCACACTTGGGCCTGACACAGCTTACTTGGCACAGACCTGGAGAAACGGAATAGGAACTGTCTTTCAGAAGGATGTACAACAATAGGAAAATGTGATGACGTATTATATCCATTGTGAGCTGTATTGAGATGGGGTGTGAATCCCTTCAAGGATGCAAATGGACGAATAGATAGGGCAACCGGTCTGGATGATATCCATCCAAGGGACCTGCGGGAGATGGGACACGAACTGTGCGAGTCCCTTGCCCATATCTTTAATAGCTCACTGCACTCTGGGACGGTTCCCTTAGACTGGAAGGAGGCTAATGTAGTCCACATCTTAAAAAAAAGGAGATAAAACAGGCCAAGGCAATTATAAGCCCATTAGTTTGACATCAGTGCTAGGAAAGAGGCTTGAGGGAATCATTTGGGATACAATATTAAATGGCCCGGAATTTGCGGTCAGTGGCGAAGCGACCGCGAAGCGATGGTGATCGTTGTTGACCTCGAGGAAAGCTGCCTACAAAGATCTTGCGATCTCTGTGGCGAAAACTTGAGGTTTCGCAATGTGAAATTGATTGTAGCGCTGTCAAAAAAGTATCCCCAGCACAGAGCAGCAGTGTTCTCACCAAGCTGTCTACGCAGCCAATCACATTAAAGAATTCTCCCAGTCAGCAAACCAGAAAATAAAAAGCGCTGATTCAATTCACTTTTTAATATTTTTACAGAGAGTGGAATAAAGATTGGGACATACACATGGGGTTGAGGTAAAGGCTGAAATATCATAAACAAACGCGAAAAAAAATATATTTTTATTATTTGAAAAATCTAGTAATTTTCTAGCAGAAATTTGACATTCGACAAACATAAAATTTGTTTATCAGGGCAGTCAATACACTGTTAAAACCTTAGTTACACCTATTCCAACCAGGGTTAACTTTTAAAAGGGTGTTTAACAACGTAATTAGATTGGAAAAACTTAAGTTTTCATCAGTTCAACTGACGTCATTGATTGCCATTGATTGCCGGCTATAGGGAATTCCACAGCACAGCGGAGCAGTGAATGACTGATCACAACTTTAGGATTTCCGCGTTTGTCTGCACATCCGCAAAATTCTGAAGTTATGGTCAGTTTCAGAGGGGAAATGACGGCAAACGATGATAATTCGCCATCATTACCACTGCAAAATCCAGGCCATTATACAACTACTTAGACAGAAAGGGACATATTAGGGACACTCAACAGGGCTTCAAAAAAAGGTAATATCTTACAAATTCAGTTGTATTTTATGAAGAAGTCACCAAGGTGGTGGATAAGGGAAACCCAGTAGTACTCAGACAACCAATAAGCTTTTGACAGGGTACTGTACAAGATTGAAGCCTCCAATATTAATGGTAATATATTGAGCTGGATTGAGAAGTAGCTGGATGAACAGTAGGCAGAAAATAGTTGAATGGATTTGGATTTGCTTGGAGACTGGTCACTAATGGTGTCCAGCAGGGATCAGTGTTAGGACTGTTGCTCTTTTCTATTTTTATTCATGATCTAGATGTAGGCATGAGCTGCAAGTTTTCAGATGATACTTAGATTTGTACGAGAGTAAGGACTGTAGAAGATACTCGACTGCTTCAGACAGTTCTTGATGCATTGGGAGATTGGGTTTGTGACTGGCGAATGATATTTAACTGAGAAAAGTGGAGTGTCATTCATGTGGACAGGATGAATGCTGAACACACACCCTTCAGGGGAAAGCATTAAAGCAGGTGGAGAAAAAAAGAGATGTGGGTGTTCTAGTGAATAGATCTTTAAAGGTTCATGAGCAATTCCATGAAGCGATAGCTAGAGCAAATAGGGTGTTTGGGTACATTTACAGGATAATTAACTATAAGACAAAGCATACTATTTTGTCCTTGTACAAGACCTTGATCAAGCCTTAGTTAGAATATTGTGGGTGATATTGAGGCTTTGGAAGGATGTAGAGAAGGGCAACTATATTAATTCCTAGTTTGAAGCATCTTAGTTATCAAATTAGGGTAAAAAAAAGCTGTGATTCTACATCTTTGAGAAGTGCAGATTTAGGTGTGATTTAATCAAGGTTTATAAGATGATGAAGGAACTAGACTGTGTCCGAGTAAACAGTTTGTTCAAATTAAATAAGTTAGAGAGGACAAGGGGTCACAATTTTAAGTTGTATAAGGCCAGATTTAGGTTGGATGTCAGGAAGTAGTTCTATTCCCAGGGAATAGTGGATTTGCTGCCAGTTCGTGCGGTTGATGCCGATTCAAGTAATTCCCTCAAGCCAGGGCTAGACCTGTTTCTGGCTGGGACAGAGATCACCTCGTATGAAAGGTAGGTACTGCATGGTATTATCACGGCCACAGGGCCTGGACTAGTTCTGATTGCTTAAGGGGTCGGAGAAAAATTTCCTAGATTTTTTTCCCCCAAATTGGCCTGGATTTTTATCTGAATTTTCCCCTCTCCCTGGAGGTCACATAATTTTGGGTGGTTATAAGGCATCACAATTGTGTGCAACAGGCTGAATGGATCAGAAAGTCTTTTCCTGTCCGTCATCATTCGTATGTTTATAAGAGTTGGAGATGCAAGTGCAAAGTGGCCATGTGTGGTAAGCATTCAAAATAGTTTACGATAGTGCAAGGGGTGAAACACTTTTTACCATGAGTAGTTTGGACAGCCTCACCAAATCAGGTATAAATTTGGCTGACCTGGTGATGTCTCTAAACTTCTACCTGCAGCCAGCTCATGCTAAGCACTTTGTGCTACTCTCCTCTGTCCTGGGATTCCAAAAAGAACCATCCTCCACTGCCACATTTGTTCCAATAATATTTCCACTATAACTTCTGGAAATGATGGTGCTGCATCATCTCTCTCCTCCATTTGAAGGGTTTTGTGAGCATCCGATTCATAGAAAACTGATTCCTGGGATGGCGGGACTGATATATCAAGAAAGACTGGATCAACTGGGCTTGTATTCACTGGAGTTCAGAAGAATGAGAGGGGATCTCATAGAAACGTTTCAAATTCTGACGGGTTTAGACAGGTTAGATGCAGGAAGAATGTTCCCAATGTTGGGGAAGTCCAGATCCAGGGGTCACAGTCTAAGGATAAGGGGTAAGCCATTTAGGACCGAGATGAGGAGAAACTTCTTCACCCAGAGAGTGGTGAACCTGTGGAATTCTCTACCACAGAAAGTAGTTGAGGCCAATTCACTAAATATATTCAAAAAGGAGTTAGATGTAGTCCTTACTACTAGGGGGATCAAGGGGTATGGCGAGAAAGCAGGAATGGGGTACTGAAGTTGCATGTTCAGCCATGAACTCATTGAATGGCGGTGCAGGCTCGAAGGGCCGAATGGCCTACTCCTGCACCTATTTTCTATGTTTCTATGTTTCTAAAACTACTCTCTACTTCTGACTGGTGTGGTAGCAGATAAAATTATGGGACAAGAATTTTGTTGCCCCAAATGAAATTTAGAAGCAACATTTGGTAGCAATTCCAGATGAGTCCTAAGGATTGCCAAGTGAGAATGCCAAATCAATGGGTTTCATCTATAATAAGGGCCACTAACTATGACACTACAAATAACAGAAGTGCAGTTTTCCATACAAGAAATTTATGAGGTTGATTTTGCACTCCCATAGGGCACCCGAGCTTGTAGGAAGTCTAGGTCAGTAAATTTGAACTACAATGCTGTAGCTCTATATTAGAAATTTTTTTTTTATTCATTCACAGAATATGGGCATCGCTCGCAAGGCCAGCATTTATTGCCCATCCCTAATTGCCTTTGAGAAGGTGGTGGTGAGCTGCCTTCTTAAGTCGCTGCAGTCAGTGTGGTGAAGCTACTCCCACATTGCTGTTAGGTGGGGAGTTCCAGGATTTTGACCCAGCAATGATGAAGGAACGGCAATATATTTTCAAGTCAGGAGGGAAACTTGGAGGTTATGGTGTTCCCATGTGCCTGTTGCCCTTGTCCTTCTAGTGGGTAAAGGTCACGGGTTTGGGAAGTGCTGCCGAAGAAGCCTTGGCGAGTTGTTGCAGTGCATTTTGTAGATGGTACACACTGGAGCCACGGTGTGCCAATAGTGGAGGGAATGAATGTTTGAGGTGGTGAATGGGGTACCAATCAAGCGGGCTGCTTTGTCCTGAATGGTGTTGAGATTCTTGAATGTTTCTGGAATTGCACTCATCCAGGCAAATGGCGAGTATGTCCTGACTATACAGTACAAATGCACATGAGGCCCATACTAGAGAGAAGGTCACTCTGTGACCAGTAACCTTTATTAGCCAGCACTGAATTGCTGAAGGTGGGTGGAGCTTCCCCTTTTATACCTGAAAGTCCAGGTTAGGAGTGTCTCCCACAAGTTCACCACCTAATGGTCAGTGATCTCGCGGTGTACAACTTAGGTCAGTTTATACGTGGGTTACAATGACAGTTGAATACATGACATCACCTCCCCCCGCAAAGTCTTATTGGGATCACAGGTTACGTTGGCTCTCTTGTGGTTTACGCTCCCTTGTGGAGCGCCTGAGTTGGGGCTCTGGTTGTTGGGCGCTGGACTGAGTTGTTTGCGGTGCCTCAGGCCTGTCCGGACTGCCCACAGTGACTGGGCTCTCCTCCACTTGGTTCCGGTGTTCGGTCACCTGTGGAGGAGTGAATGCTACATCGTGTTCTTCCTCTGCTTCTTCTATGGGGTTGCTGAACCTCCTTTTTGTTTGATCCACGTGTTTGCGGCAGATTTGTCCATTGGTAAGTTTAACTGCCAGAATCCTATTCCCCTCTTTGACAATCACAGTGCCTGCGAGCCATTTGGGCCCTGCAGCGTAGTTGAGGACAAAGACAGGGTCATTGACATCAATACATCGCGCCCTCGCATTCCCGTCATGGTAGTCACATTGTGACCGGCGCCTGCTCTCAACAATTTCTTTCATGGTGGGATGTATGAGGGATAACCTCGTTTTGAGCGTCCTTTTCATGAGGAGCTCTGCGGGTGGATTCCCTGTGAGCGAGTGTGGTCGGGATCTATTGCCCAACAGGAGGCGTGATAAGCGGCTTTGTAGGGAACACCCTTGGATTCTGAGCATCTCCTGTTTGATTATCTGCACTGCTCGTTCCGCCTGGCCGTTTGAGGCCGGCTTGAACGGTGCTGTTGATACCATTTCCTGCCATGAAGTCCTGGAACTCAATGCTGGTAAAGCACGGGCCATTGTTGCAGACCAAGACGTCCGGTAGACCATGGGTGGTGAACATTGCCCGTAGACTGTCTACCGTGGCAGAGGATGTGCTTGAATTGAGAATGTCACACTTGATCCATTTGGAGTAGGCGTCTACTACAACCAAAAACATTTTTCCCAAGAAAGGACCTGCGTAGTCTACATGGATGCGTGACCATGGCTTGGCGGGCTAGGACCAGGGGTTAAGAGGGGCTTCCCTGGGCGCATTGCCCAGCTGGGCACACGTGTTGCACCT
Source organism: Pristiophorus japonicus (assembly GCF_044704955.1). Taxonomy (NCBI): domain Eukaryota; kingdom Metazoa; phylum Chordata; class Chondrichthyes; family Pristiophoridae; genus Pristiophorus; species Pristiophorus japonicus. The sequence continues at coordinate 94,551,083 of NC_091981.1, forward strand.
GCGAACACAAAGTTCTAGGTCTGCACCTATCCCTGGCCACCAAACGTGTGACCTGGCAATTGCCTTCATCATGACGATGCCTGGGTGCTCATTGTGGAGTTCTCGGATGACCGCATCTCTGCCCATCTGGGGCATGACTACTTGGTTTCCCCATAGTCGGCAATTGACCTGAATCGAGAGTTCATTCTTGCGGCTGTGAAATGGTTTAAATTCTTCAGGGCATGCCCCGTACGTGGCTGCCCAGTCCCCATTCAGGACACAATTCTTGACTAAAGACAGTAGCATGTCTCTATTTGTCCAGACTTTGATCTGACGGGCTGTCACGGGTGAGCCTTCGCTTTCGAAAGCTTTAACAGCCATGACCATCTCGGCAACATGCTCGGTTGTCCCCTCGGTAGTGGCTCGTGGGAGCCTGCTGAGTTCATCGGCGCAGTTTTCAGTGCCCGGTCTGTGCCAAATTGTATAGTCATAGGCGGCTAACGTGAGTGCCCACCTCTGTATGCGGGCCGACGCATTTGCATTTATGGCCTTGTTGTCGGCCAAAAGGGACGTTAGGGGTTTGTGATCTGTCTCCAGCTCAAATTTCCTGCCAAACAGGTACTGGTGCATTTTTTTTACTGCATATACACATGCAAGCGCTTCCTTTTGAACCATCCCGTAGCCCCTTTCTGCCTGAGACGGATTTCTGGAGGCATAAGCTACCGACCCTTGGCATTAACATGCTGCAACACACACCCGACCCCATAGGACGACGCATCGCACGTTAAAACAAGTTTCTTACATGGGTCATGTAGCGTTAACAGATTGTTGGAGCATAACAAATTGCGTGCTCTATCAAAAGCCCTTTCCTGGCTGTCCCCCCAGACCCATTCGTGACCTTTGCGTAGGAACACATGTAGTGGCTCTAACAGCGTGCTCCATTTGGGAAGAAAGTTACCAAAATAGTTCAGGAGCCCCAGGAACGAACACAGCTCCGTTGTGTTACGGGGTCTGGGTGCTCTCTGGATCGCTTCCGTTTTGGACGCAGTAGATCTGATTCCGTCTGCTGCTACCCTCATCCCCAGGAATTCTACCTCTGGAGCTAGGAAGACGGACTTCACCTTTTTCAGTCGCAGAACTACCCGGTCCAGTCGGCGTAGCACCTCCTCCAGGTTGTGGAGGTGTTCTTCAGTATCGCAACCCGTGATGAGGATGTCGTCTTGAAAAACCACCGTCCTTGGAATCGACTCAAGGAGACTTTCCATGTTTCGTTGAAAGATCGCGGCGGCCGAGCGAATCCCAAGCAGACATCTGTTGTACTCAAACAACCCCTTGTGTGTCGTGATGGTGGTCAGCTTCTTCAACTCACTCGCCAGCTCCTGGGTTATGTAAGCTGAGGTCAGGTCCAATTTTGAAAAAAGTTTGCCACCAGATTGCGTTGCAAAGAGGTTATCTGCTCTTGGTAGCAGGTACTGGTCTTGGAGTGACACCCAATTGATGGTGGCCTTGTAATCACCACATATCCTGACCGATCCATCCGCCTTGAGCACTGGCACAATCGGGCTCGCCCAATCACTGAATTCGACTGGCGAGATGATGCCTTCCCTCAGCAGGCCGTTCAATTCGCCTTCTATCTTTTCCCGCATCACATACGGCATCGCTCTGGCCTTGTGGTGTACTGGCCTGGCGTCTGGGTTTATGTGAATCACTACCTTGGTCCCCATGAAAGAGCCGATGCCGGGTTGAAATAGTGAATCAAATTTGTCCAGGACCTGTGAGCATGATATTCGCTCCACAGAAGAAATTGCATTGACATCGCCCCATTTCCAGTTCATGACAGCAAGCCAACTCCTCCCCAGCAGTGCGGGACCGTCCCCCAGGACAATCCAGAGTGGCAACCTGTTCTCCGAATCTTTGTGGGTCACGACTACCATGCCTAGCACCGGAATGATCTCCTTTGTATATGTCCGTAGCAGTGCGTCAATTGGCAATAATTTTGGCCTCCTGGCTTTGGACGCCCACAATTTGTCGAACTGTTTGATGCTCATCAGGGACTGGCTGGCCCCCATGTCTAGCTCCATTGATACTGGGATGCCATTGAGGAGCACTTTCATCATTATCGGTGGCGTCCTGGTGTATGAACTGTATATGTGCTCCACATGAACTCGCTGAACTTCAGCTTCCAGCGATTTCCCCCAGTGTCCATTTGGCCTCGTAGTGCGTACATCGGGCTCGTCCTCCTCGTGCATCAACCTGGCTGCATGCTTCCTGCATATACATGCCAAGTGACCGCTGACGTTGCAGTTTCTGCACGCATATTGCTGATACCTGCAAGCTCTGGCTGGGTGTTTGCCTCCAGACTTCCAACACGAGCTGTTGTTGGAAACAAAAGGTCCATTACCAGTCAATCGTCTCTGACTGTCTCTGCAACTATCCTTAAGCGCATGGATTACAATGACAGTTGAATACATGACACTCCTGACTTGTGCCTCGTAGATTGTGGAAAGGGTTTGGGGAGTCAGGAGGTGAATCGCTCGCTGCAACTTACCCAGCCTCTGACCTGCTCTTGTAGCCACAGTATTCATGTGGCTGGTCCAGTTAAGTTTCTGCTCAGTGCTGACCCCCAGGATGTAGGGTATTTGACAATGGTAATGCCAATGACTATCAAGGGGAGGTGCTTAGACTTTCACTTGTTGAAAATGGTCATTGCCTGTAACTAGGTATGACTCTAGCCAGTGGAGAGTTTCCCCCTCCCCCCACTTGACGTCAGTTTTACTAGGGCTAAGTGAGGCTACACTCAGTCAAATGCTGCCTTGATGTCCAGGGCAGTCACTCTCACCTCACCTCTCTAACTTAGCTCTTTTGTTCATGTTTGGACCAAGAGCATAAGAACATAACAATTCGGAGCTGGAGTAAGCCATATGGCCCCTCAGGCCTGCTCTGCCATTCAGTAAGATCATGGCTGATATTCCAACTCAACTCCACTTTCCCACCCGATCTGCATATCCCTTGATACCCCTAGAGTCCAAAACTCTATGTATCTCAACCTTGAATATACTCAACGATTCAACATCCACAGCCCTTTGGGGGGTAGAGAGTTCCAAAGATTCAAGCCCCTCTTGAGTGAAGAGGCAGATTCAATTGTGGCTTTCAAAAGGGAATTGGAAAGTACCTGAAGGAAAACAATTTGCAGGGCTACGGGGAAAAGACAGGGGAATGGGACTAGCTGAAGTGCTCTTGCAGAGAGCCGGCACAGGCTCAATGGGTGTAATGGTCTCCTTTTGTGCTGTAACCATTCGATGATCCTATGATTTTATGAAGAAATTCCTCCTCATCTCAGTCTTAAATGGCTGACCCCTTATCTGAGACTATGCCCCCTAGTTCTAGACACTTCAGCCAGGGGAAACAAGCTCTCTACCCTATCCACCTCAGAATTTTTTATATGTTTCAAAGCGATCACCTCTCATTCTTCTAAACTCCAAACAGTATAGGCCCAATCTACTCAATCACTCCTCATAAGACAACCCTTTCCCGGAATCTGTCCAGTGAACCTTCGCTGCACTGCCTCAAAGGCAAATATATCCTTCTTCAGATAAGGAAACCAAAATGGTGCACTGTACTCCATGTGTGGTCTCACCAGAGTTCTGTACAATTGTACCAAGACTTCCTTACTCTTGCTTGCAATAAAGGCCAGCATGCCATTTGCCTTCCTAATTGCTTGCTGTATCTGCATACTAACTCTCTGTTTTTCCTGTACAAGGACACCAAAGTCTCTCTGAACACCAACATTTAATAGTTTCTCACCATTTAAAAAATATTGGACAAAAATTTGGGGGCTTTATGCCATCCGTTACCGGTAGAAAATAGTGAGAAATGGCAGTTGCCACTCTTTCACCAGTTTGTAGTGGGTCCCATGGAGTTAAGATCGATGGCCTTAAAAAGTTAAATGAGGGAGAGGTGGCGTGCATGCCGGCTTAATGGCACCTTGCGCGGCAGAAGGACAGAGGTGCTGTCACCATCTCTTAAAGGGGCACACACATCCTTCAGGTAGTCTGCACTTAAGCTTTTGGACTGTATTTTTTTGCTTTTATTGAAGTAGTGGGCTTGCTGCAATACATGTTACAAGTTTCTTTGTGTGCAGGGAGTGCTGCTGGATGCTTGCAAGGCCTCGAATGGTAAAGGAAAGGCTCTGAGAAGACGGAAAATGCTGCAAATATTCTGTGGAAAGAGAATCAGAGTTGATGTCTCGGGTCGATATGCTGCCTGCTGAATATTTTGGTCATTTTGTGCTGTCATTTCAGATTTACAGCATCCGTTCGCAGAGGGAAGAGGAAGACACAGAAGAGGAAGATGCAGAAGAGGAGGAGGAAGCAGCCCAGACAGCCCCTTTCTGGCCGGGATATTTGAGATGGAATGATCCACCTCCGGTACCAGTGACCACAACCCTAATTCCCCTTTCAATATTTGTCCCACACCTTCCCTTCCCTCTTTACTGACCATCACAGCGTCCTCTTGGCCACAATGCTGAAATAAAAGGCACCACAAAGCAAACATTCCAATTGAACTTTATACACCTATTCATCCAATATACCAGCAATAAATCAACTCATCACTCTTATGCATTCTCTTAGTGACCGTCCTGTGTGTCCTACTGATACCGTGCAGTGCTACCACAGTGGCTGCAGCCTGGCTGGTGGAAGGCTGTTAACTTTCCATGGGGATCACTGTAAATAGTTTTGCTGGCTGAACTTGAGCGCGTGGCTGGGTGTGTGAAGTTGAGTGAAATGAGGAAGGCATAAGGGTTGAGTTATGGTGAGGGGAGGGCAGGAGGGTGGGAAAGCAAGAGGTCCATGCAAGAAGGAGGATAATGTATGAAGGTACCAGAATCTTGTATCCTTACTGCCTCATTGCTGGCCAATGGCTCAACCATGCCCCTGCCAAGAATGGCTTACACCATCTCATACAAGAGGGTGAGTTGAGACTAGGAATGGGAGGTTTGCCTTGTGATTGGTACAGATTGTTGGTAGGTGAATGATTGGGGGCCGTGCATTGAGAAGTGTGTGAAGATAGTGGTGCAGTTGGTAGAAGACAGCTTTTGAAGATGCTTTCACTGACCTTGACCGGTGGCCTGAAGTCATGAAGCTTCTTTGGGCTCTGGAGCTTGGTGGTGGAGGTGACACTGCTGGCAGTGACGTCCTCGGTGATGTGGTCCCACATTGTTCTTTCTGGAGGGCCTCCTGGCCCCAGTGGGCAGAGGGCCTCTCTTGCAGTGTTGGCCCCCTGTACAGAGCTGGAGTTCTGAGTGTGAGACCTTGGATGCCCTTTCTCTGGTTTGCTGAGCCATTTGTTTGAGTGCTGAAGCACTTTTCCCAACTTTTAAGGTGCCAAAGGGAATTCAGACTTGAGCTAAAGGGATAGAAATTCAACCCCACCGGAAACCTGGCGTACCTACTGTTTTCAAACTGTCGAGTCAGTCGAGGTGGACTCTTGATCAAATTTCAGCTCTTTGGCAATATTTTTGGAGCAGACCGGAAGTCGGTCATAATGGGGGCGAAAGAGCGGCGGTAAGTACTCTGGAAGGGTGGAAGTGGGGACGGGACGGAGTCTCCGCCACTGTCGGTGTAAAGTCCTGTCCCTGCAGTACAGACTCACACGAGGCACATGCTGAAGTCAAGGTCACTCAGGACCTGCACTTTTATTACACAGCTCTCGAATGCCACACTTGCCTGAGACCTGTCTTTATATACCTGTGTGGGACAGGTATGCAGTGTCTCCTGCAAGTGCATCCCTGGTGGTAAGGTAAGCTTGTGGTTACAGGTCATCTCTAGTTACAGTCATGTATGGCATGGTAAGATACAGTTATGTACAGTAGTGTGAGATACATGACATCAGTCTCCCCCAAGGTCTTATTGCCTTTATAGGTTCAGTCTCTCAGGTGGTCTGCGCTCTCGTGTGGAGCATCTTAGTTGTGGTTCAGTTGTTTGCCTTGGTGCCTGTTTTTCTTCCGGTGTGATTGCTGGTATCTCGCCTGGGCTGTCTGCTTCGTTCAGTATGATTGTTGGTGTCTTGCCTGGGCTGTCTGTTGGGATTGCCCTTTCCTCAGGTTGTTCCCTCTGTCTGTCCACCAGGTGTGGTGTGAGTTCCACATTGTAGTCTGCCTCTGGTTCAGCAGTGTTGTTGGTAAATCTATTTTTGACTTGGTCTACATGCCTCCGGCAGGTTTGGCCATTTGTACAACCAGTAGCCTGTTTCCTTCCTTGCCTGTTACTGTCCCTGCAAGCCATTTGGGACCCCTGCCATAGTTTAGCACAAACACTTTGTCCCCTATCTCATTCCATCTCCCCCTCGAATTTCGGTCATGGTACTCAGTTAGCTTACGGTGCTTTGCCTCAACGATTTCATGCATGTCTGGGAGGATTAATGAGAGCCTTGTCTTTAAGGTCCATTTCATCAAAAGTTGCGCGGGGGGATCTCCAGTCAATGAATGTGGACGAGATCTGTATGCCAGCAGCAGTCGCGACAGGCTTGGGACCTTGGATTTTGAGCATGCCTTGTTTAATGATTTGCACTGCTCGCCCTGCCTGGCCGTTGGAGGCCGGCTTGAACGGTGCCGTCTTAACGTGATTTATGCCGTGGTCACTTATGAAATCTTGGAATTCTGCGCTGGTGAAGCACGGACCATTGTCACTGACCAATATGTCAGGAATTCTGTGCGTTGCAAACATGGTTCTAAGGCTCTCCACAATGGTGGAGGTGGTGCTCGAGTTTAAAATGGTGCATTCGATCCACTTTGAAAATGCATCTGCAACTACGAGGAACATTTTGCCCATGAATGGGCCCGCATAGTCTACGTGCACCCGCGGCCACGGTTTGGTGGGCCAGGGCCAGGGGCTCAGGGGGGCCACCCTGGGGGCAATACTGAGTTGGGCACAAGTGGTGCACCGCCGGACGTAGAGCTCCAAGTCTGCGTCAATGCCAGGCCACCAGACATGGGATCTGGCTATGGCCTTCGTGAGAATGATCCCCGGGTGCTCGCGGTGCAGCTCCCGGACAAATGCCTTTCTGCCTCGCAGAGGCATTACTACTCGGCTGCCCCACATCAGGCAGTCTGCTTGTCGTGACAGCTCATGCATGCGCCTATGGAAAGGTTTGATCTCCTCGGGGCAGGCATCGCGAGCCTCTGCCATGTCACCAGTTAAGACGTATCTTTTTACTAAGGATAACGTGGGGTCGCTGGTCGTCCAGGCTCTGATTTGGCGAGCTGTCATGGGCGAACCTATGGACTCAAAGGCATTGATTGCCATGACTATCTCACAGTCCTGTTCATCAGACCCTTCCATGGTTGCCAGGGATAGCCTGCTAAGCGCATCGGCACAGTTGTCTGTGCCTGGTCTGTGCCTTATAGTGTAGTCGTAAGACGCCAGCATGAGTACCCACCATTGAATGCGTGCCGAGGCGTTGCCGTTTATTGCCTTGCTCTCGGATAGTAGGGATGTGAGGGGCTTGTGGTCGGTTTCTAACGCGAACTTGGCCCCAAAAAGGTATTGGTGCATCTTTTGACACCATACACGCATGCGAGCGCCTCCTTCTCCACCATTCCGTACCCGCGCTCCGCCCGCGAAAGTGACCTGGAGGCATAAGCTATGAGTTGTAATTTACCCGCACCATTGACATGTTGTAAAACGCACCCGACCCCATACGCTGACGCATCACATGTAAGAACTAGCTTTTTACCTGGATCAAAGAAAGCCAAAACACTGTTGGAACATAGAAGGTTGCGTGCCTTATTGAAGGCACGTTCCTGGGCGTCCCCCCAAAACCAATCGCATCCCTTTCTGAGTAGCACGTGGAGAGGCTCCAGCAGCGTGCTTCAGTTCTGCATAAAGTTCCCAAAGTAATTGAGTAGCCCGAGAAAGGCGCGCAGTTCCGAGACATTCCGGGGCCTGGGTGCCAGGCGAATTTCTTCGGTTTTGGACTCTGTTGGGCGGATTCCATCAGCGGCAATCCTTCTGCCCAAAAATTCAACCTCGGGCACCAGAAACAGGCATTTGGATTTCTTAACTCTTAGGCCTACCCGATCCAACTGCTTTAGTACTTACTCCAAATTGCAGAGATGGGAGTCGGTGTCCCTGCCCGTGATAAGTATGTCGTCTTGAAATACAACCGTCCGAGGGACTTGAGCAGACTCTCCATGTTGCGCTGGAATATAGCAGCTGCCGACCTGATGCCGAATGGGCATCGATTGTACATGAAAAGGCCTCGATGTGTGTTGATGATGGTGAGTAGCTTAGACTCTTCGGTCAGTTCTTGCGTCATGATGTGAGATCTAGTTTTAAGAAAAGTTTTCCTCCAGACAATGTGGCAAATAGGTCCTCTGCTCTGGGCAGCGGGTATTGGTCCTGTAGGGAGACTCTGTTCATGGTAGATTTGTAATCCCCACAGATTCGTACGGATCCATCAGGCTTCATGACTGGGATGATGGGACTTGCCCAGTCGCTAAATTCCATGGGTGAGATAATGCCTTCCCGCAGAAGCCTGTCCAGTTCATGTTCAATCTATTCCCTCATCACATAGGGCACAGCTCTAGCCTTGTGATGGACCGGTCTAGCAACGTGTGTGATGTAGATTTTGACTTTAGCCCCTTTGAAGGTGCTCACACCTGGCTGAAAGAGATGTTCAAATCGATTTAGAATAGGAGGTCCGTTCCTCTGACGATATGGTGTGAACATCATCCCATTTCCAATTTAGTTTTGCCAGCCAGCTTCTCCCCAACAGTGCTAGGAGATCTCCGGGGACAATCCACAGGGGAAGTCAGTTCACTGTCCCTTTGTGTGTGATTGACAGCATGGCGCTGCCGAGGACTGGGACGATTTCTTTGGTATAGGTCCTTAGTTTGGTATCGACCCTTGTGAGTTTTGGTCTGTCTCTTTTGTGTGGCCACAGCTGTTCAAATTGTTGAGTGCTCATGAGAGATTGACTCGCTCCTGTATCCAGCTCCATGTTGACGGGTATCCCGTTGAGTAGGACCCTCATCATTATTGGAGATGTCTTGTTGTAAGAGCAGTGCCATTGATCGTGTTGACCCGCTGTACATCGGTGTCCCGGGTACTGTCCCCAGCGACTTCTGGTCCGCTTTCCGACCCTTCCGATTGGTATACCAGCTGAGCTGCTGTTTTTCTGCACATGCGGGTCAGATGTCCTGTATAGTTGCAGTTTCTGCAAACAGCATGCTGAAATCGACACCCCCTTGATGAGTGCCTTCCCCCACATCTCCAGCACAGACCGCTTCCATTGTTTCCAAGGAATGAGCTGCGTCTAGCTGATCTCTCTTGAGCTTCTCTCAGTTTGTAGTTGATTGCTCGCATTGTGGGTTGATGAGGTGTGAACGGCCGTTCATGTGGCCCTTGATGGCTTCTGGTGCCACTGCCTGCTGTTGAGGGCCTGCTCTCCTGCCTTTGTCTGTGTGTGGGGGTAGCGGCTTGTTTCACGCTGTGAATCCCTTGTTCCGATGTTTCGTTAATTGTCGTACCCACAGTGTAGATCAACCTCATTTCTTCTTCTGCTAAGAATGTCTGTGCAACCAGTCCTGCTGCCTCTAGGGTCAAGTTCTTGGTCTCTATGAGCTTTCGGAATATGCCTGCGTGGCCTATTCCTTTAATCAAAAAAGTCTCTCAGTACTTCTCTCCTTAGTTCATCGGAGAACTCACATAAGCTAGCCAACCTCCGAAGTTCCGCCACGAAGTCGGGTATGCTCTGGCCAACACAGCGCCTGTAGTTGTAGAACCTGTGTCTGGCCATATGTAGGCTGCTCGCTGGCTTCAGGTGGTCTCTTACCAGTGTGCTCAATTCTTCAAACGACTTGCTTGCTGGTTTCTCAGGTGCCAGCAGGTCCTCCATTAAGGCGTATGTTTTTGAGCCACAGCTGGTCAAGAGATGGGCTCTTCTCTTGTCTGCCTTATCGTCGCCTAACCAGTCTTTGGTTACAAAGCTTTGCTGGAGCCTTTCTATAAAGTCCTCCCAATTATCTCCAGCATTGTATTTTTCATCTAAACGTTGGTCGCCATTCTGTGGATTCTGTAATCCCGTAACTCGTCGCCACTGTAAAGTCCTGTCCCTGCAGTACAGATTCACACGAGGCACATGCTGAAGTCAAGGTCACTCAGGATCTGCACCTTTATTACACAGCTCTCGAATGCCACACTTGCCTGAGACCTGTCTTTATATACCTGTGTGGAACAGGTATCCAGTGTCTCCTGCAAGTGCACCCCTGGTAGTAAGGTAAGCTTGTGGTTACAGGTCATCTCTAGTTACAGTCATGTATAGCATGGTAAGATACAGTTATGTACAGTAGTGTGAGATACATGACAGTCGGTTAGTGGCGGAGCGGTGCTGACGTCAGTGTGCATGTGTGTCACCACGTCTCTGCCTCCCATTTAAAGGGGAGAGAGCCAGCAATTATTTAGCTTCGGCCCACTGGGCCACCAGGGAGGGCTTTGGCTGGGCCAGTGGCCTGGCACCCTGTTGGCGGCCATGCCGAACCCGGGACCATAACTGTCCGGCCGATCGGGAAGTCGTCCGACAAACAAAAAACATGGTGGCCGCGGCAGTGCACCCTCCCCTTCAAGGGCTGCCGCGCTGCCATGGCTCTGTTAATGAAAATAAATTCACATAGACTCTAGTAAAGTAAGAGAGACAACTTTATTGCTAACAGAGCTCTGGGAGAGGAGTTGAGGTCCTGCGAACTGCGAACATCTTCTCCCCGAGTGCCTTGTACCGCGGGGTTATAAGCAGTTTACAGGGGGCGGAATACAATCATTTAAATTCATTTACATACAACCAATCAATTCATATGGCAATGCAATTCATTGACAGACAACTTTTTAGTCCTAGTGAAACCTGATAGTATGGCGTGAGTTTGGGGGCCCTTCCTCTGTATCTTCTTTTGTGGTTAGTTATTCTGTTGCAAAGCTTTATATGAAACAGTGGCCTGCACCTGGCCAGGAGTCACTTGTTGCTGCAGAGTTCATATCAGGGTCAGCAGATAGACTTCTTGGTACAAAGTTCATTTAGTGGAAAGGCAGATAGCTGGCTTACCCCATCATGCTTTGCTATGTCCAAAAATCCACTCCAACAGCTTACACACAAAAAACAAGGTACACCGACAGATAAAGCTGTCAGGGGCACAGCGCGGTAGATCTATGATTTTTCCAGCTAAATTTCACAGGGGGTGCCATGGAAGTGTAGGAGATCAGTGGTGTGCCCTTTGATGATGCACGTAGGATGGTTGGCAGCAGTGGAGCGAAAGTGGGAACCACCAGAAAATCCCTGAGGTGAGTTTTGATCATAGCGGCCATTGGACCGGTAGTTGGCGGCCGCTCAACTCCGCCACCTGGCCACTGCTTTCTGGCGGTAAATGGCCTTTTTGGGAGGCTGGATTTCAGCCCCAAGGACTCCCACTTGGGACTTCTTTTAATGTTAGTTTATTTTTAAAAGGCAGTAGGGCTGAAAACTGCATTTTTATGTTTAATTATTATTTTTATCAGTTCAGAAGGTATTGCCCTTTTAATGCAAAGCCCTTTTAATTTCCCACCATGCCTAGCAAACTCATTGCTTCACTTTCAGATGCTGTGGGAAGAAGGAACGCCACATCTGGAAAGCAACTTTGCCTCCGATGCCTACACTAACACCACCCGGAGAGCGTTAGACAATGAGTTAGCGCTGGGTTAAAAATGTGTAATCCCCAGCGTAAATTTTTCTCTCTTACCTCAGTGACCATTTTCAGTGGCTGTGAACCCGAAGCTACAGTGACACCGGCAAATCTCGTGGTGGCCAAGAATTTCTAGGTCATTCTGTTTTTCTTCCTACCAAAGTAAACAATCTCACATTTCCCCATATTATCCTCCATCTGCCACCTTATTTCCCACATACTTCATCTATCTATATCCCTTTGATGTCTCTTTGTGTCCTTCTCACTGCTTACATTTCCACTTGGCTTTGTATCGTCAGCAAACTTGGATACATTTCACTCGGTCCCTTCATCTAAGTCATGAATTTAAATTGTAAATAGCTGAGGCCCCAGCACTGATCCTTGCGGCACCCCACTAGTTACAGCCTGCCAACCTGAAAATGACCGTTTATCCCTACTCTCTGTTTTCTGTCTGTTAACCAATCCTCTATCCATGCTAATATATTCTCCCCAACCTCATGAGCCCTTAGCTTGTGCAACAACCTTTTATGTGGCACCCTATCGAATGCCTTTTGTAAATCTAAATATACTACATCCACTGGTTTCCCTTTCTCTACACTGCTACTTACATCCTCAAAAAACTCTAACAAATTTGTGAAACACGATTTCTCTTTCATAAAACCATGTTGACGCTGTCCAATCATGTTATGATTTTCTAAATGGCCTGTTACCACTTCCTGAATAATGCATTCCAGCATTTTCCCGACGACTGTTGTCAGGCTAACTGGCCTGCAGTTCCCTGTTTTCTCTCTCCCTCCTTTCTTGAATAGCGTTTTTACATTTACTTCCTTCCAATCCGCTGGGACCTTTCCAGAATCTAGGGAATTTTGAAAGATCACAACCAATGCATCCACTATCTCTGCAACCACCTCTTTTAGAACCCTCGGATGTAGTCCATTAGCTCCAGGGGATTTGTTGGCTTTTAGTCCCATTAGTTTCTCAAGTACTTTTTCTCTACTGATCTTAATTATTTTAAGTTCCTCACTCTCATTAGCCCCTTGGTTCCCCACTATTTTTGGTACGCTGTAACAAGTTTAGAAGTGAACATACTTTAAGTTGCAGAGATCTAGATTAAGATCCCAACTGAAAACTAGTGACGACCTCCTCGGGAAAAATTTCCAAATTGCTTGCGCAAGACAACACACTATAAGACGATCCGCTAACGAATGAAACGCAAATGATTCATATAAAAGTGAAATAGCCAAAATGAGTTGGTTTTAAACGCACTCCACATTTTAAAGATGTAAAATAAATATTTCAACGCACTCCACAAACACTAGAGAACACAGGTGGACATGGAAATTGAGATACAGCATAATCACAAACAACTATATTGCAAAAATCCTAGGTCTGAAAAGATGCCAAAGAATTATTTGTATTGACAAGTGTGCCTTTTGAAATTCAATCTGAAAAAGCATTCAGTGATACTCCAGTAAGTTGATATGGAAGTAGACGTAATTCAGGTTTATGGCTGCTAGCCAATCCCCTGTATATGATTGAATGGTCTGAGGAAGTGTGACCAACTTGAACTTTTCCTGTTTGCAGAACTGGTTTGGAAATCTGAGGTCTCGTATTGGATGGGAGCCCAGTCTTTTTAAAAACTAAGAATTATTTGAATAATCAGCTCTTTTTTTCCTGTTCAGAGTGAACCATTTTTTTGTAATTTATTAATCTCAGGAAACGATGCCACTTTCATTAAATCCCATAAACATACAAACAAATTACTCTGGGAAACCTTGGGGTGAAGAGGATAGCTTTCTCTGCCAATTTGCAAATGTAATGTTATTCTCCACCTTGTCACAAATTGCTGCCGATGTCCAATATTTTGGTTCCTGGTGGGTAGGAGTATATATAGTGAAAACATCCCATTGTTTGTTAAAATTAAGAAAACAACTTTAACAAGATCTACAAAACCTGCTCAGTCACAATGTTCAATATAACCAAGGAGTCTGCCATCTCACGGCTGATATTGTACTAGTTTTATTATGGTCTCTCAGCTGATCAAGAAATGTTCTTGATGGACGATTCATAGGCATTCCTAAAATTGTCTACAAGCTCTGCTTAGGTGACCTACTTGATGCAGGTGTACACTGAAGGCTGGAAGATGTAAAATAAATATTCCTAGTGCCACACTAGTCTGAAAATGCCTGCTCTTGTATAATCTCATAGAAGCTAAGCAGAGTCAGGCCTGGTTAATACTTGGATGGGAGACCACCTGGGAAATGCAGTAGGTTTTGGCAACCAAATTTTAATTTGATTTTATGTTTTAAAGTTTAATTTGTTTTAATTGCTGGTGTTTTTAGTGTCCCCCTCCCCTTTTATAGAGGGCACTTGGGAAAAAAAATTTGATTTTAGTGCCCCAAAAAAACCAAAAAAACAAAATAAAATACAAAAAAAACACAAAAAAAAGGAAAAAAGAGGGCAGTTATAAGTGTCTGGAGCACTTGATTTAACTGTTTTTGTTCTCCAATCAAAAGAGTTGTAAAATAAATATTCCACGCTTGCTTGGAAGAAGCATACCTGTAAAAGTTCAAAAAGTTGTACCTCTTCAACCACTGACAGAAATAATCCTGTGCTGGAACATGTTCACATGTCTAACAACAGGAATGTGCATAGTCCGTTTATGGAGTCCTTTGGGAATTTCAGTCTGCACAAGCAGCTGTCTTTGGACAGTTGCAAAAATGACCTGTACACATGAGTGACAGTATAATGGCAAGTCTGAATGGAACATCTAAACTGCAAATGCATCTGTCTGATTTGTGCCTCCCATGATTGTCCTCTTCCTCCAGAACTTCCAAATAGAGAGATATACCAACAGGGATGCTCACTGTTGCGTTAACTAACAGCTTTTGCTATAGAAATAGGCACAGATAACAGATGCACTACAGCTTTAACAATCATTCAAGGAGGCCCCAATGTCTTTTGTCCAAGATTAAAATAATGCTACAATAATGAGTAGCTAAGAAATACAACAAAAACTTTAGCAACAAGGACCTAGTTGAAGTGAACAAGCTTTGCATCCAGTGCCTGTTTTAAGTGCGTACTTAGCCTATTTGATGTTGCTCAGGCTTAGAGATCACATGATCATAATATGGGTTTTTAATAAGACTTGTTACATTAACAAATGCATGAGGTGCAAAGTAGACCTCAGGTCCTTTTTTTGTCTTATCATTCATTTTGTATTATGCCTCTGTGAAGCACCTTGGGACATTTTTCTATGTTAATGATGTTGTGTATGGAGAAAGAGTCAGGCTGAATACTGTGAGCTCAAAGTAAAGTGTGACCTTAGTCTTTTATTGCAGGTCTCCAGAGTGCCTCTGCAACTTGTGAAGCCTTCTTAAATACCTGTGCTCCCAAGGGATTATAGAATCTCTTGGGACTCTGGGGAATGAGCCCTCTGGTGGCTGTACAGAGTAAATACAAGTCCACATATATAACAACATTCCCCCACAAAGTCAATAGTGTAACTATTTACAATGTGAGTCGATCTGGGGCCCTTCTTGCCCTGGTTGATCGTCTCGATGTGAAAGCTGGTGTTGTTGGGCCCTCGCTGGACTACTGTGCAGCTGGCCTTGCTGGGCTGCCTGGTGTGTTGGATCCTGCAGGGCTGCTGTGGATGATGGGTTCTGCTTCATGGTCAAACGTCGTGTCGGTTGCCACACACCACTGGTGTATGTGTTGGGGGATCAAAAAAGGTAGGGTCCAAGGTGGGTTGCTCAGGATAGTCCGTGAATCTGAGTTTGATTTGGTCCAAGTGTTTCTGGTGAATGAGTTCATTTGAAAGTTTGACCCGAAACACCCTGCTCCCCTCTTTGGCCACAACAATGCCGGAAAACCACTTGGGACCTTGTCCATAATTTAATACAAATACAGGATTATTGACTTCAATCTCGCGTGACACATTTGCGCTATCATGGTATGCACTTTGTTGAAGCTGCCTGCTCTCTACCTGTTCATGTAGATCAGGGTGAACTAACAAGAGCCTTGTCTTAAGTGCTCTTTTCATGAGCAGTTCAGCAGGTGGGATCCCAGTGAGTGAGTATGGACTAGTGCAGTGGCTAAGCAGGACTCAGGATAGGCGAGTCCTCAGTAAGCCTTCAGTTACCCTCTTCAAGCCTTGTTTGATGGTTTGCACTGTTCTCTCTCCCTGACCATTGGACGCTGGTTTAAACGGGGCAGATGAGACATGTTTGAACACGTTACGGGTCATGAATTCTTTGAACTCAGCACTGGTAAAACATGGACTGTTGTCGCTCACCGGGACATTGGGTAAGCTGTGTGTTGCAAACATGGCCCGCAGGCTTTCAGTGGGGGCAGCGGACATGCTAGCCGACATTATCTCACATTCAATCCACTTGGAGTAAACGTCTACAACCACAAGGAACATTTGCCCCAGAACGGGCCTGCATAATCGACGTGTACCCTCGACCACGGTTTGGAGGGCCAAGACCATAAACTTAGCGGCGCCTCCCTGCGTACATTGCTTAATTGCGAGCATGTATTACATCTGTGATGCAGGACTCTAAGTCCGCATTGATACCAGGCCACCACACGTGAGATCTGGCTATCGCTTTCATCATTACGATGCCTGGGTGGGTACTGTGGAGGTCATTGATGAAGGTGTCTCTGCCCTTCTTGGGTACTCGATTGCCCCACAGAAGGCAGCCTGCCTGTATAGACATTTCATCTTTGTGCCACTGGAACGGCTTTATCTCTTCCTGCATTTCCACTGGGACACTGGACCAGCTCCCGTGAAGCATACAGCTTTTGACTAGAGATAATAAGGGGTCCTGGCTTGTCCAGGTTTTGATCTGCCGGGCAGTGACTGGTGATTGCTCACTCTCAAATGCTTCCATAACCATGGCTAGATCTGCGGGCTGCGCCATTTCCACCCCCGTGGTGGGCAATGGCAGTCTACTGAGAGCATTGGCGCAGTTTTCTGTGCCTGGCCTGTGGCGGATGGCGTAGTTGTTTGTGGACAACGTTAGCACCCATCTCTGGATGCGAGCCGATGCGTTGGTATTTATCCCTTTTCTCTCGGAAAACAGGGATATAAGTTGTTTATGGTCAGTTTCCAATTCGAATTTTAGCCCAAACAGGTATTGATGCATTTTCTTTACCCAATAGACACACGCTAACGCTTCTTTTTCAATCATGTTGTAGGTCCTCTCAGCCTTAGACAGACTTCTGGATGCATAAGCAACCGGTTGCAGTTTCCCGAAGTCATTAGCTTGTTGCAATACACACCCGATGCCATATGACGATGCATCACATGCTAGTATCAAACGCTTACATGGATCATACAACACAAGCAATTTGTTTGAGGATAACAATTTTCTCGCTTTTACAAAGGCATTTTCTTGGCTTTTGCCCCAAACCCATTCGCCACCTTATCGTAGTAAGACATGCAGTGGTTCTAGCAGGGTGCTGAGACCCGCTTAGAAGTTACCAAAGTAGTTCAAGAGTCCCAGAAACGACCGCAGCTCCGTCACATTCTGTGGCCTTGGTGTGTTCTCGATTGCCTCCGTCCTCACATTGGTGGGCCTGATGCCGTCTGCCGCAATCCTCCTTCCCAAGAACTCCACCTCAGGCGCCAGGAAAACGCACTTTGAGCGTTTTAACCTGAGCCCCACGTGGTTGAGTCGACTAAAAACCTCCTCCAGGTTCTGCAGGTGCTCGATTGTGTTCCGACCTGTGACCAAGATGTCGTCCTGGAAGACCACGGCATGCGTGTCCGACTTCAGTAAACTTTCCATGTTTCTCTGGAATATCGCTGCCGCTGTTCAGATTCCAAACTGGCATCTGCTATAAACAAAAAACCTTTGTGCGTGTTGATGCAGGTGAGGGCCTTCGATGATTCCTCCAGTTCTTGTGTCATGTAGGCTGAAGTTAGATCCAGCTTCGTGAACGTCTTTCCTCCTGTCAGCGTTGCAAAGAGGTCGTCGACGTTTGGCAGTCGGTATTGGTCCTGCAGGGAGAAACGATTGAGAGTTACTTTGTAATCGCCACAGATTCTGATGGTGCTGTCTCCCTTGAGGACTGGGAAAATAGGTCTGGCCCACTCACTCAACTCGATCGGTGAAATGATGCCCTCTCGTTGCAGCCGTTCTAGTTCGATCTCTACCCTTTCTCTCATCATGTACGGTACTGCTCTCGTCTTGTGATGGATGGGTCGCGCCAACGGAATTAGGTGGATCTGCACTTTTGCTCCTTGGAATTTCCCAATGCCTGGTTTGAACAGTTAAGGAAATTTGTTTAAGACCTGGGCACACGAAGTGTCATCAGCGGGCGATAGCGCTCGGACGTCGGCCCAGTTCCATCGTATCTTTCCCAGCCAGCTCCTGCCGAGCAGCATGGGACCATCGCCCGGTACCACCCAGAGTGGTAACTTGTGCACCGCTCCATCATAGGAGACCTTTACAGTAGCACTGCCGATTACAGGAATCAGTTCTTTAGTGTAAGTTCTTAGTCTCGTGCGAACTGGAGTTAAGACTGGCCTTGAGGCCTTGTTGCACCACAACCTTTCGAAAGTCTTTTTGCCCATGGTGGACTGGCTCGCACCATTGTCCAGCTCCATTGACACCGGGAGTCCATTTAGTTCAACATTCAGCATTATTGGGGGAAATTTGTGATGAATGTGTGCACCCCATGTACCTCTGCCTCATCTATCTGAGGCTCTGGTTCATAGTGATCCTCCGTGGATCTGTCCTCCTGTGCAACGTGGTGGTTCGCAGGTTTAACAGGCTTAGCAGCTCGCCTGCACATTCGTTGGAGGTGTCCCATTGCTCCACAGCCCTTGCAAACGTATCCTTTGAGTCGGCTTGAATGGAAACGATGATCACCCCCGCAGCGCCAACAAGGTGTTAATGGCCTTGCATTCATCACCCTCAATGGTGGAGTCTGAGACATCTGCGGACATGTAGCTGCAGGTATGTGTGACCTGCCCTGTACTTTATGATTCGAAAACGACATCACTTTGTTCACAGTACTTGTAGCAGCACTTGTGTGTTGAGAGATTTGCTTTGTATTGTCACTGGTGGCAATGAGTGCCTGGGCTATCGCTATGGCCTTACTCAAGGTTGGGGTCTCTACAATCAAGAGCTTGCGAAGTATGGTTTCATGGCCAATGCCAAGTTCGAAAAAGTCTCTGAGCATGTGCTCTAAATGTCCTTCAAATTCGCAATGTCCTGCAAGGCGTCTCAGCTCGGCGACATAACTCGCCACTTCCTGGCCTTCAAACCTTTTGTAGGTGTAGAACTGGTACCTCGCCATCAGAACGCTTTCCTTCGGGTTCAAATGCTCTTGGTCCAGTGTGCACAAATCGTCATACGATTTCTCAGTGGGTTTCGCTGGAGTGAGCAGATTCTTCATGAGGCCATATGTTCGTGCCCCACAGACGGTGAGGAGGATCGCTCTACGTTTGGCAGTGCTCTCTTCCCCATCTAGCTCGTTGGCCACGAAGTATTGGTCGAGTCGCTCCACAAAAGTTTCCCAATCATCTCCCTCCGAAAATTTCTCCAGGATGCCCACTGTTCTCTGCATCTTTGGGTTCGCTATCTGTATCTTGTCGCCAGTTGTTGTGTATGGAGAAAGAGTCAGACTGAACACTGTGAGCTCAAAGTAAAGTGTGACTTTAGCCTTTTATTGCAGGTCTCCAGAGTGCCTCTCCAACCTGTGAAGCCTTCTTAAATACCTGTGGAATGAGCCCTCTGGTGGCTGTACAGAGTAAATACAAGTCCTCATATATAACAAATGGTGCTATATAAATGTAAGTTATTGTTGTCCGATAATATGAGGCTCTGTTGCCTAAAGCAAGGGACTCAGTTGATCCCAGTCACATCATTGTGCAAGGCAAAATACCAAAAGCCATACATTTTGCTCCCCTACCCAAGTCCAAGATGTGAGAGTGGAAATTCCTTTCGGCCCGAAGGTAATTCCTGTGCGGCGAGAGGGGGGGCCTCATGTAATGGCATTAGGAGAGGGGCTGATCATGAGTATTGTGGAGTCAGGGGAGCACTTCTGCTCCTTCAGGCTCCACATGAATGACTTTTGTTGCCTTCCACTGAAGAATCCTGAATGGAGCAGGCCCAACTGCTGCTCCGCTCATTGCACACCAGTTTCAACAAGAGGTCCTAAAAAAGACATCGGACCCGTTATTTACACAGGTAAGATGTTGAATGCCTGTTTTAGGCGGCTGCCTGGAAATTGGCCCAACCCAATATCGGGTTTGACATCTTTCTAGTATCCTTTGGATGCGAGATATTGATCCTTGAAACTGGTCAGCATTGCACCCATTGTATGCCTGGAAAACGGGTGCAACAAGGACTAATTTCTACTCCATGTAGCACAGCAGCCTGTCTTCAATAATCACATTAATTGACTGTGAATGGAATTGAGGTCTGTTTTAACAATGTATATGCAATCTATAAAACTAACAAACAACCCCAAAAATATGACAAGTGAAAAACAATGTCGAACTGAGAAATAACCCTCAATATAATACCATGGCTAAAGCCACTACTGTTGAATTCCTTTTTACCAAATTGTACATCAGGATATATATTTGGGATTGTATTCTGCAATTCAGTTTGTTTTTCTGTGAAAACTGAAACCCAATGTATGAAATGTGAGGGGTAACTTTGGCAGGGGCAGGAAACTGGTAGAAGTGGATCAGCTGCCTGTTATAAGTTAAAGTCAGTGGAGAGGAAAATCAGGCAAGGTGTATAACAGGCCCTCGAACCACTACCGCCAGTTTTCCGCCCTCTGCTGAAGTTGACCCAGACATGAATTTACGACCCCATATCCGCTCCATCTCCAAGACTGTCTACTTCCACCTCTAATTAAATAAACTAATCAAACTCAAAGAGGAAAAAAACACTAATCAAACTCAAAGCGAAGAACCCTGGTCCGTCGATTACATTCGCGCATTTTTTTAAAGAATCTAGGGAGGAGGTAACAGAGACATTACCGTACATATTTAATAACTCATTTGAAAAAGATGCAGTGCCAGAGGACTGGCAGATAGCTAACATAGTACCTATATTTAAGAAGGGAGACAGAACATATCCCCGGAACTATAGACCAGTCAGCTTAACATCGGTGGCAGGAAAAATAATGGAATCCCGACTAAAGGAGTAAATAGGAGAACATCTCGAAAAAAAAATTATAATGAATAGTCATCTTGGAATTCAAAAGGGAAAATCGTGCTTGACCAACCTCATTGAATTCTTTGAAGAGGTAACAGTTTTGAAGAGATGACAGTAATGGACTAGATGTAATATATCTAGATTATCAAAAGGCATTCAAATAAGGTATTGCATAATAGACTAATGAGCCTGAGGAAAAGTGTTTTTCAAGACCAGACCCTCAAATCTGCCACCAAGCTCATGGTCTACAGGGCTGTAGTAATACCTGCCCTCCTGTATAGCTCAGAGATATGGACCATGTTCAGTATTCACCTCAAATTGTTGGAGAAGTACCACCAAAGATATCTCCGTGAGATCCTGCAAATCCCCTGGAAGGACAGACGCACCAATGTTAGCGTCCTTGACACTGACCACACTTGATCAGCTCCGCTGGGCAGGCCACATTGTTCGCATGCCAGACACGAGACTCCCAAAGCAAGCACTCTACTCGGAACTCCTTCACAGCAAACGAGCCAAAGGTGGGCAGAGGAAACGTTACAAGGACACCCTCAAAGCCTCCCTGATTGTTGTGAATGCAGACTATAGATATACTCTCTGTGTAGTCACTGTATAGTTGCATAAGGTGGAGACTTGTTTGCATGATGTGCTATCAGTAAGGTTTACACTGTGTATATACATGCTGGCACCACTAGAGGGTGCAACTAGTGGAGACTGGGCTTTCCTGCCCTGGTGGCAGGGCCCAGTATAAAAGGCTGCACACCATGCTTGTGCCTCATTCTGGAGTTAGGAATAAAGGACCAAGGTCACTACAGTTTGAGTACAACACAGTGCCTCGTGGAGTCATTCATAAGCAGATTACAGACACTATAACTGGTGACGAGAATAAGGACATTCACGTGATATTATGGTTACTTTTGGCACACTAAAAGACTTTGCAGAGGGTGATGATTGGGATGCTTTCACAAAAAGGCTCGAGCTATATTTCGTGGCAAACGACCTGGCAGGAGAGAAACACAAGGCTATACTGCTGACCAGTTGTGGGCCCGAGGTCTACCGCCTCGTCAGGGACTTGTTGGCACCCATGAAGGCCAAGGATAAGACATACGATGAGCTGACTGAACTAATTCTCGACCAACTTAAACCAAAAGAGAGCATCCTCACAGCCAGGCACAGATTCTACACTCACCACAGACCTGAGGGCCGGGAGATTGTAAAATATGCTGCCAACCTCAGGAGACTTGCGGCACCGTGTGATTTTGGCACACACCTCAACGAAGCATTGCGAGACATCTTCGTTGTAGGAATTGATTACGAGGGCCTCCTTCACAAGCTATTATCTGCCGACACCACAGTCAACCTGCAGAAAGCCATCAGCATCAGTCAGGCGTTCATGACCTTGACCTGCAGCACCAAGCAAATTTTTCATCCTGTGGACTCAAACACAGCAAGTACTGTACACGGAATGGTGTCTTTCACAGGCAAGACTGTAGAACGTGGCTCTGCCCAGGGCAGAGAGCACAGACCTCAGGGTTCCAGAACTCAGAGTCCGCCGAGGGGAGCTAATCGAGTAGCACCATGTTGGCGTTGCGGGGGAAACCATAGGGCTCACCAGTGTCGGTTTGCTAAGTACGTATGCAAAGCCTGTAACATGAAGGGCCACCTCCAGCATATGTGTAAAAGAAATACAACTCACCGTCTAGCAGGGGAGTTGGTAGATGACTTTGAATCCAGCGGGGAGTATAATGATTTGGCCAGAGAGGCAGCTCAGCCCCAAGAAGAAGTGTATGGAGTGTATACCTGCACCACTGATTGTCCTCCAGTGAAGATGGAAGTCGAGATAAACGGCGTTCCAGTCTTCATGGAAGTAGACACAGGAGTGAGCCAGTCAGTGATGAGCCAGGATGCCTTTGAGAGGCTATGGAACGAAAAATGACCTGAGCTGGTTCCAGTACAGGAAAAGTTGCGCACCTACACCAAGGAGCTGATCCCAGTCCTTGGTAGTGTGGATGTAAGTGTGATCCATAAAGGCGTGGTGCACAAGTTACCTCTGTGGATTGTTGCAGATGATGGTCCAACGCTACTCGGAAGAAGGTGGATGGGGAAGATCCAGTGGAAATGGGAAGACCTCTTCATTCTAGCAATCGATGTCCCCCAGAGCAAAACCTCACCTTCGCTTGGGCCAGGCACCAGAGAACAGACCAGCGCAGCACCTGAGGCACACACCGTCCATCACGACTGCGTGGCAATGATCCGACCGGAATGATCTAAAAGTACCTTCACGGCTCCAGCGGCAGGACTCCTCGAGAGGAAGATCGAATTCACAGGCACTCTTCCAGCTTTTGTGGTAGAATCGTGGGAGAGAAGGATCAAAGCAGTCGACCTCGAGGACAGAGGCAAGATGGCATCCCTGCTGCAGCGAGGGGCAGAGTGGCTGAAAAAAAAATGGCCGTGGCAATATCACGAGGTGCAAGGCTGAGGGACCAACACGTGGTGTCTAACAAAAGATTTGATTGGGGTAAAGACAGCAGGATTCTCTTAAATGAGACCTGCAACCAACTGAACTTAAAGAGACATTGTGTGCATGGCAATCAATGTAACGAACCGATTAAGATTGTGAACAAAATGTTGTTGCGAATTGTCAGTACTATTCCTAATGTAAAGAACAAAATGTTGTTGCGAGATGTCGGGAATAGAGTATCCCCAAAAGTAGCAAGCGAGCGACCTCAGGAGGGTGAAAGCACTGATCCTAATACCCTGCCCCAGGTCTATCCCATGCTGCAGGCACCCGATGGCACTATTCGCCACAGACCCAGAAACGAAAAAGGCGCCAATACACGCAGTCGGCCGCCGTTGCCCACCACCCGGGTGGAGACGGTGCAGCCCCCAGACCCAGTCACTATCTCGGCCATGTCCGGGAGCGAAAGGTCAGAACCAACAAGTTCCTGGAACAGCCACGTTCCCAACACCATTCGAGAGCAGGCAGAAGACTCTGCAGCCTTTAAAGGAGGACAGGGAGGTCGCACACATCTGTGGCTCTGTCCACCACTCGGCAACGGCAAAGGCCCTGAGTCCTGGCTAGGTGAGCGAACCAAACCCACCCCACAAGCAGGGGGCGCAGCGCCACCATCAGACGACTAGAACTCCGTCCAGTTGCTCTGGAACTAGCGTCCTCACATACCTGTACTGCTACCTCAGTACTGACTATGACTGAACCATGAATGCAATCTCCCCAATTCTGACGCATGTCCGTATAACGTAACGAATGAAAGCCACTGAACCAAGGTGTCACAATACAAACTGTAAAAAAAAATGTTTTTTTCTTCCTTTCTTTGTACTTGTACTCTGTCTGATCCTGTATGTTAACGTAATGGGCCAGCTGCATGTTCTCACTGTGGGGGGGGTTTGGGGGGGGGGGGGGCGGGGGAATGGATGTATGTAGCCATGGTCACACACATGGATCACACCCAGAACCCACTGGAACCTCCACTGCATCATCGAACCATCCAAACTGGTAACCACTACCCAACGTTGTGGCAAAAGGACTTGGGGGTTAACAGGGAGAGAGTCAAGTCAAAGCACAGTCAAGGTGCAAGGGCTATTGGTACTTAAGTCTGGGGAGAGCTAAGCCAGAGCACATAGTGTAAAGGTAATTGGCACAAAGGACTTGGGGGAGAGTGATGTTATGTAGGCAGACAATAGATATACTCTCTGTGTAGTCACTGTACAGTTGCATAAGATGGAGACTTGTTTGCCTGATGTGCTATCAGTAAGGTTTGCACTGTGTATATACATGCTGGCACCACTAGAGGGTGCAACTGGTAGAGACCGGGGTTTCCTGCCCTGGTGGTAGGGCCCGGTATAAAAGGCTGCACACCATGCTTGTGCCTCATTTTGGAGTTTGGAATAAAGGACCAAGGTCACTACAGTTTGAGTACAACACAGTGCCTCGTGGAGTCATTCATAAGCAATTATCGACATAATACTGATAAAGTGCAGCATCCCCACTGACACCTGGGAGTCCTTGGCCAAAGACTGCCCTAAGTGGAGGAAGTGCATATGGGAGGGCGCTGAGCAACTTGAGTCTCATCGCCGAGAGCATGCAGGATTCAAGTGCAGGCAGCGGAAAGAGTGTGCAGCAAACCAATCCCACCCACCCTTTCCCTCAAATGCACCGTGGTTCTCGTATTGGACTGTTCAGCCACCTAAGGACTCATTTTAAGAGTGGAAGCAAGTGGATTCCGAGGGACTGCCTATGATGATGATGATAACATAATAGACTAATGAATAAGGTCAGAAAAAGTGGAGTCAGGGGACAAGTAGTAGGATGGATAGCTAGCTGGCTTCAAGACAGAAAGCGGAGAAAGTAGGGGTAAAGGGTAGCTATTCACAGTGGTAGAAGGTGGGTAGTGGCATTCCATAAAGATCAGTGTTGGGACCACTGTTCACAATTTATATTAATGTTTTGGACTTTGGAATCAAAAGCAAAATTTCTAAATTTGCAGATGACACCAAATTGGGAGGGGCATAATCAATACTGAGGAGGATTGCAACAAATTACAGGAGGATATTAATAAACTTGCAGAATGGGCATATAATTGGCAAATTAATTTCAACACAGATAAATATGAGATGTTGCATTTTTGTAGGAAGAATCGGGTGGTCACTTATTACTTCGAGGGTGTGAGTCTGGGTGGGGTAGAGATGTAAAGGGATCTCAGAGTACAAATACACAAATCACTAAAAGTAGCGACACAGGTTAACAAGGCCATTAAAAAAGCAAAGCAAGCACTAGGGTTTAATTCTCAAGGGATAGAATTGAAAAGTAATGAAATTAGCTAAACTTGTATTGAATCTTGGTTCGACCACTTTTGGAGTACAATTCTGGTCGGCATATTATAAAAAGGATATAGAGGCACTGGAGAGGGTGCAGGGAAGATTTACAAGGATGATATAATAAATGCGAGGGTATCAGGAAAGGATGAACAGGCTGGGGGGTGACCTAATAGAATTATGAAAGGTATGGTTGAGTTGATACAGAGAGTGTTTCCGGTTGTCAGGAAAAGCATAACTAAGGGCCATCAATATAATATAGTCACCAAGAAATCAAATAGGAAATTCAGAAGAAACATTCTTACCCAGAGATTGGTGAGAATGTGGAACTCACTACCACAGGGAGTAGTTGAGGCAAATAGTATAAATGCCTTTAAGGGGAGGCTAGGCAAGTATATGAGAAACACCAATAGAGTTAGATAAGGAAAGACTGGAGGAGGCGCAAGTGGAGCATAAATGCCAGCATGGACTGGTTGGGCCGAATGGTCTGTTTCTGTGCTGTATATCATATGTAATCCTATTTAGTTACATCGCCTGTTTCCGCCCAAGCCTCAGCTTACCTGCTGCTGAAACCCTCAACCACACCTTTGTTACTCTAGACTTAACAATTCCAATGCTCTCCCGGCATGCCTTCTATCTTCCACCCACCATAAACTTGAGCTCATCTAAAACTCTGCTATCCATAGCCTAACTTGCATCAAGTCCCATTCACCCATCACCCCTGTGCTTGTTGATTTACATTGGCTCCCAGTCCAGCACCACCTCAATCTTAAAATTCTCATCCTAGTTTTTAAATCCCTCCGTGGCCTCACCCCTCCATATCTCTGTAATCTCCTCCAGCCCTACAACTTGACGAGATTTCTGCGCTCCTCCAATTCTGACCACATTTGCATCCGCGATTTTAATCGCTCCAGCATTACAATTATGGAGAGGGGAGAGGAGGAGACACCGTGTGCCACATCCTCACTATCTAATTTTACCTGGGTGAAAGCATCTGAGGTGGGGCATGTGACTGAGAAAGTAATTGAAAATAAGGTGATATGAGGGGGTTGGAGCAGAGAGCAAAGAGCAAGGACTCTTGTGTGGTCCTGTCCTGAACATCTTCTTCCACATCATCATCATCATCCTCAACATTTTCATTGTGTCAGCTGTGACTCAGTTGGTAGCATTCTTGCTTCTGAGTCAGAAGAATGCAGGTTCAAGTCCCACTCAAACATAAGCACATAATCTAGGCTGGTGGTGCCCATTCAAATTTCCTGTGCCTCTGTGGTTTTTCCGATTGTAAAGCTGGCAGATAGCCTGCGGGGGAGTGCAGGACAAAGGGAACGTTGCTCAGGACCCAGAGGTATTTTCAGCCTGAATTGAGCTAGCAGCTCAAAAATGCTTTTACAAAGAGATGAGAGACTCAAGCAAGTTGTCAGCATCAACCAACTGTGGGAGTTGAAGCTGACATCAATTGTATTGCCACTATTTTGTTAGTTATTGACAAAGTAATAATGAACTGAAAATTATTACAAAACGCAGAACATTATTGATTATTGCAAGAGATTGCTGTGTGCAAGATAGATAGTATGAAGCATTCGAAATAGAAATTGTGCAATGGCATGTGCACAAAATACACAGTGATAACTCTACTCCACCCTCCTCGGTTTGGTTGAGAATCAGGACTTTTTGTCATTGGATGAGCTAGTTTTAAACATTTTTTGCGAATTAATAAATTATTTAAGGTGTTCTAGACTAATGTTATAATAATATATTTCCGACCAGAAGTTGAGAAGCTGCAACAGTTAATAGGGCCAATTTTAACTCATTCAGCTGGGTGACAACAGGGCGTTAGCAGCTCTAAGATCGGTGTGCTACATTTACTGTGCTAGTTCTACCTACCGTCATTTTGCCCAGGTGCCCAGCAAAATCAGACAAAGCTTTATTAAAGTATGTAAATCGGGGTCTTGTGACATCCAAACGACTCCGATGAAATGTTAAAGTACAAATTGGTGGAGTATGCATTGTGCATGCTCCGCCCAGTTTTGTTGGGCAATAAATGACCTAAGCAACGATCCTTAAAGTGGCTGCTGGCAGTTCGAGAAACAACCCCAGAATTTTTTTAATGCTAGATTTTTGTGGATCCAGAAGGAGCAGGAGTCCTCCTCCTTGCTCCAGAAAAATACAACGGGTCACTCCTGGCACATTGCCCCCCCCACCTCCCGGACTTACCTGCGGGGCCAGCTCATTGTCCGAACTGTCCGATATTGTGCCAGCCCAGTTGCTGGCAAGTTGCAACGGGATGCCTGTTTGGAGTGTGCAGCTCACCGGCAGAATGGAAATGAGGTTTGGGCCTTTAAATGGTTCAGGTCTCCTGCTGGCAAGCATTGTGGGTACTCTGACTGCGCCTGCCTGTTCTCTGCTGGCAATTAAAATCAACCCAAATATGTCTCTCGGCTCTGGATCTTTCTCGCAAAATATTTATTACCAGAAGGCAATGTTCCCATATTGTCATGTTGTAAAATGACTAAAGAAAACTCCAGTCACCAAACAACTGGTATTCAATAAACAGAATGACCATGCAAGAACTAGTTCCTTTCACTAATTATGGTTTAAAAAAATGTCGTCTAAACAGTAAAACACCTTTCACAGTACGGTAAATATTTTATACTCACCCGATAGCAGAATTAACTGCTTCAGAAAGATTGTTAGCAGTATTTTGTCACTGGTTGATGATGCCAAGGTGGCAATGTCGAAATAATAATCTTGCGAATCTTTTATTCATTTATGGGATTGGATGTGAATTGCCCATCTCCAATTGCCCTTGAGAAAGTGGGGAGCTACCTTCCTGACAACTGAGTGACTTGCCAGGCCATTTGAGAGCAGCTGATAAGAGTCAACCAAATAGCTGTCGGTCTGGAGTCACATATAGGCCAGACCAGGTAAGGACAATAGGTTTCCTTCCGAAAGGACATTAATCAACCGGATGGGTATTTTATTCGATATTTTATTTAATTAACTTAATTTAAGGAGGTGTAGCTCTATGCCATTGTCAGATGACAAAATTCTACCATCAATCTTTTGTCAGTCGATCATGGCCTAGAAGTTCCCCGGTGTAGCGCTGGCCATTATTGCTGGTTTTGTTGAAAAATTGGCAGCTGCCATTTTAGTGAGGTCCATAGCCAGTGCTGGCCTCTCAAATGCAAATTAGCTGATCGTGACATCAATCAGCGTGCAACGTTTGACTTGACGCCATAACTGCTATTTTGGATGTTCTCGCTCTCCTTTACGCTGTGTCCTGACCAGGCACAGAAAAGTGGGCATGAAGCAACCCTGCAGAGATGCTGTCAGCACTTCTTAAAGGGGCACACACATCTTTCAGGTAAGTTTGCATTTAAGTTTTTGAGCTGTTTTTTTTTTTATTTTATTGAAGTAGTGGAGGTGCAATAGATTTTAAAAGTTTTTAAAGTGTGCAGGAGTGCTGCTGGATGTTTGCAAGGCTTTGGATGGTAAAGGAAGGCCTCTGAGAAGACAGAAAATGCTGCAAATATTCAGCAGGTCAGGCAACAGTCGTGTAGAGAGAAACAGAGTTAACATCTCAGGTCGAGATGCTGCCTGACATGCTGAGTACTTCGAGCATTTTCTGCTTTAATTTCAGATTTCCAACATCTGTTCGCAGAGGGAAGAGAAGGATGCAGAAGAGGAAGATGCAGAAGAGGGAGAAGCAGTAGATGCAAAAACGGAAGGAAGGAGGCAAACCAGACATCCCTTTTCTGGCCGGGATATCTGGGATGGAATCCTCTGCATGCGGTACCAGTGAACACAACCCCAATTCCCCTTTCAACATTTGTCACACACCTTACGTTCCCTCTGTTACTGACCATCACAGCATCCTCTTGGCCACAATGCTGAAATAAAAGCCACCACAAAACAAACTTTCCAATATAACTTTATACATCTATCCATCCAATATGATATCAAGAATTCAGCTAATCGCCCTTGTGCATTCCCTTAGTGACCATTTTTTGTCTATCGTACTGGTGTCATGCAGTGCTACCCCAGTGACTGCAGCATGGCTGGTGGAAGGCTGCTGACTTTCAGTGGGGAACACAGCAGATTGCCTTGCAGGACGACCTCGGGGAGCTGGTGGCTGGGGGTGTGAAATCGAGTGACAGTGTTTTTTCTTCTTCATTACTCTCCTTTCCCTCTTCTTGGTCACCCACTGGCTGGGCAGGCTGGATTTCTTGAGTGTCTGAAATGAGCAATTACAAGGGTAGAGTTGTGGTGAGGGGAAGGAGGGAAAACAAGAGGTTCATGCTTACACCATGCGCATCTTGTGAATCAGAAGATATTGTGGGATGAGGGAGAAGTGGAATGTGAGAAGGAGGATAACGTATGAGGATATTAGCATCTTGTATCCTTTAATCCCCGCTGCTGGCCAAGGGCCGTGCCATGAATAGCCAGCACTGTTTCCTCCAAGGGGGTGAGGTGAAGCTAGGAATGGGAGGTGTGCTTCGTTTTGGTATAGATTATTGGTAGGTGAGTGATTGGGGATGGTTCATGCAGTGAGCAGTGTGTGAGGTTAGTGGTGCAGTTGATAGGAGATGGCTTTTAAAGATGCATTCACTGACTTTGACCACTAGTCTGAGTTCATGAAACTTCTTTAGACACTGGAGCCAGGTCCTGGCCCGACACTGCTGGCAGTAATGGCCACAGTGATCTGGTTCCACATCGTTCTTTCTGGAGGGTGTCCTGACCTCCTGTGGGTAGAGGACCTCTCTTGCAGTGTTGACATCCTGCATAAAGTTGAAATGCTACATGAAAAACCCAGTGCCCTTTCCCAAGCTTGTTGAGCCATTTGTATTGGTGCTGAAGCACTTTTACCATCTTTTTACTTGCGGAAGGCAGTTCAGCTTCAAGGACTGAAGATTGCATTTTCGGAATTATTTTTAATGTTTAATTTTCTCAGAAAGCAGTTGAGCTCTAAGGCCTATTTTTAAATTATTTTTATTTTTTTCATTGTAGAAGATAGTTCACCTTCAAGAGATTGACACTGCTTTCTAAAATGACAAGCTAGCTTTAAGAGAACGCTGGCCTTGTTCCAGAGACGATACAGCCACGCTACATTGGGCTTCCTGCTGAGATTACCGCCTGAATCAGTACATTACAAAATAGGTTTTGTGTTGCGCTAATTTAAATCAGCCGGCAACACCAAAATACATGCGCTCTTTTTGCGGGCGGCCATTAACTTCGACTCATGGTGGCACTGGGCGTTTTCCGGCCTAATCGAATTTCTAGGCCAATTTTGCTTGTAAAGTAGGCAGAAAACATGCACTTTGAAACTAGTTTTCACTGTAGTGTAAAAAGTGACATTGGGGGGAATTTTAACATGGCAGATTGCAGTGGTTTAGCTGCGGTCGTGAGTTAAATTCGGTGAAAATGTGACCACGATGACTTCCGGGTTTAACTCAGGCACGTTTGGCTGTGTGTGCGTAAACCCCCAAACACCCCCCCCCACCCCCCACCCCAGAGAACTAGTTTATCGATTTGAATATTTAAATCCTGAACTACTGCTATATTTTAACCAGCATTTACATTTAACGGCACATGCACGGGTTTCTCGGGCTTCCTGAAACTCGCCATTGGCACCAAGGTGAAATGAGAATGGCAATTCATGGAGCTCATTAAAAGTCAAGCAAATACTGCAATAAATACTCAATGCTCACAGCTGCTTTCTTACCTCCCACCCGGAAAGGGTTTGTTGAGAGTAATTGCGGTGAGAGACTAATTTGTTCACTTTGGAGATATTGAGAGTCAAGATCAGAATGATTGGACCTTGGATGAGGAGCAAGATGACCATCAGCAGCAATGGAGAAACCTGCAGGTGGTCAGCAGAGGGAGCGAACTCGCAGGAGGCACTACATACGTAATAGAATGTACAGGTAGAGGCTCAGCTTCCTTGGCCTCTCGGAAGAGCAGTGCTTCCGGAGGCTGAGGTTGTCACATCAGGTGGTCGTAGACATCTGCAGCCTCCTGCAAGAAGACTTGCTCCTGATGGATCTGGTGGCCACACATTACCTGTGGCTGTGAAAATGGCCATCGCTCTCAATTTTTTTGCCTCCCAATCATTCCAGGGATCGACCTGATATATATATAGGCTGCAGATAAATGCATAAGGAAGGTCACTTATGGGTTGTTTGCCATGGATTCTCTTATAACTGTAAGAGGTTCAGTTAGTTACCACCACTAGACCAATGTAACAATCATGTCCTACGGCCACTCTCGCCACCTCCGCTCCAATCCCACTGACACAAAACAGGCCTATAACCACCCAATCACCAATTGCACATCCCCATTGATTCCTGTCTCCCATTCATCAACAAGTAGCTGAAAAGGCGAGTTGCCACCCAGCGACCCATAACATTTTCTCAAACACACATGTGCATACCTTTGTGCAACTACAAAGCTTTACTCTTTCTTTTCCTACTGCTCCTACGTGGTGAAACCCCTGTGGCTTGAGCAAAGGTAGAGGCAGGCTGTTCAAATCCCTCTGGGTGTTGAAGGCCGTGAGGGCCCCGCTAAAGATTGCTCCACCCGTAACTGTGCAGGGGCAGACTCGGTCATCAGTAAAGGAGGCAGAGCCGAGAAATTGGATATGACCCAAAAACGGGTGGTGTCACGGGCCAGTGCTATTTGCCTGCATCCATTTAAAATGGTTCAGGCAGTATGCAAAATTCATGCTGCCTGCTCACTATAATGATTGAAGCGCTGATATCAACGCTAAACGTGCTGCTGATCAGCTTAGCGCTGAACGGGTGCGCCAATGGGGTTATGGAAGGAGATTACTGACTCCGTCACAGCCACCAGTGTGGTCCCAAGGACCTGGATCCAGTGCTAAATAAAGTTTAATGACTTCACACGGCTGGTCAAGGTGAGTGAAGGCTTCATCAAATGCCATAATCCCACCATCTGCATCACAAACCTCAAACACTGCTCAATGCACCACACCCCATCACTCACCCACACACAATCTCTAGCTTTCACCACTCATACCTCATAATCATGACTTCACTTCACACTCACAACCTTACCACTGCTGCAACACTCATACCCACTCTCACACTTTGCACATACTGACAGCTATTCAACTAGGGCAGGCATATCACCAAACACATTGCACTATACTCACTGACACACTTTCCTTTCTCTTGCAGGCAAAGGTGGCACAGAACAGAAGAGAGCAACAGCAGACGTGAGATGCCGCAATACATGACCTGACCGTCCTGGAGGAATCGATGCTGGACATTATTGGAGGGGCAGTGACAGAGTCCGTGGCCAGTAGAGAAGTTGATGCTGATGATATTGAAGCCATTGCTGATGATGATGTTAAGGTCATACCTAATCCTTCTTCTCACATCCCACTTCCCCCTCATCCCACAGCCTCTTCCCACTTACAAGCTGCTGATGGTGTATGCATGGATATCTTGCTTCCACCCCTCACCCCACTCCTCACCACAACCTTACCCTGTGCCTGTCTGCTTTCAGATACCCAAGAACTGCCAGCAGGCCAGCCTGGTCCTTATGTTGACAAAACTGAAGGAGTAGACGAACAAGAAGAAACACCGACACTGCATTTGATACTCGCAGACACCATCTCAGAAAATGGCAATGCATGGAATTTAGAGGGTAATATAGAGGCGGGATCTACACATGTGAGTTACCAGGCTGCAGCCAGGCCAGGGGGAAAGGGTAACTCAGGGACCAGCTCTCCGGAGGGTGAGATCACGCGCAAGTTCTGCTGCACAGGACTCAAATGATGACCTCAATGGGGTAGCCTGCAGAAGAAGGGTGATGGGCATGTACACTGAAATCCTAGGTGCAATGGCAAGGCTGCCAGAGAGCCTCTTGTCAGTGTCTAGGAGCGTGGAGGAGTTCAGCTCCAACATTGGACGGGGATTTGCGGAGAGCTTGTAGCCGATGATTTCCAGGATGTAAATGATAGACAACTTCAGGAGAGACGTTGTGGACACAGCCATGATGCTGCGTGCGATGGGCGATGTTGCGGCTTCCATTGCAGCACAGGCAGAAGCTACCCAATGTCTCGATGCTGCAGTGGAAGCTCAGACTGCTGTCATCATCGCTGGGTTTATGAATCTCAACAGGCCAGCAATCTGCCCTCCAACAGTTTGCTAGGAATGCTGAGGTGAGGCCCGGAGGAGTGGCAGTGGGTGTGTAGAACAAGAACCAGCTGTTCTCTCTCAGGATAACAGCATTCCTACTTTCACCAGTGCCACTCCAGCATTTCCCTTGCTGCTGCCTGTCAGCCAACCAGCCCAGACAGCTGCCGCCCATACGGAGGTGGTGCAGACTACAGCCAGGCCTTTTAGGTCCACAGCTGCTCGAGGTCATCCTGCAAACTCAGCAGCCTTCCACCAGCCATGCTGCAGCTACTGGGGGAGCACTACATAGGAGCACTAGAGTAGGTAAAGGCACACAAAAGACCCAAGGGAATGCACACTGGTTAATAGTTGATATTGTCATTTTGATTGCATTTGGATAAATTTATGATTTTTGTTTGGAATGTGTGTTTTGTAGTGGCTCTCATTTCAGCTTTGTGCTCAAGGGGACAGACACTGTGATGTTCCGTGACAGAGGGATGGTCAGGTGGGGAAGTGGTGAGCAACAGGGATCTGGGATTTCTTTCACTGGAATCAGAGTCTGATGAGGCGTTCACGGACAGCCCGTCCAGAATGGGGATTTGCTTCCTGCCTCCTCTGTCCCTCCTCTTCCTCTTCCTCTTCCTGAGGTGGTCCCGCAATCCCTGGTGGCAAGGGTTGCGCCCTCATGGTGGCCAATTTGTGGAAGGTGCGGCAGACCACCACAAAGTGGGACACCCACTCCGGTGCGTATAGGAGGGCTGTTGGAAGCACCATGATTTCAGACCCATAGAATTTAAAAACTGTACTCTGTTGTGATTTTAATTCTGCTAGATATTGGAGATGGCTGGAATGAGGGGAAAGGTTGGCCTCAAGTTTTCAGATGCCACCAGAAGGTGACAGAGGTCAGAGGCAGGAGTTATGTGCTTTACCCACAAAAGTTACCCACAAAGTGGACCCAATATTCTTGCCTAGAAAGCCTTGCTGGAGGTAGCAGATGATGTGAATTTAGGAGCATCACTGCATGGATCTGGATCCAGTACTGGAAGTGATTCAATGGCTTCACAAGTTCAGCCAAAGTGTGTACAGCTCTTCCTTTCCCCATCTCTTGCACTGTGCCTGGTCACAGTCCCCCCTTTTCCTACTCCAGTATTCAGAGCAATTATTACCCATGTATCATGCCACAATGGCACAATATGCTATCTCATTCTCACCCCTAACATACACACACCTGCCTTCACTGCTTCCATTAACAGTATGCTCTTTTCTCCTGGTGTCAATTGCAGAACCTGCACCTCCTCTTGTGAATCCTTCCTCAATTCACACTCAAGCAACTTACCTCTCACGCAAAACCTCACCATCTCCTAACATCTTACTTCGTCTCACTCTCACCTTATGCACTACATACAGAAGCGCTACAAATGTGCACTTGCCTTCTCAGTAGCCACTCAAAACTTTCTCCTTCTCCTTCTGTAGGCGAAGACAGCGCACAACACTAGGGAAAGAAATAAGATGGGGGAGGAATACCTGACATCATGGCCCTCACCTAGGTGGAGCAGGAAGCCCTGGAAATAAGTGGGGGAGTAAGAACTAGCAGCACTGGAGGTGGCAAGGCTGGCAGCTTCCCTGAGCTTGGTGACTGGTTCTTACTTGTATCCCTTCATGTACCATAAGCAATTGAACCTTCACCCAACTTCAAAACCTCAACCAGTATGGTCAAGCTTTTCATGTGCTACTGTGCAGCCACATATTGCCACCCTAACTCTTTTCCCTTTCCTCTTTTCTCCTGGTCCTTCTCAGCAGCAAGAACCTTCTCAAAAAGCTCCTGAAGAAGACAACTCGAAGGAGGACAGCCCTCCTGAGGAAGCATCGTCAGGCGCTCCATCTCACCCAAGCACAAGAGCAGAGATTGGCACCCTGGGTGGGATGGATAGGGTGGGTGCGAGAGGGGCCTGCATCTGATGAAAAACATAGAGCTGAACTTAAAAAGAAAGGCGTATTGGGGACGGGCGGCCTCCGAGGTGGGCAGGAAACCCGGGGCAACGGATTTCCCACAGGCCCTGCCGACTTTAACAGCAGGGCCTTATTTGCATACAAGGCCTCTGTTTCCCATCTGCAGGCAGCCAGATTGAGAGGTTGGCTGGCTCCGGGTGGGTAGGCCTGCAGCATTAGGCCACACAGAGGAGGCAGGGAGGGATTGTGTGCGGGCTGGGGTTGGTGGGAGCAGGGAGTGGGCACGGTCAGAGTATGATCGCGGGCTGGAGCAACAATGGGTGGGGGGGGCGGGGGTTCGAAATTACCTAGTGGGAGGTCTCCGATCGCAGGGTTGCGTTAGGTAGGGCCTCTGGATCCAGTAGTTAAGTGTAACACTTACCTCCTGGATGCAGCAGTCCTTGCTTTGCTGTAACTTCCTGGCTTTACGAGGTGTGTAAAACTCGACCAGCTACATTTAAACACAAAATGGAGGTTAAAGAAGAGGCTTCGGGGCTGAAATTGCCCACTGCCCAAAACGAGGTGCACCTACCACTTTTTGGCGTTCATTACCATTGCAATGCCATTAAAGCGAAATTCAGCATTTTTGCTTGAAAAAAGGAGCAGTGTGGCATTGGTGGCGGGAATGGGCAGTTTGCAGCAGTGTGGGTGCTGAGTGGTCAATCAGACCACGAAATTCAGCTGTTGCCGATTTACTCATAACGAGCCAGCTGCTCCCTGGCCTTCTTAAAGGGCATGGTTTGCAGCCAGGCCCTGAGCACTGAGTTTGTCTCAATTGCTTGCGAAGGTATGGCTAATGCCAGAGGTCGAAGGAGGGCCAGCCGCTTTTCTGATGTGGAACTCGAGATCCTGATCGAAGCTGTATCCCGACACAGGCAGACCAACTCACACCGTGTTTGTGAATGCCTGGAGAGAGAGATCGCAGAGATCGGGGACCTTCATTCATGACCGCACCGCCACCCAACGCCACAAAAGGCTGAACGACATCATTCGACTGAGGAAAGTGAGTACATGTTCAACCAACTCCTCCCCTTCCATCTGCGGGCCTCTCATTCACCTTCTCTTATTTCCCACCTTCACTCTATAGTCAGTGAAGCATCATTTGCTTGGTGATTCATGTGTGCATACTCGCAATGGAGGGTTCATTTCATGTGAGAGTTACACCTGCATGTAATGGACCCACAGTTGCAATAATTGCCGAGGCCTCAGGACACTGGTACTCAGCAACACTTCTTTCCTTTGCAGGCCAAGTTATCTCACAACCGTTTGGAACAACATAGGACTGGAAGGGGCGAGCCAGATATCCAGCAGCTGACTCATATAGAAGAGAGGGTGCAGCAGCCAGTGGACCCACATGTTGCCTTCCCTGTAGCTGACGGTAATGTGAATCCTGCTGGGGGCAGCATCAGTAAGTGAAGGCCTTCCTTTAATGCCACCTCTTCCTGAAAGTCCAAGCGCCCACCATGCAATTGCTTATAATTGTGTGCAAGTTTCTTGCTGCATGGTGCAATGCCCTACCTCACCCTCACCATTTATGATTGCAGATAAGACTCCAAGTGTGAGCCAGAGCGAGACCAACACCCTTGAGGCGACTGGGAGGCAAAGTCAGGAGGACACCCTTTTGGCCATTCCAGATATTGCCAGCATGTCTGATGAGGCCGAGGAACAGGGGGTGTAAGGGGTGGTTTTCAGGGGGTCAGCTTTCCCTTCTGACCTTATATGAGCAGTTCCGAATCACTCCCACCCCCTTGGTTCTAGACACTGGAATTATGAAGGGACTGTGACAGACTTGGACAGACAATCAGGAAGCAGGTATGGCTTTATTGTGTTTAAAAAGAAGTAAAAGGCACACCTTTAATAACACACACAGAATAGGAATACCATTACACACTGAGGGGTACAACACATTGAATAAAATGTCAAATTACAACCTGTGGGGGAAAAAAA
Source organism: Pristiophorus japonicus (assembly GCF_044704955.1). NCBI lineage: Eukaryota > Metazoa > Chordata > Chondrichthyes > Pristiophoridae > Pristiophorus > Pristiophorus japonicus. Next base: position 94,588,861 of record NC_091981.1, read on the forward strand.
TACAGCTTAAACTCTAAATGGGGTAAAGAGGAGAATGCAGACACATTTACACAAGTTATCCCAGCCTCCCCCCTCCCAATTCCCCTAACTAACTAAGTTATAGCTCTGGGGGGGTTCAGGGGCTATGCTCACCAATCCCCTTTTGACAGTTCCAACTCCGGGGTTCGCCTTAGTTGGCCACGTTCTGTAGTCTGTACCCCTTGGTAGCGTAAGACCAGCTTGTAGAGTGGAAAATCTTCGGTTTTTCTTCGATTTTGTCGGGTTGGTTCCGGATGACTGTTTGATTGGTCACGATGGTCCGAAACTTTCCGATAGTCGTTTTGAAAGCCTGTTTGCTGTTGTGGTGCTGTCCTTCTGGGTTTTAGAGATTCCTTTCGCCGATGTTTCGGGGTCCCACTTTTTGAGGCTGGTGTAGAACTTATGCAACGAGACTGCTACCTTAATAGTGTCTCTAGAAGCACACCTAACTGCCAGAACAGGCTTCAACTATACTAAAACAGGCTTCCTTATCTTTGCACCAAATCAGTTCTTGGGCTTTGTTTAAACTGTTCTGTCCATTGATTTTCAAATGTCTCCTTTGTCAGCAGTAACTCGATTAGGGTATGAGAATGTGCTATCACTGGTTTTGCATTGTTTTAGGATTGTCCAATTACCTGACCATCTGGTTGGGCCCATGATTTCCATTGTGCTTGATTGGGTAATTTGATTATCTCTTAGTGGGTGAATTGGTGTTGCATAGTTCCCCCAGACAGTCTGGGATCCTTAATACACAAATTTGCTTCACAGAGGTTAGCCCCACCTCCTATATTCGGTAACTCTTTTTCACAGCCAAAATGTTGTAGAATCTTAAAATTGATATGCTTCTTCCCACAGATGTTTAGGGGATCTCAGGCTTCTGTAATTTAGGTCCATTTTGAATTCCCTTTCCTATGAGTCCAAACACTGGGGGGGTGGCGGGGTCCTCCATGAATGCATCCCCTTTTATCCCCTGCCGGCTTCGTCTTCCCCTTTAAACTCATTTTAAAAGTCCAGAAAGGGATTCTTCTCCTCTGCAGGGGAAAGGTACCTGGAATCTTTGCGAGATATTGATAAATTCGACAGGGGACACCACTGCCAGCACCGCGTCACTGCTTCCGACAATCGCACGCAACAGCTCAAATACTGGGAGTACGCAGTCGGGAATGTTAGGTTTAGTAGAGGGGTCTGCACTGGGATATACACCAGGGCCTAGCGGGCTGCAGCATGGTCAAGGGCAAAGGCAACCTTGAGTGCCATCTCTCCAGGGGGAGAGTCCACATGCGAGTTCTGCTGCAGAGGACTCAGATGAGCCCATCGATGTTGGGGATTATGAAAGAAGGATGGAGGCCTTGCATTCCCAGATGTTGGGGGCAATGGCAAGGGTGCCCCAGAGCCTGTCGCAAGTGGTCAGGAGCGTGGAGGAGTCCGCCTCTCCAATTGTGGACAGCTCTGCGCACACCATGGAGCCCATCATTGTCAGTGTGCAGACAATGGTAGACTCTCAGAGTGACCGTGCGGATCCAGCTGTGATGCCGCGTGTCGTGGGCGATGTGGCAGCTGCCATTACAGCACAGGTGCAAGGGAACAAACATCTGAGTGTTGTTTTGGAGAGGATGGCCGCTGCCCTGGAAGCTCAGAATGCTCTCCTGCACTCTGGGCAATAAGCCACGGAGCATCATACTGCTGTCGTCTCTGGTGGCATCGAGACTGTGTCGGCTCTCATGCAGTCTTAGCTGGATGCCATATGAGATCTGACAGCTGCCACCACGGCTGAGTCCACCACAGTCCACCGGGTCCTTCCGGTGTCGCGCCACCCCACCGACCTGTGCTCCAGCAGATTGGTGGGGATGGTGAGGAGCTGTCTTGGGGGAATGGGACAGGCTCCTCGGACCAGGGTCCTGATGATGTGCTCTCCCAGGATCACAGTAGTCCTGACCTGAGACCTGGCACTCCGCCATTGCTGCCAAGCATGGAATCGCCCCAGTCAACCCCGACTGAACACACCGAGGAGGATGCGACCAGTCTGCACCTGGCCCTTCCAGGGCCAGAACTGGTCGAGGGCATCCTAGAAGGACATATGTAGGTTCTACACCTGAAATACAGTAGCCTTCCCAGAGCCATGATGCAGCCATAGGGGAGACACTGCAGAGTAGCTCAAGAATAGGTTTGCGTAAGAGGGATTATAAGGAAATGCACAAGGGTGAGAAATGAGAATGTGTATGTTTTGCGCATCCATTATTTGTGGTGTAATAAATCATTATTTTGTGTTTCAATATCTGTGCAAGTCTCTCATTTCACTGTGGGCAATGATGTGTGAAAGGACTCATTGGTTTTTCCATGGAAATGCACAGATGAAGGCTAAAGTGCAGATGAACTCATTGGAAACGAGCAGCAATGAGACGGTTTAGCTCTTCCCTTGCAGGGTCCAGATTGCGACGCCGCCTCTTGCGTGACCGCCTACCTGCATCCTGGTCCTCCTCTTGCACCTCCTCATTCTGGTCTTCCTCCTCAGGTGGTATGTTGCCTCGTCCTCCAGGTTGTGCCCTCATGTTTGCCAGGTTATGAAGCATGCATCAGGCGAGTACTACAACTCCTCCTTAGCAATCCATGCAAGAGAACCTCTGCTTAAGGATTCCGATGGTCTGCTCAATTATGCACCTGGTGGCTGAATGAGAGACATTGTAGGCTTGCTGCGCAGCAGTCCTAGGGTGACGAAGGGGAGTCAGCAGTCAGCAGTGGGTAGTCCTTGTCTCCAAGGAGCTAGCCGCAATCTTGGTTTGGCCCAGCAAAGAAGCCTGACACAGGATGAAAGCATCATGACTGCTGTCAGGATACTGGGCATCAACTGCCATGATTTTGCAGTGCTGGTCACACACCAGCTGGACATTGAGGGAGTGGAATTCCTTGCTGTCGTGTATGTATTCTTGGTTACTAGCCACTAGGTGGTGTGACTGTCGGAGGTCATTGGGCTGTACGCATGTGTATGCAGCCCAGGTATAAAAGGCAAGCCATCTTGTAATGTAATCACTTTGGGTCCTAATAAAGCAGAGTCAGGTTAGTACCTGTGTTGGTTTACAGTATTCAGTCTATTAAGTTATTACATACATAACATTTGGCGACGAGGTAACTTAAGAACTTTCACATGCAAAAATGAGCACAATTGGAATTCTGGAGAGATTCGTGGAGGGAGAGGACTGGACAGATTTTGTAGCTCATCTGGACCAATAATTCGTGGACAACAAAATGGAGGAACCCACTGACGCAGTTAGGCGCAGGACGGTCTTCTTCATGGTTTGCGGTCCGAAAATCTATGGACTCATAAAGAATCTTCTCTCGCCTGCAAGTCCAATGGACAAGGAATTGTGTGCTCTGGTATGTGACCATCTCAAACCAGAAGAAGGCATCATCATCTCACGATATCGATTCTACAAGTACGTTCATTCTGAGGGCCAGGATGTGTCGGAATTCGTTGCCGACCTAAGACGTCTAGCTGGACCGTGTGCGTTCAAAAACATGTTGGATGACATGCTGCAGGACTTCTTTGTAATTGGCATCAACCACGAGGTGATCCTGCGTAAGCTACTGGCGGCGGAAACGCTGGACTTGAGCAAGGCCATCACGATTGCCCAGGCATACATGACGACAGACAAACACTTAAAGCAGATATCATCGGAAAATCAGAACTCAACAAGTACTGTAAATAAGATTGTATCGTTGTTTGGCAGAGCTGCATATAGCAGGGCCGACTTGACAGTGTATGCGAAACCTGTGTGCTCAAAGTCCGCCAACGGGAATGAATCCGATTTCACCGTGTTGGCGTTGTGGGAGCAATCATCGGCCTCATCAGTGTTGGTTTAAATAGTACATTTGTAAAGGCTGTTTGAGATGGGGGCATCTCCAGCGCATGTGTCCGCAACTGAGCAAGCGTGGAGGATGATGACCAATATAGCACGGATCCGGATAGGCAATCCGAGATACCAGAGGAGGAAGTGTATGGACTGTATTCGTTCCTCACAGAGAGCCAACCAATAATGATTCATGCGAAACTTAACGGTGTGCCGGTAATGATGGAATTGGACACGGATGCGAGTCAATCAATAATGAGCCAGAGGACATTTGGCAAGTTGTGGGATACTAAGACTGTGAGGCCTAAGCTGAGTCCAGTCAATGCCAAGTTGCATATGTACACTAAAGAATCATAACGGTGATTGGCAGTGCAGTAATCAAGGTGTTGCATGATGGTGTGGTTCATGATTTACGGTTATGGATTGTTCCAGGCAATGGTCCAAAGCTGTTCAGCAGGAATTGGCTAGAAAAAAAATCACATGGAATTGGAACGATATCAAAGCGTTGTCATCGGAGGATGATACTCCATGTGCTCAAGTGCTGAGCAAGTTCCCCTCGCTGTTTGAACCAGGCATCGGCAAATTCACTGGAGCCAAGGTGCAGATCCACGTGGACTCGGATGCAAGACCCATCCATCATAAAGCTCGGGCGGTTCCGTACATGATGAAGGAGAAGGTCGAAATCGAACTGGACAGACTCCAGTATGAAGGGGTCATATCACTGGTTGAATTTAACAAATGGGCCAGCCCCATTGTTCTTGTGTTGAAGAATGATGGCACTATCAGGATTTGTGGAGACGACAAGATTACGATCAACCGAGTTTCGAAACAGGATCAATACCCGTTATCGAAGGCTGATGACCTGTTTGCAACGCTAGCTGGGGGGAAGTCGTTCACTAAACTGGATCTGACGTCGGCCTACATGACACGAGCTGGTCAAGAGGTCGAAGAAATTTACGTGCATCAACACTCAAAGAACTTTTTATCTACATCAGGTGTCCTTTCGGAATTCGCTCGGCTGCAGCCCGAGGGACATGGAGAGTCTACTGAAGTCCGTCCCTAGAACCATCGTGTTCCAAGATGACATCCTGATCACAGGTTGTGACACTGCTGAACATTTGAACAACCTGGAAGAGGTTCTACATCGTCTGGACAAAGTGGGACTCAGACTGAAATGCTCGAAGTGCGTCTTCATGGCACCGGAAGTCAAATTCCTGGGAGGAAAATTGCTGCTGACGGCATCAGGCCTACGGACTCGAAAACCAAGGCTGTCAAAAATGCACCCAAGCCTCAGAATGTGACAGAGCTGCGTTCGCTCCTTGGTCTACTCAACTACTTCGGTAATTTCCTACCTAGATTGAGCACTTTATTAGAGCCACTGCATATGCTGCTAAGAAAAGGCGACAACTGGGTTTGGGGTGCATCTCAAGCTGGAGCTTTTGAGAAAGCTACTAATCTGCTTTGCTCTAACAAGCTGCTGGTACATTATGATCCGTGTAAACGTCTAGTATTGGCCTGTGATGCTTTGTCATATGGAGTTGGTTGCATGCTCCAACGAGCTAATGAGTCGGGTAAACTACAACCTGTTGCGTATGCTTCTAAAAGTTTGTCAAAGGTGGGAAGAGCCTACAGCATGGTAGAAAAAGAAGCATTCGCCTGTGTGTATGGGGTAAAAAGATGCATCAGTATCTGTTTGGTCTTTGGTTTGAACTGGAAACAGATCACAAGCCACTCATTTCATTGTTTTCGGAAAACAAAGGTCCTACACTCATGATAAAGGATGAAACTGTGTACAAAGAACAAGTGTGATCTTAGCTCCTTTAATAAGACTCCAGAGTGCAGGTACCTCATGCGTGGCCTGCTTTTATACCATGCTCCCAAGGGATGCTGGGATCCCTTGGGACTCCAACAGGTAGGCCCTCTAGTGGTAGTGTAATACAGGTTACAAGGGGTTAAATACATAACATCACTCCCCCGTGAAGTCAACAGTACACTTATTTACAAGGTGAGACAATCTGAGGCTTTTCGCTCCCTTGTCGATCGTCTCGGTACAAATGCGGGTGTGGGTGAATTGGTTAGTTCTTCACTGGACTGTTGGGCAGCCAGCCTTGCCGGGTAGCTGGGGATGGTGAGTTCGGCTTCGTGGTCAACCATGATGTCAGTTGCCACTTGTGTATGTGCGTTGGAGGGTCAAAGTTGGTGGTGTCTTCTTCGGGTTGTTCGTAGCTGGTGAACCGCAATTTGATTTGGTCCAAATGTTTTCTGTACGTTTGTCCATTGGCCAATTTGACCTAAAACACCCTACTCCCCTCTTTGGCTGTGACCATGCCAGTGAGCCATTTTGGATCATGTCCATAAATGAGCATAAACACAGAATCATTGATCTCAATATCGCGTGACAAATTTGCGCGGTCATGGTACATACTTTGTTGATGCCACTTGCCCTCCACGTGATCATGGAGATCAGGGTGGACAAGAGAGAGCCTTATTTCTAGCGCTCTTTTCATGAGCAGCTCGGCTGGGGGAACCCCGGTGATTGAGTGGGGTCTGGTGCGGTAGCTGAGCAGCACTCGGGACAGCCGGGTCTGCAGGGAGCCTTCCGACACACATTTCAAGCTTTGCTTGATGGTCTGAACTGCCGTTCTGCCTGGCTGTTGGATGCGGGTTTGAACGGGGCAGATTTGATGTGCTTGATCCCATTGTGGGTCATGAATTCCTTGAATTCAGCACTGATGAAGCACAGCCCATTGTCACTGACTAGGCCATCAGGCAAGCCGTGCGTGGCAAACTCTGTCTTTCTTGGGCAAGATCACGTGATTGCCCCACAACATATAGTCTGCCTGCAGAGACATTTCGTCTTTGCGCCTGTGGAACGTCTTAATCGCCTCCTGCATCTCCACTGGGACACTGGACTAGCTCCCATGGAGGACACAGTTTTATACTAAGGACAGTAAAGGATCCTGGCTGGTCCCAGTCCTGATCTGGTGGGCCATAACAGGGGACTTTCCGTTCTCGAAATCCTCCATGACCATGATCAAGTCCGCTGGCTGTGCCATTTCCACACCGGTGGTGGGCAATGGCAGCTGACTGAGAGCATCTGCTCAGTTCTCTGTGCCCGGTCTGTGGTGGATTACATAGTTGTATGTCAACAGCGTGAGCGGCCATCTTTGGATATGGGCGGAGGCATTGGTGTTAATCCGTTTGCTCTCAGCGAACAGCGATATGAGCGGCTTGTGGTCAGTTTCAAGCTCAAACTTGAGGCCAAATAAGTACTGGTGCATTTTTTTAACCCGTAAACGCTCACCAGAGCCTCTTTTTCAATCATGCTGTAGGCCCTTTCGGCCTTGGACAAACTCCTGGATCCCCGATTCATTATTCTGTTGTAACACACACCCGACCCCATATGATGACACATCGCAAAGCTAGCACTAATCTTTTATAAGGGTTATACAGGACAAGCAGTTTGTTTGAGCACAACAGATTTCTGGCTTTCTTAAAGGCAGCCTCTTGTGAATTCCACCACACCCAGTCGTCTCCCTTGCGCAGTAGCGCATGTAGGGGTTCTAGCAGGGTGCTTAACCCAGGTAGGAAATTAGCGAAATAGGTAAGGAGTCCCAGGAACAACCGCAGCTCCGTCACGTTCTGTGGTCTCGGTGCGTTCTTGATGGCCTCCGTCTTGGCGTCGGTGGATCTGATGCCGTCTGCCACGATTCTTCTTCCCAAGAACTCGACCTCCGGCGCCAGGAAAACACACTTCGAGCGTTTCAACCTGAGCCCTACGGGATCCAACCAATTAAGAACCTCTTCCAGATTCTTAAAGTGCTCAATGGTGTCCCGACCTGTAACCAGTATGTCGTCCTGGAAGACCACGGTGCGAGGAACCGACTTTAGCAGGCTCTCCATGTTCCGTTGGAAGATTGCCGTGGCCGACCGAATCCCGAACGGGCACCGGTTATCGATGAACAGACCTTTGTGCGTGTTGATGCAGGTGAGGCCTTTCGAAGACTCCTCCAACTCCTGCGTCATGTAGGCCGAAGTCAGGTCCAGCTTGGTGAATGGTTTCCCTCCAACCAGGGTCGCAAATAGGTCGTCTGCCTTGGGTAGCGGGCACTGGTCCTGCAGTGAACAACAGTTAATCATTACTTTATAGTCCCCACAAATTCTAACGTGCCGTCTTCTTTGAGTACCGGGACAATCGGACTGGCCCACTTGTTGAATTCCACCGGCGCAACGATGCCTTCTCGCTGCAGCCTGTCCAGCTCAATTTCCACTTTCTCATGCATCATGTAAGGTACCGCCCGTGCCTTGTGGTGGATGGGTCGCGTACCGCGAACCAAATGGATCTGCACTTTTGCCCCCGAGAAGCTTCCAATGCCTGGCTCGAACAACGATGGGAACTTGCTCAGAACCTGGGCACATGAGGCGTCGTCAATGGACGAAAGTGCTCGGATGTCGTCCCAGTTCCAGCGGATTTTCACCAGCCAGCATCTGCCAAACAATGTGGGCCCATCCCCTGGCACAATCCACAGCGGGAGTTCGTGTACTGCTCCGTCATACGAGACTTTGACTTCTGCACTGCCAATTACAGGGATTAGTTCCTTGGTGTAAGTTCTTTAGTTTGGTGTGACTGGGGCTGAGCTTGGGCCTGTGTGCCTTTTTGCCCCACAACCTGTTGAAGGCCTTTTTACTCATTATGGACTGACTTCCAGCCGTGTCCAGTTCCATAGATACTAGAATTCCATTCAGTTCAACTTTCAACATTATTGGTGAACATTTCGTAGGGAATGTGTGTACACCGTACACTTCTGCCTCCTCAGTGCGAGTCTCCAATTCAGCCTGATCCACAGTGGATCGATTTTTTCCTCTGCAACGTCGTGGTTTGCAGGATTTGCAGCTCACCTGCACATTCGCTGGAGGTTTCCCATTGTTATGCAACCGTTGCATGCATAGTGCTTGAAGCGGCATTGATGGGGCCGATGATCACCTCCACGGCGCCAACAAGGTGTTAACTGCCTCGCATTTACGATTGATGGCGGACTCTGGGTCATCTGAGTTCGGGCAGCAGCAGCCGGCGTGTACATTCTGCCATGTATATTTCTGCTCTAAACCAACGTTATTTTATGCACAGTACTGGCCGAAACTTCTTTACTCTGTGAAATCTGTTTGGTGTTGTCGCTGGTGGACATAAATGCCTGGGCTATTGTTATGGCTTTACTTAGATTCGGAGTTTCTACAGTCAACCGTTTGCGAAGGAATGTCTCATGGCCAATGCCCAATGCAAAAAAGTCTCTAAGCATTTGATCTAGGAATCCCTCAAATTCACAATGTTCTGTGAATGGCGCCTTAGTTCGTTGACATAGCTCGCCACTTCCTGGCCCTCCGATCGTTGACACGTGTAGAACCGATATCTCGCCATCAACATGCTTTCCTTAGGATTTAGGTGCTCCCGGACCAGCGTACACAATTTTTCATAGGATTTCTCTGTTGGTTTTGCCGGAGCTAGGAGATTCTCCATGAGGCCATAGGTTGTTGCCCCACAGACAGTTAGGAGGATCGCCCTTCGGTTGGCAGCATTCTCGTCCCTTTCCAGCTCGTTGGCCACGAAGTATTAGTCGAGTCTCTCCACGAAGGCCTCCCAATCATCCCCTTCTGACAACTTCTCCAAGATACCAAATGTTCTTTGCATTTTCGCGTGGTTGTTTGTTACCTCGTCGCCAATTGGTATACTCATAATAAAGGATGAAACAGAGTACTGTGTACAATGAACAAGTGTGACCTTAGCTCCTTTAATGACTCCAGAGTGCAGGTACCTCATGGATGGCCTGCTTATATACCATGCTCCCAAGGGATGCTGGGAGCCCTTGGGACTCCAATAGGTAGGCCCTCTAGTGGTAGTGTAATACAGGTTACAAGGGGTTAAATACATAACAAAAAGTATCAATACTAATGCATCGTCCCGCATCCAGAGGTGGGCGCTGACATTATCTTCCTATGATTATATCATTCGCCATAGACCTGGCACCAAGAATTGTGCCGATGCACTGAGCTGTCTGCCGTTGCCCACACCGGAGATGGAGATGCCATAACCTGCAGACCTACTGTTAGTTATGGATGCTTTTGAAAGTGAAGGAACCCTTGTCACGGCTCAACAAGTTAAGACCTGGACCAGGCAGGACCCGATATTATCGGTTGTGAAACTTTGAGTACTTAGTGGTGATGAGTGATGAAACCAAACCTTACAACCGTCGCAAAGATAAACTATCCATTCAGTCAGCTTGTTTACTGTAGGGTAATCGTGTTGTTATGCCGAAGAAAGGCAGAGAGAAATTTTGTACATGACCTACATAGCACTCATCCCGGTGTTGTCATGATGAAAGCCATTGCCAGGTCTCATGTATGGTGGCCTGGAATTGACTCTGATCTGGAATCATGTGTGCATCAGTGCAACACTTGCATGCAGCTTAGTAAAGCACCAGCGGAATCGCCACTGAGTCTGTGATCGTGGCCATCTAAACCATGATCTACATCAAATTTGCAGGTCCCTTCCTGGGGAAGATGTTTTTAGTTTTGGTGGATGCATATTCCAAGTGGATAGTGTGTTTAACCATGTCATCCAGTACATCCACAGCTACCATTGAGAGCCTTTGTGTCATGTTTGCCATTCATGGTCTGCCCGACATCGTTGTAAGCGACAACGGACCTTGCTTCACTAGTCTGGAGTTTCAAGACTTCATGAAACTCAATGGTATCAAACATGTGAGGTCAGTACCATTCAAAACCACATCTAATGGTCAAGCAGAGCGTGCTGTTCAAACCATCAAGCAGAGTATGAAATGTGTAACTCAAGGTTCACTGCAGACTCGCTTGTCTCACATATTGCTTAGTTACAGGACAAGACCCCATAAGCTTACCGGGGTCCCCCCTGCTGAACTATTGATGAAAAGAAGTCTCAAGATCAGGTTCTCTCTTGTCCACCCTGACTTGAACGATCATGTTGAATACAGACATCAAAGTCAGCAGTGATATCATGATTGTGCTGCCGCGTCACGTGACATTTCTGTTAACGATCCTGTGTATGTATTAAATTATGGTCAAGGTCCCAAGTGGATCACTGGTACTGTTACGGCCAAGGAGGGTAACAGAGTGTTTATCGTCAAGCTCAAGAATGTGCAGACATGCAGGAAACATATTGATCAGATAAAGCTACGGCACACGGATGAACCGGAACAGTCTGAGGAAGACACATCAGTGACCAACCAACCTACGCTCAGTCATCAGAGGACTCTGCTGTCATCAATGAATCTGGACTTTCAATCACTGACATGGTCATTGCCTCTCCCATCAGATCAGCTACCCAGCCCCCAGTCATAACAGACTCAGAACGCTCGCCCAAGGCTGGAGTTGAACTGAGACGATCAACTCGGGAGCAGAAAGCCCCGGAGCATGTCAATTTGTAAAAAGACTGTTACTAATATCTTAAAGGGGGATATTGTCATGTATGTAAGCTTGGGGTTACTAGCCACTGGGTGGCACGACTGTCGGAGGTCATTGGGCTGTACGCACGTGTGTGCGGCCCAGGTATAAAAGGCAAGCCACCTTGTAATGGAATCAATTTGATCAATTTGGGCCCTAATAAAGCAGAGCCAGGTTTGTACCTGTGTTAGTTTACAGTATTCAGAGTGTATCGAGTTATTACAGACAGAACACTTGCGGTTTCTGAAAATCTCGGGATTGTTCTGTGGCGCCCTCAATGCGACGTGGGTGCAGTCTATGGTGCCCTGAACCCTGGGGAAGCCCGCAATCCTCACAAACCCTGTCTGCCACTCCAACAGCTTCTCCCTGCTCATCACGAAGTATATGTAGTCCCTCTTTCTCTTAAAGAAAGCATTGGCCACCTGATGGATGGAGTTATGGGTGGCAAACTGGGAGATGTTCGAGATGTCTGCTGTTGCAGCTTGAAAAGATCCAGTTGCATAGAAATTGAGTGGTATAGTTACCTTGGATGCGATGATCAGAAATGCCCTCAACCTTGTTTGAGGCTGGAGGTCTGGCTGAAGGAGATTGCACAGCTCCCTGACAATATCCTTCTGGAATTGCAGTCTCCAGAGACACGAGTCATCCGTCAGGTCCATGTATGAGAACTGCTGTCTGTAGACTCTTTGACGATAGTCCATGTATGAGAACTGCTGTCTGTAGACTCTTTGACGACAGGGCCTTCTGCCCCTCTGTCTATGTTGGCGTCTTCCTATGCCAGCTGCCTCATTGCCTTCTCCCTCCTGCTCGTATTGGTCCTCACTCTTTTCAGCCTGCTGCTGGCAAGCATCTGCCTCCTGTGCATGCTACCTTCAGTTCATCTCACCCACTATCTGGTGTGGGGGTTCAGCATACCTGACCCTCCTGACAGCAGGACCCTCCTGAGGTCCTTCCTGGGGCACCTCTCTGGGTTCAGGTCTGTCGCCATCTCCATGGCCTTCTGCATGTTTGGCAGCCATGTGTGCTGTGACCCTTGCCCCTCTGGAGCCATTAGAGATGCCGCCGCCTTCTCCTGCGTGCCTCCCTGCCGCGCGCAATGTGCAGGAGGCATTCCGCTGCCAGCACTGACCCCATTTAGTTCTCCTCCACAAGCAGAGCCTGCAGAATCACGGCTCTCTGTTGTCGAGATTGAAGATCCTGGTCCACTATTACTCAATCCCGCTATGAGCAAGGCAACTGGCAAAGTTTTGAAGTCAGAAAATATCTCGGCGGCAAGAATACTGCTACATGCAACATGCCTTTAAAGGCCGCTGTCAGTCTTGATCAAGGACTATGTACCGACCCAAAAACCTGTCGTTGGTAGGGACAGGCAGCCGGAAGACTTTTTGAGTGAATTTACCTTCCGCGGTGGGTCCGTTGCGGTGCGTACTCAGATGACATTGTTAACAACGCATCTGCAGAAGCGGAGGGAAAGTGGAGAGAGCGGGATGGATCTCCACATCACAGCAAAAACACATGAGGGTAATGCCACGAACGCCGGCCAGACCACCGCGAATCGGCAGCCATTCCGCGCGCCCCGTCCCCGCCGCTTTCAGGCGGCCAGAGGCCTTATCAAAAGTGGCTATTTCGGCTCCTACCTGCCTTATTGTAATATTTAAATTAATGTCCTGCCTCCTGGCAGCGGGTTGGTTGCCAGCTTCCGTCCTGCTTCTCGTTCCGCCTCCGTTAAAACTGGAAGTGGGCAGGTTGGAGGAGGGTTCAGGTCAGGATTCCGATTTTAACATTTTAACTACCCCGCTTTCCTAACCCACCTGGTTTTTTAGGTTAAAATTCCCCAGATAGTACATGTGAGCAGGAAATGGGGGCAGTGATAGTCCAGGAGATGACTTGTGATGTCCCTTCTAAGCACTGCTGAGTGGAAAAGAGATGTAGACCCCAGCGATTAAAAACAGAAAATGCTGGAAATCTCAGTGGGTCAGGCAGCATCTATGGTGAGAAAGCAGATTTAACGTTTCAGGTTGATGACCCTTTATCAGAACTGGAGAGTGTTCGGAAAGAACGGATTCTTAACAAAGACTGGAAGGGGGAGGGGAAGAAAGAACAAAAGGGAAGGTCTGTGATAGGTTGGAACACAGGAGAGACTAGAGAGACAAAAGCGATGATGGCTCAAATTCAAATGGTAATGCCAGGAGTTAGAAAAATATTAGTCAAGATAGGGTGTGAATGGCGAGATAATGACCAACTGCTATTAGAGACAAGGAGAAAAAAAGAAAGAAAGAAACAGGCTCTGGGGCCGGGTGGGGGGGAAAGTGGGAGGGGGGGGGGGGGGGCGGATGGCTGGCGGGGGAGGGAGTCAAAGATTGGCAGCGGCTATGCTCTGAAATTGTTGAACTCAATGTTGAGTCCAGAAGGATGTAAAGTGCTTAGTCGAAAGATGAGGTGCTGTTCCTCGAGTTTGCGTTGAGCTTCATTGGAACAGTGTAGGAGACTGAGCGCAGAGAAATCAGAGTGGGAGTGGAGTGGAGAATTAAAGTGACAGGCGACTGGAAGCTTAGGGTCACACTTGCGGACTGAACGGAGATGCTCCACAAAGCAGACACCCAATCTATGCTTGGTCTCCCCAACGTGGAGGAAACCACATCGTGAGCAGTGAATACAGCATACTAAATTGAAAGAAGTACAAATAAATCGCTGTTTCACCTGGAAGGAGTATTTGGGGCCCTGGATAGTGGGAAGGGAGGAGGTAAAAGGGCAGGTGTTGCATCTCCTGTGCTTGCACGAAAAGGTGCCGTGGGAAGGGGAGGGGGTGCTGGGGGTGACTGCGAAATAGACCAGGGTGTCGCGGAGGGAGCGGTCCTTTCGGAATGCTGAGAGGGGAGGGGAAGATATGATTATGTTGGGATCACGTTGGAGGTGACGGAAATGGTGGAGGATGATCCGTTGAACGTGGAGGCTGGTGGAGTGAAAGGTGAGGACAAGGGGAACCCTGTCGTGGTTCTGAGAGGGAGGGGAAGGGGTGACAGCAGAGGTGCGGGAAATAGAACGGCCACGGTCGAGGGCCATGTTAACCACGGCAGAGGGGAATCCTCTGTTGAGGAAAAAGGAAGACATGTGAGAGGCACTAGTATAAAAGGTGGCATCGTCAGAACATATGCGACGGAGATAGAGAAACTGGGAGAATGGAATGGAGTCCTTGCAGGATGCGGGGTGCGAGGAAGAGCAGTCCAGGTAGCTTTGGGAGTCAGTCAGCTTATAGTGGACACAGGTCAAAAGCCTATGCCCAGATATGGAGACAGAGAAATCGAGGAAGGGAAGGGAAGAATCGGAGATGGACCATGTGAAGATGAGGGAAGGGTGGAAATTTGAGGCAAAATGAATTAAATTTTCAAGTTCAGGGCAAAAGCAGGAAACGGCACCGATACTGTTATGTATGTAAAATTTATAATAGTGTAAGACTTGCCACCAGGGGCAGCACCTGTTGGAACCCCAAGGGTCACCTGCACACCTTGTGCAAGCAAGTATAAAAGGTTGTCTGATTCTTCATTCTGGAGTTTGATTAAAGAGACTAAGGTCACATCAGTTTGCGCTTACAGCACACAGTCTTGTGGAGTTATTCTAAACATAACAATTGGCGACGAGGAACAGATCACAAACTTTCACGCAGTTATGGCTGCCGTTGGTATTCTTGAGAGATTTGTTGAGGGTGATGATTGGGAAGCCTTCATTGAGCAGTACTTCGTGGCCAACGAGCTGGATACAGAGAGTAAAGCGGTCAAGCGCAGGGCGACTCTCCTCATCGTTTGTGGGCCCACGATATATGGCCTCATCAAAAATCTGCTAGCACCGATGAAACTAACAGACAAGACATATGCAGAGTTCTGTACACTGGTTCGGAAACACCTCAAGCCGAAGGAGAGTATCTTAATGGCCAGGTATCACTTTTATACGCACCATCGCTCCGAGGGCCAGGACGTGGCGAGCTACGTTGCTGACCTAAGACGCCTTGCGGGACCGTGCGAATTTGCCGGATTTTGGGGGGAAATGTTGCAGGACTTTTTCATGCTTGGAGTCGACCACGAGGTCATTGTTTGCAAACTGCTGCCTGCCGAATCCCTAGATCTGAGCAAGGCCATCATGATAGCCCAGGCTTTCATGTCCACGAACAATAACACTAAGCAGATATCTTTTCAACACCGAAGCTCACCGACAAGTACTCTACGTAAAATAACACCTTCAGCAGGCAGAATTGTACATGGCAGGGCCTACACGCCATGTGGGGCGTGAATGCAAATCTATTAACACCATGTTGGCGCTGCGGAGGTAATCATCGAGCCCATCAATGTCGATTCAAGCACTACGTGTGCAAAGGCTGTAGAACAATGGGGCACCTCCAGCGAATGTGTAAACATGCTGCGACTCACCACGTGGCAGAGTCATCAGAAGATGACCGATCCGGCGTGGATCACGCTGAACGACTAAGAGAGGCAACTCAACCCGAGGCTAAAGAGGAAGTATGGGGTACACACCTTCACCACCAAAAGCCCTCCGATAATGTTGAAAGTCAAATTAAACGCCATTCCAGTTTCCATAGAATTGGACACGGGTGCGAGTCAGTCAATTATGAGTCAGAAGGCTTTTGAGAAACTGTGGGGCAACAAGGCACAAAGGCCAAAACCATGCCCGATTTATACAAAGCTGTGCATTTACACCAAAGCGCTCATACCAGTCATTGGCAGTGCGGCAGTGAAGGAATCATACAATGGAGCTGTGCATGATTTATCACTGGATTGTACCAGGCAATGGCCCAGCGCTGTTCGGCAGAAGCTGGCTAGGAAAGATCCGATGGAACTGGGACGACATCAAAGTGCTGTCTTCGGTGGATGACGCCTCATGTGCTCAAGTGCTAAACAAATTTCCGTCGCTATTTGAGCCAGGCATCGGCAACTTCACAGGCACAAAAGTGCAGATCCAGCTAGTTCCTGATGCACGGCCCATTCATTACAAGGCCTGAGCGGTTCCATATATGATGCAGGAGAAAATCGAGGTCGAACTGGACAGACTTCAACGAGAGAGAATTATATCGGCAGTCGAGTTCAACGAGTGGGTCAGTCCAATTGTTCCGGTGTTAAAAACCAAAGGCATGGTCAGAATCTGCGGAGACTACAAAGTAACAATGAACTGAGTCTCGTTTCAGAACCAGTACCCACTAACCAAAGCAGAGGACCTGTTCGCAACATTAGCAAGGGGGAAGTCGGTCACCAAGCTGGATCTAACCTCTGCTTACATGACACAGGAGCTGGCTGAATCTTCGAAAAAATTGACCTGCATCAACACACACAAAGGACTGTTCATATACCACAGATGCCCTTTTGGGATTTGCTCAGCTGTGCCATCTTCCAGTGGAACATGGAGAGTCTGCTGAAATTGGTTCCACGCACCGTTGTGTTCCAAGACAACATCCTGATCACTGGTCGTGTCACCACCGAACACTTGCACAACCTGGAAGAGGTTCTAAAGCGACAGAGTGGGACTCAGGCTGAAATGCTCCAAGTGTGTTTTCCTGGCGCCAGAGGTCGAATTTTTGGAGAGAAAGATTGTGGCAGCTGGCATCAGACCCATGGACTCAAAGACAGAGGCCATCAAGAATGCATCCAGACCACAGAATGTGACAGAGCTGCGTTCGTTCCAAGGACTCTGCAACTATTTTGGTAACTTTCTACCCAGGTTGAGCACTTTGCTGGAACCTTTGCATTTATTGCTACATAAGGGTGACGACTGGGTTTGGGGTAAATCTCAAGAGACAGCCTTTGAGAAGACCAGAAACCTGCTATGTTCCAACAAGTTAGTTGTATTGTATGACCCGTGTAAATGTTTAGTACTAGCTTGTGATGCATCTTCGTATGGGGCCGGTTGTGTGTTACAGCAAGCCAATGTGTCAGGCAAACTGCGACCGGTTGCATATGCATCCAAAAGTTTATCTAAGGCTGAAAGAGCCTACAGTACGATTGAGAAAGAAGCATTAGCATGCGTATACGGGGTTAAGAAAATGCACCAATACCTATTTGAACTCCGGTTTGAGCTCAAAACCGACCACAAACCGCTCACTTTGCTGTTTTCAGAAAGCAAAGGTATTAACACCAATGCTTCGTCCCGCATCCAAAGATGGGCATTAACATTATCTGCGTATGACTATGTAATCCGCCACACACCAGGCACTGAGAATTGTGCTGATACCCTCAGTCGGCTACCATTGCCCACCACCGGGTGGAAACAGCACAACCCGCAGACTTGCTTCTTGTAATGGATGCTTTTGAGAGCAAGGGGTCACCCGTCAAGGCTCACCAGATCAGGACCTGGACGAGCCAGGACCCTGTGCTATCACTAGTAAAAAAACTGCATCCTTAATGGGAGCTGGTCGACTGTTCCTGGGGAAATCCAAGATGAAATTAAGCCGTTTTACCGACGCAAGGATGAAATGTCCATCCAATCGGATTGTCTCCTATGGGGGAATCGCGTGGTTTTGCCAAAAAAGGCAGGGAAACGTTTATACGCGACCTTCACAGTACCCACCCAGGTATAGTCATGATGAAGGCTATCGCCAGGTCGCACGTTTGGTGGCCTGACATTGACTTGGAATTAGAGTCATGCGTACACCAATGTAACACTTGCTCACAGTTGAGCAATGCACCCAGGGAGGCTCCACTGAGTCTGTGGTCATGGCCCTCCAAACCGTGGTCCAGGGTCCACGTAGATTTCGCTGGCCCCTTTCTAGGAAAGATGTTCCTCGCAGCAGTGGATGCTTACTCTAAATGGATTGCATGTGTAATAATGTCATCATGTACGTCCATTGCCACCCTTGAAAGTCTCTGGGCCATGTTCGCCACCCATGGTTTGCCCGACATCCTTGTTAGTGACAATGGACCATGTTTCACCAGCTCGTAATTCAACGAGTTTATGACCCGCAATGGCATTAAACATGTCAGGTCTGCCCCGTTTAAGTCCGCATCCAACGGTCAAGTGGAACGGGCAGTCCAAACTATCAAGCAGAGCTTGAAACACACGACGGACAGTTTCCTGCAGACCCGGTTATCTCGGGTTCTGCTCAGCTACTGGATGCGACCCCACTCGCTTACCGGGGTTCCGCCTGCAGAATTGCTAATGAAGAGAGCAATCAAAACCAGGCTCTCCTTAGTCCACCCGGATCTCAATGATCATGTAGAAACCCGGCGTCAATGGCATAATATGAAACACAATCCGTATCACGCGACATTGACGTTAATGACCCTGTATTTGTTCTTAATTATGGTCATGATCGCAAATGGGTTGCTAGTACTGTGTTAGCCAAGGAGGGGACTAGTGTTTGTTGTCAAACTTTTGAATGGACAAACGTGCAGAAAGCACTTGGATCAGACCAAACTGCGGTTCACTGACAACCAAGAACAGTTTGAAGAGGACATTACCATCATTGATCCACCCACACACACCCAACCAGCAATCGACCTCGCGGTCAACCACGAGGATGAACCCACCATGCCCGACAGTCCGATCAGACTAGCCACACCACAGCGCAGCAATGATCCGACCGACTCACTCATGCCAGGACTTCAACTCAGGTGATAAACCTGGGAATGCAGAGCCCCAGATCGCCTCAACTTGTAAATAAATTGTACATAAGACTTTTGGGGGGGAATGATGTTATGTATGTAAACATTACCAATGTGTAAGACTTGCCACCAGGGGGCGCACCTGTGGGAGACCTAAGGGTCACCTGCACACCTTGGGCAAGCAGGTATAAAGGCAGTCTACCTTGCTACCTCCTCACTCTGGAGTTACAATAAAGAGACCAAGGTCACAACAGTTTGAGCTTAAGATATACAGTCTTGTGGAGTTATTCTAAACGTAACAAAACCATTGTGGAAGACATGTCCACGTATATTGCTGACCCTTAAAGGTAAAGGCAAATTTATACCGGTCCTCCCATCTCAGGGGAATGGACCAAAACCCGTTTGAAATGTCTAGCACGGTGAAAGTTGTAGTGGCTGCGGAGATACTTCCTATCAAATCCTCTACCTCCGCTACCGTGGTTGCATAGGCTGGAATATTTTTATTCAGGACTCGGTAATCTACTGTGGCCCTCCATGAGTTATCGGGCTTCTTTACTGGCCACAGGGGTGAATTGACATGTGTGGCTATGGTCCTCAACACACCTTGATCCCCCAGGGAATTTATAGCAGTTTCCAAATCCCTTTCTGCTTCCTGCGAAAATTATACTGTTTCTGGGGCCATGTCATTGGATCCCCATCTATCTTCACCTCTACCCCAGTTACTCTCCCGCAATCAGGCTTGTGCATGGCAAATGCATCCATATTCTCCCATACATACCCTTGATACCAGGCCGGAATGTTATCGACTAATCCTTCTAAGTTATAACTCCCTTTCGGCTTCATCGTGCAGGTGCTGCCTTTGTCTGTACTGTCCCTGGGAATCACTATGATCTCTCCCATCCTATCTGCATCAACTGCCTCCCATAGACAATTGTTTTTCATATCCACTATGGCATGGTGTGCTAACATGTAGTCAGCCCTGAGAACTCCCGAACCGGGCTGTTCCCACTTCATTAAAATGCACTCCCATTTCGCAATGTTAGGTCCTAACTCTATGGTTAAGAGTTTTGAGACTGCCCCAGCCGGCTCATTACCTGTAAAACCCGCCAGTGTAAATGGGACTCTGCTCGACCACTGGGAAGTGGTCGGATTCGGTGAGTAGACAACCATGCTAGAGGCTCCTGTATCTACTAAATACCTTCCCCTAACTGTTTCCACCTTCACATCACACATGGCCTGCCTCACTCATCATACATGAGCAGACACAGGTATTCTGGCTGGGCGCAACGTCAAAGTGGGGGTGCCGACACATTGGGTCTCTTTTCTCCCACTGCTGCTGTTGTGTATGTAGGCACCTTTGCTAATGACTCCACGAGGCAGGGTATGGTACTTAAACTGTGTAGACTGTAGTCATTTATTTGCAACTCCTTGAGTGAGGACACCCAGCTGTGAGCTTCCTTTTATACTGGGTTACCTGCAGTGTGCAGGTAACCCTTAGGTCTCCAGCAGCAGCACCCTCTGGTATACAGGTAAGGTGTGTACAGTGCACTTTCAGTGTTACAGACATCATATAACAATGCAAGCATGCATACATAACAACACTCGCTCATGGTGTTGGCCCTGGTAGCCAGGGGGTGTAGGGCTGGTCTGGGGCAGGTTGCCAGTGGTGGTGGCTGTGCTGCCCATTGACCACTGACCCTGTAGTGGGTCTGCTCCCACTGGGTGTGTGTGTGTCCTTCCTGGGGCATCACATTTGTTCCAAAGGTCCACGCTACATGATCCGGGAGCCAGCTGGACCTGGGTCTCCCACGGGGGGATTCCTCTAGCATTTGCATGGTCCCTGTAGAACCCAGTGTCCTTTAACAGTGTCCTACCTGTATACATAACACATTGGCTCTGATCATACATAGTTGAGTCTACATTATTGACTGCCTTTACATTATTAATTACTGCATTTGCATCACTTTTTTGTATCACTGTCTCACCAGACATGGTTACATTAGGCATTTCAAATTCTCTGTCATATTCATCACACATAACAAGCTTGTTCTTAACCTTACTTATACAAGCATTCATTTCATTTTTCACATTAGTTACACCAGCATCACAATTCATGGTTACATTATCATACTTGCACCCTTTAACTGCATTTTTAGCTTTAAAGTCTCTGTCATCTTTCAGTTGAAACTGTCCCTTTAAATTTTTTTGGTTACCAGTCTCCTTTAAGGGAGCCTTCCAATTCAATTGGCCGCTCGGTGCCATGTGTCGCTCCGCCAACGCTGTCCCTCATGGTCTGGTCATGGCCATTTTGATTGTAGGTTCTTCTCCTCGTGGTGCGGCCGCCATCTTCTGGCTCTCCTCCAGTTAGGCTGTGGTGGTCTTTCCTTCCTCAAGTTTGGCCATGGATGTCGGGAGTCCACCTTTCTCGATGATTTTCACATCTTGGTGTACTGCCCCGGCCCGGAAGGAGGAGTTTGGGTTTTCGGTCCTGGAGATTTCGCCACGGAGCGTCGCCGTGCAGTCAAGCTGGACAGTGGGATCTCTAGATGCAGCGATGGATCCATGTTCGATGTCGATTGCTGGAGCCCGGAGGCCGTCGCCACTTCGACCGACTTGGACCGAGTTCATCCAATTTCTTCCCAGCAGCGTTGGACCATCGCCGGCAACGATCCACAGGGGGAGTTTGTTCAACACGCCGCCTTGGGAGACCTGGACGTCCACGCTGCCAACGATTTGGATTTTACCTTTAGTGTAGGTGAGCAGCTTCACTTGGACAGGAGACAGTTTCGGTCAATTGGCGAGATTTATCCACATTTTTTCAAAGGTCATTTGGCTCATCAAAGACTGGCTCGCCCCTGTGTCGATCTCCATGGAAACTGGGACTCCATCGATGTCTACTTCCATCGTCCACAGAGAACTTTCGGTAGAGCAGGTATAAATCCCATACTCTTCTTCCAAGGCAGCTTCATCTTCATCTGTGTCCGAGCCCCGGTGATCAGCCAACTCTTTGGTGACATGGTGAGTGAAGCTTTTTCTGCACATATTTTGAAGGTGCCCTTTCTTTTTGCAGCCTTTGCATGTATAATCTTTGTAGCGGCACTGGTGGACCCTGTGGTTTCCTCCACAGCGCCAGCACGGCGCCATCTGGTTTGCCCCATGTGGTGGACTCAGGGTTGCGGGACTCGGAGCAGCATTTCTGTCTTAGAAGTAGCCATGTGGTGCACTGCGTTCACCGGTTTAGAGTCCTGGGTCAGTATTCGCCTGGAGTCACCGGCCGAAATCATGTAGGCCTTGCTCACTTGAATTGCTTTCTGCAGGGTGACTGTGATGTCTGCAGAGAGCAATTTGTGTAGGAGGCCTTCGTGGCTGATTCCGATAACAAATATGTCCCTTAGTGCTTCATTAAGGTGGTCGCCAAAATCACACGGTGCAGCATACTTCGCAATTTCTTGGCCTTCGGGTCGCTGGTAAGTGTAGAACTGGTGCCTGGCTGTGAGGATGTTTTCTTTTGGTTTTAGTTGCTCCTGTATTAGTGTTACCAGTTCCTCATAGCTCTTGGTGGTTGTCTTCTCCGGGGCTAGCAAGTCCCTGACGAGACAATGGATGGTGGGCCCACAACTGCTAAGCAGGATGACCCTGTGCTTTTTCGGTTGTGTAGCCAGTGCGTACCCATCCAGGTCGTTGGTTATGAAGAAATGTTCCAAGCTTTCTACAAAAGCATCCCAATCTTCCCCATCGGTGAATTGCTGAAAGTTGGTGAGATTCGACATGCTGAGCGTGTAGTTCGTGACCTCATTGCCAGTTATTGTGTATGTAGGCACCTTTGGTAATGACTCCACGAGGCAGGGTATGGTACTTAAACTGTGTCGACTGTAGTCCTTTATTTGCAGCTCCTCGAGTGAGGACACCAAGCTGTGAGCTTCCTTTTATACTGTGCAGGTAACCCTTAGGTCTCCAGCAGCAGCATCCTGTGGTATTCAGGTAAGGTGTGTACAGTGTAAGGTACATTCAGTGTTACAGACATCATATAACAATACAAGCATGCATACATAACAGCTGCATCCAGCTTTCCTCTACCCGTGCCCATAACCTGCTGTAATGCGGCCACTAAAATCTGTACTGGGTCGTCGGCTACACTCTTCTGGTTTTTTCCTGCCTCAGCACCCTCGTACCCTGGCTTCCCTCCTTTTGAGAGCCTACAATCCTTGCTCCAGTGTCCCAACTTCCCACAGTTAAAACACTCGCCTTTAGATCGACCTGCATTACCTCCCTCTTATCTCCATTCTTTCTTTTGCCTAACCTTTCCTTTAACTTAGTGCACCTTCCCTTTTAGTTTCTCCTCCTCCCCTTGTCTGGACTTAAAAGCTAGAGTTAATCTTCTCAGCAACCCTGCATCTGTATTCTGGAGATGGTCTGGGTCAAACCATGCTTCAACCTTTGCTCTGAGCCGTGGCAAACTGTTAGCCATTACGGTTCTCAGCCAATGGTCTCTGGGTTCCCCTATTACATCTGCCCGTACTAGTTTCCTCCAGTGGCCCTTAAATAAGTCGGCCACAGTCTGTCTGCAAATGTATCGGGTGATTCGTTTATTGCTGCTAGTCTGTTTTACCTGCCAGAATGGACTACCCTGACCGTACGCTAGCGCTGCCATGATTTCCTCCTTTAAGCTCTGTGGGGTTTTT
Source organism: Pristiophorus japonicus (assembly GCF_044704955.1). Taxonomy (NCBI): domain Eukaryota; kingdom Metazoa; phylum Chordata; class Chondrichthyes; family Pristiophoridae; genus Pristiophorus; species Pristiophorus japonicus. The sequence continues at coordinate 94,612,483 of NC_091981.1, forward strand.
CTACCTAACTTGGTGGCTGTCGACAAGCTTCCCCTCCAGCGAGAGCAGTGTTAGCTTCACTTTCTCCTCGCTGCAGTTATTTATACCCCCTATCTGCTCTGTATTAGCAAAATGAACGGAGGCATCTCCTCCTTGCTTTAACTTTACTACACCCGTCGCATCTCCTGCAGCTGAAGCAGCGTGTATGGGATCACGTAATCGCTCTGTAATTAAGCCGGATTACCATTTGGTAGGGGTGGGCTGTGTTATATATGTAAACTTGTATTTACTCTGTACGGCTACCAGAGGACTCAACCCCTGGAGTCCCAAGGGATCCCATAATCCCTTGGGAGCACAGGTATTTATGGAGGCTTCACAGGTTGGAGAGGCACACTGGAGACCTGCAATAAAAGACTAAGATCACACTTTACTTTGAGCTCACAGTGTTCAGTCTAACTCTTTCTCCAGACACAACAACTGGTGATGAGCTACAGATAGCGAACACAAAGATGCAGAAAACAGTGGGCATCCTGGAGAAATTCTCGGAAGGAGATGATTGGGAAACTTTTGTTGAGCGACTCGACCAATACTTCGATGCCAACAAGCTAGATGGGGAAGAGAGCGCTGCCAAATGAAGGGCGATCCTCCTAACTGTCCATGGGGCACCAGCGTATGGCCTCATGAAGAATCTGCTCACTCCAGCGAAACCCACGAAGAAATCATATGATGATTTGTGCACACTGGTCCGAGAGCATTTGAACCCAAAGGAAATCGTCCTGATGGCGAGGTACCGGTTCTACGCCTATAAAAGGTCTGAAGGCCAGGAAGTGGCGAGTTATGTCGCCGAGCTAAGACGCCTTGCTGGACATTGCGAATTTGAAGGACATTTGGAGCACATGCTCAGAGACTTTTTCACACTTGACATTGGCCACAAAACCATATTTCAGAAACTTTTGACTGCAGACACCCCAACCTTGAATTTTGACTGTAGAGACCCAACCCTTAAATAAGGCCATAGCGATAGCCCAGGCATTCATTCCCACCAGTGACAATACGAAGCAAATCTCTCAGCAAACAAGTGCTGCTACAAGTACTGTGAACAAAGTGATGTTGTTTTCGAATCATAACGTAAAGGGCAGGTCACACATACCTGCAGCTACACGTCCACAGATGTCTCCGAGTTCACCATCAAGGGTGATGAATGCAAGGCCATTAACACCTTGTTGGCGCTGCGGGGGTGATCATCATTTCCATTCATGCTGATTCAAAGATTAATTTGCAAGGGCTGTGGAACAATGGGACACCTCCAACAAGTGTGCAGGCAAGCTGCAAAGCCTCATAACCCTGCAAACCAACATGTTGCAGAGGAGGACAGATCCACGGAGGATCACGATGAACCAGAGCCTCAGATCGAGGAGGCAGAGGTACATGGCGTGTACACATTCACCATGAATTGTTCCCCGATAATGCTGAATGTTGAACTAAATGGACTCCCGGTGTCAATGGAGCTGGACACGGGTGCGAACCAGTCCATCATGGGCAAAAAGACTTTTGAAAGGTTATGGTGCAACAAGGCCTCAAGGCCAGTCTTAACCCCAGTTCACACGAAACTAAGAACTTACACGAAAGAACTGATTCTTGTAATCGGCAGTGCTACCGTAAAGGTCTCCTACGATGGAGTGGTGCACAAGCTACCACTCTGGCTGGTACCGGGCGATGGTCCCACACTGCTCGGCAGGAGCTGGCTGGGAAAGATACGCTGGAACTGGAACGACGTCCGAGCGCTATCGCCCGCTGATGACACTTCATGTGCCCAGGTCTTAAACAAATTTCCTTCGTTGTTCGAATCAGGCATCGGGAAATTCCAAGGAACAAAACTGCTGATCCACCTAATTCCGGGGGCGTGACCTTTCCATCACAATGTGAGAGCCATACCGTACATGATGAGAGAAAGGTTAGAGATTGAGCTTGACCGGATGCAAAGAGAGGGCATCATTTCCACGATCGAGTTCAACGGAGTGGGCCAGTCCTATCGTCCCAGTCCTCAAGGGAGATGGCACCGTCAGAATCTGTGGTGATTACAAAGTAACTATCAATCGTTTCTCCCTACAGGACAATACCCACGACCAAAGGCCGGCGACCTCTTTGCAACGCTGGCGGGAGGAAAGACGCTCACGAAGCTGCATCTGATTTCAGCCTACATGACGGAGGAACTAGAGGAATCATCAAAGGCCCTCACCTGCATCAACACGCACAAAGGTTTTTTTGTTTATAACAGATGCCCGTTTGGAATCTGATCGGCGGCAGCAATATTCCAGAGAAACATGGAAAGCTGACTGAAGTCGGTCTTGCAAACTGTGGTCTTCCAGGACGATAGTTTGTTCACAGGTTGGAACACAGTCGAGCATCTGCAGAACCTGGAGGAGGTTCTTCGTCGACTCAACCACGTGGGGCTCAGGTTAAAATGCTCGAAGTGCGTTTTCCTAGTGCCTGAAGTGGAGTTCCTGAGAAGGAGGATTGCAGTGGACGGCATCAGGCCCACCAACGCGAAGACGGAGACAATCGAGAACGCACCGAGGCCACAGAACATGACGGAGCTGCGATTGTTTCTGGGACTCCTGAACTACTTTGGTAACTTCTTACCGGGTTAGAACCATTGCATATCTTACTACGAAAAGGGAACGAATGGGTTTGGGGTAAAAGCCAAGAAAATGCCTTTGTAAAAGCGAGAAAATCGTTATGCTCAAACAAATTGCTTGTATTGGATGATTGATGTAAGCGTTTGGTACTAGCATGTGATGTGTTGTCATATGGCGTCGGGTGTGTATTGCAACAAGCTAATGATTTCGGGAAACTGTAACCAGTTGCTTATGCATCCAGGAGTCTGTCTAAGGCTGAGAGAACCTACAGCATGATTGAGAAAGAAGCGTTAGAGTGTGTCTATGGGGTAAAGAGAATGCATCAATACTTGTTTGGGCTAAAATTCGAATTGGAAATTGACCATAAGCCACTTATATCCCTGTTCTCCGAGAGTAAAGGGATAAATACCTATGCATCGGCCCACATCCAGAGATGGGCGCTCACGTTGTTCGCATACAACTGCGGCATTCGCCACAGGCCAGGCACAGAAAGCTGCGCCGATGCTTTCAGTAGGCTGCCATTGCCCACCACGGGGGTGGAAATGGCGCAGCCCGCAGATCTAGCTATGGTTATGGAAGCATTTGAGAGTGAGAAGTCACCCGTCACTGCCCGGCAGATCAAAATCTGGGCAAGTCGAGGCTCCTTATTATCTCTAGTCAAAAGCTGTGTGCTTCATGGGAGCTGGTCCAGTGTCCCAGTGGAAATGCAGGAAGAGATAAAGCCATTCCAGCGGCGCAAAGGTGAAATGTCGATATAGGCAGACTGACTTCTGTGGGGCAATCGAGTAGTGGACCCAAGAAGGGCAGAGACACCTTCATCAATGAACTCCACAGTACCCACCCAGGCATCGTAATGATGAAAGCGATAGCCAGATCCCACATGTGGTGGCCCGGTATCAGTGTGGACTTAGAGTCCTGCGTTCACAGATGTAATAGATGCTCGCAGTTAAGTAATGTACCCAGTGAGGCGTCGCTAAGTTTCTGGTCTTGGCCCTCCAAACTGTGGTCTAGGGTACACATCGATTATGCAGGCCCGTTCTTGGGTAAAATGTTCCTTATGGTTGTAGAAGCGTACTCCAAATGGATTGAATGTGAGATAATGTCGGCTAGCAGGTCCGCTGCCACTACTGAAAGCCTGCGGGCTATGTTTGCCACACGCGGCCTACCCGATGTCCTGGTGAGCGACAACGGGCCATGTTGTACCAGTGCTGAGTTCAAAGAATTCATGACCCGTAACGGGATCCAACATGTCACATCTGCCCCGTTTAAACCAGCGTCCAATGGTCAGGCAGAGAGAGCAGTGCAAACCATCAAGCGAGGCTTGAAGAGGGTAACTGAAGGCTCACTGCAGACTCGCCTATTCCAAGTCCTGCTTAGCTACTGCACGAGACCCCACTCACTCACTGGGATCCCAACTGCTGAACTGCTCATGAAAAGGGCACTTAAGACAAAGCTCTCGTTAGTTCACCCTGATCTACATGAACAGGTAGAGAGCAGGCGGCTTCAACAAAGTACATACCATGAAAATGCAAATGTGACACGCGAGATTGAAATCAATGATCCTGTGTTTGTATTAAATTATGGACAAGGTCCCAAGTGACTTCCCGGCACTGTCGTGGTTAAGAGGGGAGCAGGGTGTTTCGGGTCAAACTTTCAAATGGGCTCATTCACCGGAAACACTTGGACCAAATCAAACTCAGATTCACGGACTATCCTGAGCAACCCACCTTGGACCCGACTTTATTGAGCCCCCAACATACACACCAGTGGCAATCAGCACCACGGCCCAACACACCAGACAGCCCAGCAAGACCATCTGCACAGCAGCCCAGTGAGGGCCCAACAAATGATTCAACAACACCAACTTTCATACTGAGATGCTCAACCAGGGCAAGAAGGGCCCCAGATCGACTCACATCGCAAATAGTTACACAATTGACTTTGGGGGGAGTGGTGTTATATATGTAAACTTGTATTTATTCTGTACAGCCACCAGAGGGCTCAGCCCCTGGAGTCCCAAGGGATCCCATAATCCCTTGGAAGCACAGGTATTTAAGGAGGTTTCACAGGTTGGAGAGGCACTCTGGAGACCTGCAATAAAAGACTATGGTCACACTTTACTTTGAGCTCACAGTGTTCAGTCTGACTCTTTTTCCATACACAACAGGCTGAATTTCTGATGTCTCAAAGGACACGTCGGTTTTGGGGGTCCCGGTGCCTCGGGAGCCGACCGATGCTCGCTATACTCGGGCCCATTGTCTGACTCTTTCCCCTCTGGATCCCAACCTTCCTTGCCTGTTCCGGGTGCCATGAGACAAACCATCCCTTTGGCCCTCTGTCGTTAGCTTGCGGATCTTTTGCTTACATGGTCCGTGATCTGCCCTCTCGTAACCCTGTTTCTGCGCTACCTGGTAGGCCATCTTGATTTTCCTGAACTGTTCCTCTGCTTCTTTGGCTTTTTCTAAGTGCCTTTCACTTTGCTCGTTGTTGGTCTGCTGCTGCTTTTTACACTCAGTCACTTGGCACTGTAAATACTTTAAGTGATTCCATGCCGTTTCCTCCCTCATACCTTGGTCCTGCCTTTCTTTCTCGAAACTGGCTACCTCTCCTTTTAACTTTTTATTCTCCTCCCCCAGCTTTCCTACCCTTTCTCTTAACAGTTGTGCCTGCTTATGAGCCAAATCACCTTCTCCTTTGAGCCTTTGTGGTTCTTACTGACTGTCCACTCTGCCACTTTTTCCTGCGAATCCCCAAAGTGCAGCATTTCCAATGCCCATGGCTCTGAAATGTCCAATTTGTTGCCTATATATGCAGCTACCTTAGCCTCCATGGACTTTCTACGACTGCTCTTAGCCGCGGGCTCAACCGCGTTTTGCTGTAGTGAGTCCATTTCCAGTGCCTTTGGCTAAGAAATTCTCCCTGACTACCTTTGTCTCCCCTGAGACCACCTCGCAGTGACCTGTGGCTGCCCTCTTTGAGCCAAGACTACTCTAGCCTGTCAGAGACTGTTTCTCTCCTGGTCCCCTAGTCGCCCTTGAGATCACCCTTGGCCTCCCTGAGCCGTTTTTCTTTCGCAGACTACCCGCGACTACTTCTCCCGGTGGCTGCCCAAGTCAGCCGGAGCTCTTCAGCAACCCTAGTCACCCTTGGGAGTACTTGGATCTCCCTGAGACCCCTTCGCAGACTACCTGAAGCTTTCTCAGTGACTACTCTAGTCAACCCGGGTTTACTCCAGCCTACCTAAGACCATTTCTTTCCTCTGCTGGCTGCCCTAGCTACCCATGAGAAGACAACTTTTGGTCTTTCACAGATCCCTGTGCAGACTACCTGTGACTTCTTTTTTTGGTGGCTACCCTAGTCGACCTGTGACTACTCCTGCCTATCAGAGACAGTTTCTGTCCTGGTCACCCCAGCCGCCCTTAAGAAGATAATTTTCGACTACCTTAGCCGGCCTTAGACTTAACCAAGCCTCCCTCAGGGTTCTTGCCCTGGTTTTATGTCCTTTGATCCTATTCCCAATGCCGAGGTCCTGCCATGGTCGCCAATTTCTGTAGGGTGTTTGTTTTTCACTCTACTCTGATTCTTAGACCTTAGAACTTATAGTGGGAAAGGACAACATGTAGCACAAAATTTAGGCTTAACCCAGTGTCAGTTTTATTACGCACAAAAAACGACTAAAACTACAGGACTAGACTTCTGAGAGAAATCGACTGAAAACATACAATCACCTTTCCTGGCTGTAACTATTGTAGGTTCGTGGTCATTGTTTCTGTGATCGATTGGTTCTTCTTCTAGCCATTCTCTGCAGTGCTGTTCCTTTCATGTACGTTCCGTACTACATGTCCTTCTCACCGTTCGTCTGTTCGTTCTTCCAACCTGTGTCCATCTGTACATGTGTCCTTTTACTTCTTCTGCATGCTTCTTCCATCTGTTCCTGTCCTTCTTCCATTTTCTGCTGAGCTGCTTCTAGCTCGCATATTTATATCCAGGCTTTGACTGATCTCCCGCCACTGCGGTTTCTGATAAAGTGTTTGCATCAATACATTGTTTTGTGGTCCCCTTGGTTGAATGACTGCAATAATGGACTCGTCTGTTTTCGCATTTGCACACTGAGTCTGCAAGGCTCAAGTTGATTTCTCATCTTAGCACCTCGTCCCCAAAAAATGTGCACCTGGTGTGGTTCCTTTGTTGTCCGGTCTTTTTACAGACTTGGTGTCTCCAGTGGGTTTGTTTTTCCCCACCCTGGTCAATCAAGTTCAGGGCCTCACGTAACAACTCCATTGTGGTTATGCATGAAGTCAGTTTTGGTTCCTGACCACAGAATGTCCTTAATTGTCCAGCTTAATTCCAAAAGTTTATATTAAATACAAAAAGCTTGTATTAATCAATTTTTAGTTCATGGTCTCCTTCTGTGCTTTTCTGAAGATTAGTAACCTTACACATGATAAAATTGTGTGTACGGCACACAGTAATGATGCGGTATACTCCTCATCTGTCAAGGTAGTTGAAGTGCTCTTTCGGGATGTCTATGCTGTGTTATGCTATAATATTTGTGGCTGCACCTCACCTCACAGCGTTCTAATGTTGGCGAGGTACCGGTTCTACACCTACAAAAGATCTGAAGGCCAGGAAGTGGCGAGTTATGTCGCCGAGCTAAGACGCCTTGCTGGACATTGCGAATTTGAAGGACATTTGGAGCACATGCTCAGAGACTTTTTCGCACTTGACATTGGCCATGAAACCATATTTCAGAAACTTTTGACTGCAATTTGTGAGCTGCCATGAGACATAGCTTCAGAAGATAACCTTGGTAATTTAGCAGACAACTTTGAATTTGTAAGTCAGTCTCAAATGGATTGCCTCAAGATAAAAGCATCATAACTGCTGCTGGAAAACAATGTGCAGACCTTTGTTACTCTAGGCTGATGATTGCTAGTGCTGTTGGGGAGGAGTTAAACTAATATGGCAGGGGATTGGGAACCTATGCAGGGAGACAGAGGGAAATAGAATGGGGGCAGAAGCAAAAGATAGAAAGGGGAAAAGTAAAAGTGGAGGGCAGAGAAACCCAAGGCAAAAATAAAAAAGGGCCACATTACAGCAAAATTCTAAATAGGCAAAGTGTGTTAAAAAGACAAGCCTGAAGGCTCTGTGCCTTAATGCAAGGAGTATTTGTAATAAGGTAGATGAATTAACTGTGCAGGCAGCTTTTAAGAATATGATATAATTGGCATTACGAAGACATGGCTCCAGGTTGATGAAGGCTGGGAACTCAACATCCAGGGGTATTCAACATTCAGGAAGGATAGACAGAAAGGAAAAGGAGGTGGGGTAGCGTTGCAGGTTAAAGAGGAAATTAAAGAGGCAATAGTAAGGCAGGACATTAGCTTGGAGGAAGTGGAATCTGTATGGGTCGAGCTGCGGAAAACCAAATGGCAGAAAACGCTAGTGGGAGTTGTGTACAGACCACCAAACAGTAGTACTGTGGTTGGGGACAGCATCAAACAAGAAAATAGGGATGCATGCAATGAGGGTACAGCAGTTATCATGGATGACTTTAATTTACATATAGATTGGACTAACCAAACTGGTAGCAATACGGTGGAGGAGGATTTCCTGGAGTGTACTAGTGAGGGTAGAAATAGGAAGGCTAGTCAGATAAATACGTGACTGGGGCATTGGTGTAGGAGGGAGGGCTTTAGTTTCCTGAACAATTGGGACTGCTTCTGGGGTGGGTGGGTGGGACCTGTACAAGTCGGACAGGTTACACCTCAACAGAGACGGGACCAATGTTCTCGCGGGTGGTTTTGATAGTGCGGTTGGGAAGGTTTTAAACTAGCTTGGCAGGAGGATGGGAACCCAGGAGAGGGCTCTGAACTAGTTAGAGTGGGTGAGAGCTCAGATGAACAGAACTCCAAGAAAGAATGCAAAAGGCAGGAGGCAACAGAGCAGAGTAGCACTGGGGTAAGTGTAAACCACAACGTGATAGGAAGGGACAATATGTATGAATATAAAGGGGCTGCAGGAGGGGTCAAAACTAAAAATCATGGTTTAAAAACTAGTATTAAAACACTTTACCTAAACGCACGCAGCATTCGAAACAAAGTAAATGAGTTGACGGCACAAATCATTACAAATGGGTATGATTTGGTGGCCATTACTGAAACGTGGTTGCAGGTTGGCCAAGACTGGGAATTAAACATACAGGGGTATCTGACAATTCGGAAAGATAGACAAGAAGGGAAAGGAGGTGGGGTAGCTCTGTTAATAAAGGATGATATCAGGGCAGTTGTGAGAGACGATATTGGCTCTAATGAACAAAATGTTGAATCATTGTGAGTAGAGATTAGAGATAGTAAGGGGAAAAAGTCACTGGTGGGCATAGTTTATAGGCCCCCAAATAATAACTTCACGGTGGGGCGGACAATAATCAGGGGAATAATGGAGGCATGTGAAAAAGGAACGGCAGTAATCTTGGGGGATTTTAACCTACATATCGATTGGTCAAATCAAATCGCACGGGGTAGCCTTGAGGAGGAATTCATAGAATGCATACGGGATTGTTTCTTAGAACAGTACGTTACAGAACCTACAAGGGAGCAAGCTATCCTAGATCTGGTCCTGTGTAATGAGACAGGAATAATAAACGATCTCCGAGTAAAAGATCCTCTCGGAATGAGTGATCACAGTATGGTTGAATTTGTAATACAGATTGAGGGTGAGGAAGTAGTGTCTCAAACGAGCGAACTATGCTTAAACAAAGGGGATTACAGTGGGATGAGGGCAGAGTTGGCTAAAGTAGACTGGGAACATAGACTAAACGGTGGCACAATTGAGGAACAGTGGAGGACTTTTAAGGAGCTCTTTCATAGTGCTCAACAAAAATATATTCCAATGAAAAACAAGGGCGGTAAGAGAAGGGATAACCAGCCGTGGGTAACCAAGGAAATAAAGGAGAGTATCAAATTAAAAACTAATGCGTATAAGGTGGCCAAGGTTAGTGGGAAACAAAAAGATTGGGAAAATTTTAAACGACAGCAAAGAATGACTAAGAAAGCAATAAAGAAAGAAAAGACAGATTACAAAAGTAAACTTGCGCAAAACATAAAAACAGATAGTAAAAGCTTTTACCGATATATAAAATGGAAATGAGTGACTAAAGTAAATGTTGGTCCCTTAGAAGATGAGAAGGGGGATTTAATAATGGGAAATGTGGAAATGGCTGAGACCTTAAACAATTATTTTGTTTCGGTCTTCATAATGGAAGACACAAAAACCATGCCAAAAATTGCTGGTCGCGGAAATGTAGGAAGGGAAGACCTTGGGACAATCACTATCACTAGGGAGGTAGTGTTGGAGAGGCTAATGGGACTCAAGGTAGACAAGTCCCATGGTCCTGATGAAATGCATCCCAGGGTATTAAAAGAGATGGTGGAAGTTATAGCAGATGCATTCGTTATAATCTACCAAAATTCTCTGGACTCTGGGGAGGTACCAGCGGATTGGAAAGCAGCTAATGTAACGCCTCTGTTTAAAAAAGGGGGCAGACAAAAGGCAGGTAACTATAGGCCGGTTAGTTTAACATCTGTCGTGGGGAAAATGCTTGAAGCTATCATTAAGGAAGAAATAGCGGGACATCTAGATAGGAATAGTGCAATCAAGCAGACGCAACATGGATTCATGAAGGGGATATCATGTTTAACTAATTTACTGGAATTCTTTGAGGATATAACGAGCATGGTGGATAGAGGTGTACCGATGGATGTGGTGTATTTGGATTTCCAAAAGGCATTCGATAAGGTGCCACACAAAAGGTTACTGCAGAAGATAAAGGTACGCGGAGTCAGAGGAAATGTATTAGCATGGATCGAGAATTGGCTAACAAACAGAAAGCAGAGAGCTGGGATAAATGGGTCCTTTTCAGGTTGGCAATCGGTGGTTAGTGGTGTGCCACAGGGATCGGTGCTGGGACCACAACTGTTACAATATACATAGATGACCTGGAAGAGGGGACAGAGTGTAATGTAACAAAATTTGCAGATGACACAAAGATTAGTGGGAAAGCGGGTTGTGTAGAGGACACAGTGAGGCTGCAAAGAGATTTAGATAGGTTAAGCGAATGGGCTAAGGTTTAGCAGATGGAATACAATGTTGGAAAATGTGAGGTCATCCACCTTGGAAAAAAAACGTAAAAGGGAATATTATTTGAATGGGGAGAAATTCCAACATGCTGCGGTTCAGCGGGACCTGGAGGTCCTTGTGCATGAATCCCAAAAAGTTAGTTTGCAGGTGCAGCAGGTAATCAGGAAGGTGAATGGAATGTTGGCCTTCATTGCGAGAGGGATGGAGTACAAAAGCAGGGAGGTCCTGCTGCAACTGTACAGGGTATTGGTGAGGCCACACCTGGAGTACTGCATGCAGTTTTGGTCACCTTACTTAAGGAAGGATATACTAGCTTTGGAGGGGGTACAGAGACGATTCACTGGGCTGATTCCGGAGGTGAGGGGGTTACCTTATGATGATAGATTGAGTAGACTGGGTCTTTACTCATTGGAGTTCAGAAGGATGAGGGGTGATTTTATAGAAACATTTAAAATAATGAAAGGGATAGACAAGATAGAGGCAGAGAGGTTGTTTCCACTGGTCAGGGAGACTAGAACTAGGGGGCACAGCCTCAAAATACGGGGGAGCCAATTTATAACCGAGTTGAGAAGGAATTTTTTCTCCCAGAGGGTTGTGAATCTGTGGAATTCTCTGCCCATGGAAGCAGTTGAGGCTAGCTCATTGAATATATTCAAATCACAGATAGATAGATTTTTAAGCAATAAGGGAATTAAAGGTTATGGAGCGGACGGGTAAGTGGAGCTGAGTCCACGGCCAGGTCAGCCATGATCTTGTTGAATGGCGGAGCAGCCTCGAGGAGCGAGATGGCCTACTCCTGTTCCTAATTCTTATGTTCTTATGTTCTTATAAGGGATGGTTTTCTGGACCAATATGTCGAGGAACCAACTAGAGGGCAGGCCATCCTAGACTGGGTGATGAGTAATGAGAATGGACTAATTAGCAATCTTGTTGTGCGAGGGCCCTTGGGGAAGAGTGACCATAACATGGTAGATGCAGGTGAGTTTCTTCGAAGTGTCGACAAGCTCCTGTGTCATATAGGCCGACGTCAGATCCAGTTTAGTGAATGACTTTCCACCAGCTAGCACCAAAAAGGGCCACATTACAGCAAAATTCTAAAGGGGCAAAGTGTATTAAAAAGACAAGCCTGAAGGCTCTGTGCCTCAATGCGAGGAGTATTCGTAATAAGGCAGATGAATTAACTGCACAATTAATGAATATGATATCATTGGCATCCCGGTGACATGGCTCCAGAGTGACCAAGGCTGGGAAATCAACATCCAGCGGTATTCAACATTCAGGAAGGATAGACAGAAAGGAAAAGGAGGTGGGGTAGCATAGCTGGTTGAAGAGGAAATTAATGCAATAGTAAGGAAGGATATTAGCTTGGATGATGTGGAATCTGTATGGGTGGAGCTGCGGAATACCAAAGGGCAGAAAACGCGAGTGGGAGTTGTGTACAGACCACCAAACAGTAGTAGCGAGGTTGGGGACAGCATCAAACAAGGAATTAGGGATGCGTGCAATAAAGGTACAGCAGTTATCATGGGTGACTTTAATCTACATGTAGATTGGGCAAAGCAAACTGGTAGCAATACGGTGGAGGAGGATTTCCTGGAGTGTATTAGGGATGGCTTTCAAGACAAATATGTCAAGGAACCAACTAGAGAGCTGGCCATCCTAGGCTGGGTGATGTGTAATGAGAAAGGACTAATTAGCAATCTTGTTGTGCGAGGCTCCTTGAGGAAGAGTGACCATAATATGGTAGAATTCTTTATTAAGATGGAGAGTGACACAGTTAATTCAGAGATTAGGCTCCTGAACTTAAGGAAAGGTAACTTTGATGGTATGAGACGTGAATTGGCTAGAATAGACTGGCGAACGATACTTAAAGGGTTGACGGTGAATAGGCAATGGCAAACATTTAAAGATCACATGGATGAGCTTCAACAATTGTACATCCCGGCCTGGAGTAAATATAAAACGGTGAAGGTGGCTCAACCGTGGCTAACAAGGGAAATTAAGGATAGTGTTAAATCCAAGCAAGAGGCATACAAATTGGCCAGAAAAAGCAGCAAACCTGAGGACTGGGAGAAATTTAGAATTCAGCAGAGGAGGACAAAGGGTGTAATTAGGAGGAGGAAAATAGAGTATGAGAGGAAACTTGCTGGGAACATAAAAACTGACTGCAAAAGCTTCTAGAGCTATGTGAAGAGAAAAACATTAGTGAGGACAAATGTAGGTCCCTTGCAGTCAGAATCAGGTGAATTTGTAATGGGGAACAAAGAACTGGCAGACCAATTTGGTTCTGTCTTCACAAGGGAAGACACAAATAACCTAGGGGACCGAGGATCGAGTGAGAAGGAGGAACTGAAGGAAATCCTTATTAGTCAGGAAATTGTGTTAGGGAAATTGTTGGGATTGAAGACCGATAAATCACCGGGGCTTGATAGTCTGCATCCCAGAGTACTTAAGGAAGTGGCCCTAGAAATAGTGGATGCATTGGTGATCATTTTCCAGCAGTCTATCAAATCTGGATCAGTTCCTATGGACTGGAGGGTAGCTAATGTAACACCACTTTTTAAGAGAGGGAGAGAGAATACAGGGAATTATAGACTGGTTAGCTTGACATCAGTAGTGGGTAAAATGTTTGAATAAATTATTAAAGATGAAATAGCAGCACATTTGGAAAGCTGTGACAGGATCGGTCCAAGTCAGCGTGGATTTACGAAAGGGAAATCATGCTTGACAAATCTTCTCGAATTTTTTGAGGATGTAACTAGTAGAGTGGACAGGGGAGAACCAGTGGATGTGGTGTATTTGGACTTTGAAAAGGCTTTTGACAAGGTCCCACACAAGAGATTGGTGTGCAAAATTTAGGCACATTGGGGGTAATGTATTGACGTGGATAGAGAACTGGTTGGCAGACAGGAAGCAGAGAGTCGGGATAAATGGGTCCCTTTCAGAATGGTAGACAGTGACTAGTGGGGTGCCACAGGGCTCAGTGCTGGGACCCCAGCTATTTACAATATACATCAATGATTTAAATGAAGGAATTGAGTGTAATATCTCCAAGTTTGCAGATGACATTAAGCTAGGTGGTGGTGTGAGCTGTGAGGAGGATGCTAAGAGGCTACGGGGTGATTGGACAGGTTAGGTGAGTGGGCAAATGCATGGCAGATGCAGTATAATGTGGATAAATGTGAGGTTATCCACTTTGGTGGCAAAAACACAAAGGCAGAATATTATTTGAATGGCGGCAGATTAGGAAAAGGGGTGTCATGGTACATCAATCATTGAAAGTTGGCATGCAGGTACAGCAGGCGGTGAAGAAGGCAAATGGCATGTTGGCCTTCATAGCTAGGGGATTTGAGTATAGGAGCATGGAGGTCTTACTGCAGTTGTACAGGGCCTTGGTGAGGCCTCATCTGGAATATTGTGTTCAGTTTTGGTCTCCTAATCTTATGATGGACGTTCTTGCTATTGAGGGAGTGCAGCGAAGGTTCACCAGACTGATTCCCGGGATGGCAGGACTGACATATGAGAAGAGATTGGATCGACTGAGCCTGTATTCACTGGAGTTTAGAAGGATGAGAGGGGATCTCATAGAAACATATAACATTTTGACGGGACTGGACAGGTTAGAAACATAGAAACATAGAAAATAGGTGCAGGAGCAGGCCATTCAGCCCTTCTAGCCTGCACCACCATTCAATGAGTTCATGGCTGAACATGAAACTTCAGTACCCCCTTCCTGCTTTCACGCCATACCCCTTGATCCCCCGAGTAGTAAGGACTTCATCTAACTCCCTTTTGAATATATTTAGTGAATTGGCCTCAACTACTTTCTGTGGTAGAGAATGCCACAGGTTCACCACTCTCTGGGTGAAGAAGTTTCTCCTTATCTCGGTCCTAAATGGCTTACCCCTTATCCTCAGACTGTGACCCCTGGTTCTGGACTTCCCCAACATTGGGAACATTCTTCCTGCATCCAACCTGTCCAAACCCGTCAGAATTTTAAACGTTTCTATGAGGTCCCCTCTCACTCTTCTGAACTCCAGTGAATACAAGCCCAGTTGATCCAGTCTTTCTTGATAGGTCAGTCCCACCATCCCGGGAATCAGTCTGGTGAATCTTCGCTGCACTCCCTCAATAGCAAGAATGTCCTTCCTCAAGTTAGGAGACCAAAACTGTACACAATACTCCAGGTGTGGCCTCACCAAGGCCCTGTACAACTGTAGCAACACCTCCCTGCCCCTGTACTCAAATCCCCTCGCTATGAAGGCCAACATGCCATTTGCTTTCTTAACCGCCTGCTGTACCTGCATGCCAACCTTCAATGACTGATGTACCATGACACCCAGGTCTCGTTGCACCTTCCCTTTTCCTAATCTGTCACCATTCAGATAATAGTCTGTCTCTCTGTTTTTACCACCAAAGTGGATAACCTCACATTTATCCACATTATACTTCATCTGCCACGCATTTTCCCACTCACCTAACCTATCCAAGTCACTCTGCAGCCTCATAGCATCCTCCTCGCAGCTCACACTGCCACCCAACTTAGTGTCATCCGCAAATTTGGAGATACTACATTTAATCCCCTCGTCTAAATCATTAATGTACAATGTAAACAGCTGGGGCCCCAGCACAGAACCCTGCGGTACCCCACTAGTCACTGCCTGCCATTCCGAAAAGTACCCATTTACTCCTACTCTTTGCTTCCTGTCTGACAACCAATTCTCAATCCACGTCAGCACACTACCCCCAATCCCATGTGCTTTAACTTTGCACATTAATCTCCTGTGTGGGACCTTGTCGAAAGCCTTCTGAAAGTCCAAATATACCACATCAACTGGTACTCCTTTGTCCACTTTATTGGAAACATCCTCAAAAAATGCCAGAAGATTTGTCAAGCATGATCTCCCTTTCACAAATCCATGCTGACTTGGACCTATCATGTCACCATTTTCCAAATGCGCTGCTATGACATCCTTAATAAATTGATTCCATCATTTTACCCACTACTGAGGTCAGGCTGACCGGTCTATAATTCCCTGCTTTCTCTCTCCCTCCTTTTTTAAAAAGTGGGGTTACATTGGCTACCCTCCACTCGATAGGAACTGATCCAGAGTCAATGGAATGTTGGAAAATGACTGTCAATGCATCCGCTATTTCCAAGGCCACCTCCTTAAGTACTCTGGGATGCAGTCCATCAGGCCCTGTGGATTTATCGGCCTTCAATCCTATCAATTTCCCCAACACAATTTCCCGACTAATAAAGATTTCCCTCAGTTCCTCCTCCTTACTAGACCCTCTGACCACTTTTATATCCGGAAGGTTGTTTGTGTCCTCCTTAGTGAATACTGAACCAAAGTACTTGTTCAATTGGTCTGCCATTTCTTTGTTCCCCGTTATGACTTCCCCTGATTCTGACTGCAAGGGACCTACGTTTGTCTTTACTAACCTTTTTCTCTTTACATACCTATAGAAACTTTTGCAATCCGCCTTAATGTTCCCTGCAAGCTTCTTCTCGTACTCCATTTTCCCTGCCCTAATCAAACCCTTTGTCCTCCTCTGCTGAGTTCTAAATTTCTCCCAGTCCCCAGGTTCACTGCTATTTCTGGCCAATTTGTATGCCACTTCCTTGGCTTTAATACTATCCCTGATTTCCCTTGATAGCCACGGTTGAGCCACCTTCCCTTTTTTATTTTTACGCCAGACAGGAATGTACAATTGTTGTAATTCATCCATGCGGTCTCTAAATGTCTGCCATTGCCCATCCACAGTCAACCCCTTAAGTATCATTAGCCAATCTATCTTAGCCAATTCATGCCTCATACCTTCAAAGTTAGCCTTCTTTAAGTTCTGGACCATGGTCTCTGAATTAACTGTTTCATTCTCCATCCTAATGCAGAATTCCACCATATTATGGTCACTCTTCCCCAAGGGGCCTCGCACAATGAGATTGCTAATTAATCCTCTCTCATTACACAACACCCAGTCTAAGATGGCCTCCCCCCTAGTTGGTTGCTCGACATATTGGTCTAGAAAACCATCCCTTATGCACTCCAGGAAATCCTCCTCCACCGTATTGCTTCCAGTTTGGCTAGCCCAATCTATGTGCATATTAAAGTCACCCATTATAACTGCTGCACCTTTATTGCATGCACTCCTAATTTCCTGTTTGATGCCCTCCCCAACATCACTACTACTGTTTGGAGGTCTGTACACAACTCCCACTAACGATTTTTGCCCTTTAGTGTTCTGCAGCTCTACCCATATAGATTCCACATCATCCAAGCTAATGTCTTTCCTAACTATTGCATTAATCTCCTCTTTAACCAGCAATGCTACCCCACCTCCTTTTCCTTTTATTCTAGCCTTCCTGAATGTTGAATACCCCTGGATGTTGAGTTCCCAGCCCTGATCATCCTGGAGCCACGTCTCCGTAATCCCAATCACATCATATTTGTTAACATCTATTTGCACAGTTAATTCATCCACCTTATTGCGGATACTCCTTGCATTAAGACACAAAGCCTTCAGGCTTGCTTTTTTAACACCCTTTGTCCTTCTAGAATTTTGCTGTACAGTGGCCCTTTTTGTTCTTTGCCTTGGGTTTCTCTGCCCTCCACTTTTCCTCATCTCCTTTCTGTCTTTTGCTTTTGCCTCATTTTTGTCTCCCTCTGTCTCCCTGCATTGGTTCCCATCCCCCTGCAATATTAGTTTAACTCCTCCCTGTTTAACAGCACTAGCAAACACTCCCCCTAGGACATTGGTTCCGGTCCTGCCCAGGTGCAGACCGTCCGGTTTGTACTGGTCCCACCTCCCCCAGAACCGGTTCCAATGCCCCAAGAATTTGAATCCCTCCCTGCTGCACCACTGCTCAAGCCATGTATTCATCTGCGCTATCCTGCGATTCCTACTCTGACTAGCACGTGGCACTGGTAGCAATCCCGAGATTACTACTTTTGAGGTCCTACTTTTTAATTTAGCTCCTAGCTCCTTAAATTCTTTTCGTAGGATGCAGGAAGAATGTTCCCGATGTTGGGGAAGTCCAGAACCAGGTACACAGTCGAAGGATAAGGGGTAAGCCATTTAGGACCGAGATGAGGAGAAACTTCTTCATTCAGAGAGTTGTTAACCTGTGGAATTCTCTACCGCAGAGAGTTGTTGATGCCAGTTCGTTGGATATATTCAAGAGGGAGTTAGATATGGCCCTTATGGCTAAAGGGATCAAGGAGTATGGAAAGAAAGCAGGAAACGGGTACTGAGGTGATGATCAGCCATGATCTTATTGAATGGTGGTGCAGGCTCGAAGGGCCGAATGGCCTACTCCTGCACCTATTTTCTATGTTTCTGTGTTTCTGTGATTGCAAACAATCATGTTTGAATGTTCAAGGAGTGCCAGTCATTGTGGTTTGTGAAGATGGTGGAATTGTGGGCAGGAGTCTGCAAGACCAAATAGATGCTATCAATTAACTCCTGGGGCTAGAACCTCCACTTTTTTTTGCCTGCTTAACGCCCATTTTACCATTGAAATGAGATAAAGCGTCCAGATATCGCCCATTCTGGCACAAACTGGAAACTGACAGGCTTTGTTAGGAGACTTATCGCCGAGCGTTATTTTCCCAATGGGCTTAACGCCGAAAAAAAATATCATCGCCCACCCACTTTTTTGGGGCGGAATCAGCAGAATGGGCGAATTCAACACCCATAATATCGGCCAGCCTTACTTTCCGAACGGAATCAACGCCGAGATTCAATATTGACGCCCGGCGACTGTTTTTTGTCACAAAGAGCATATTTACCCAAACTAGCGGCCATGGAGATCACCCATCTTCAATTTCACCACCTCACACACATATCGCCCACAATATCGCTCGCTCAAAAAACTGCCACAAAAAGTGGAACTAACCGGAACGAACGCCAGCGGTGTGGCTGGCATTTGTTAAATCCCACTCTTACGTGAGGAGCTGATATTGAAAAGATTTGACTGAAAGAGTGCTGATGTGAGTGACAACGCTGACACACTGCTGTGTGTGTGCAGTTCAGACATCAGTGGTGCCCATAACCTTGGTGCCAGTTAAACTTTACGTTGATTGATGTTAAGTTGTATTTAACCCTTTCATGGTAAGGAATCACCAGTGTTTAATGGTCCAGTTATCTGAGACAATACGCGACAAGGTTATGTTCCATAACAAAAGTTTAATACAATATTGGTCTGAAATCATAAGTATCACAGCAAATAACACCCAACCCCTGCTCACACCCTGCTTTTTCCACCATTGACATCAATCACATGTTCAACATGTCCAGCAACACAGAATACAAAGGCAAAGCAGGAGCGTGGTCCCCAGCCCCCATACATTGCAACAAATTGCATGCACCCAGATGTCGATGTAACACAGCCATCACCTGCGCACATGCACCTCACTCTCCTTCCCCTCCTCCTTCTTCTCCCTACCTCTATCCCTTCCCCTCCTCGCTCCATGGCGCCTGGCCGAGGAGCTCCTCAGGCGGTGTCTCATTGTGGGGGATGAAGGCAGATGCGTTGGTTGCACGGGTATGGGAGCGGGGGGTGCCGAGGGGGTAACATTCTCTGATGCAGAAGCAGGATCTTGGTCCTTGCTCTCATCTGTCGTTCGCAGTGGTGGTGCGGAACCTAGGGATGGAGTGACATGCTCCAGGACCACTGGGAGGGCTGTGGCAACAGTGTTCCTGGCTATTGCATCCAGGGACTCCGCCATGCATGGAATTTACTTGGTCACGAGTGCTAGCACACGCTCCTCCATCTTAGTGATGTCGCTGGTGACTGGTGGCCCCCATCCGTTCGCCTTTGCATGGACCTCATTGTCGATAGCTTCTTCTGTGAAAGGTGACAGGATGACATGGCATGAAATAATTGCGTGATATCATTGTTAGGTACTGTCACAGAGACTAATACAAGACGTAACTGACAGATGTAATCATGATTATTATGATTATTATCATGCTTTACCTAAAGACGTGCACCGTGACTGCAGGCTTTGAGTAAAATATTCCCGCTAAACATGCAAGACATCACATCTGCTCATAGTCACTCATGACTGTTACAAATCAAATTATATAAATACATAAGTACATGTAAATCAATGTAATACTTACTCTTGCGGATCACACAAGGTCGTTCCATCGTTTGCGGCATTGGTTGCCCTCACGCACCTCGTTAGTCGTCGACGTGACCACCTCTGCTATCTCGGTCCCAATCCTCTGGTAGGCCTTTGGGGTGAGCTTCCCACGTCCTCCTTGTGTCAAATCATCCCAGCGTAAGTCAACCTCCTGCAGGAGGGAGGCATTTGCCTCATCCGAGAACCTCCTGGCTCTTTTGCGGCCTCCAATGTGCTCCTCTCCCACCTCACTGCTCTCTCCAGCATCAGTCTCCACAGCGGGCTGTGATGCCTCCTTCTCTCTCTCCATTATAGGGCAAATTTGGACAAGTATGTGGCTGTTAACAGCTACTTTTTGTTTGCCGACTTGCTGTGAAGCTCTAAATTCTCCCTCCTTCCTCCAAAGCAGCCACACCACACCCAGTCATGCCTTCAGTCCCTCTGAGCTCACTCTCTCTCTGCCTCCTCTTCTGCGCATGTCATGGTGACCCTTGACCTCCAGAATAACGGGAATCGAGTGTTGCCATACCGTTGCTAAGGAAGGCCACAATTTAGGCAGAAGGTTAAAAAGATTTAACACCCACTTGATATCGCTCGCGGTAACGCCTATTTTCAAAAATGTAAACTAGGTGTTTTGAGAATGGGCGAGAAGCCGGCGATCTGAAAATGCTTTTTTACCGTCCATACCGGAAATCATGCCCATTTTTGGCCGATAAGCTCAAAAGTGGAGGTTCTAGCCCCTGGATTCTGGGGATATTGTTGTCATGTATTCAACCAGCATTATAACCCATGTATAAACTGACAAGTTGTACACTGTGAGAACAATGACCATTAGGTGGTGAACTTTTGGGAGACATTTCTAACCTGGACCTTCAGGTATAAAAGGGGAAGCTCCACCCACCTTCATCACTTGAGTGCCATGGAATAAAGGACAGGTCACAGACTGACCTTCTCTCAAGCATGGGCCTCGTGTGCATTTATACTGTATAGTAAGGATGTATCAATGGCGACGAGGATGGGATTTAAATCACGCGAGTATGGCCGCGAGCAGAACAGACGAGAGGTACTGTGTTAAGGAATGGTTGGGACAGAGAATCAACATTGTTAAAGCAGCACACAGTTCTCCAGGCAGACAATGGCAATTGGGCATGCCCCAACATGTAGTCGAGCCTGGAGGGGGAGTTCGACAGAGACAATGGCTAGCTGAACAGTGATTCACGCCATTGCAAGGGACAATGTGACCAGTAATGGGGTCATCAACACCTGTTAATGGCGCACTTAAGGACAGTCACAGAGGCAGTCAGAGACGATCGACTGGCAAGGGGCCTTTTGTTTCCAACAACAGCTCATGTTGGAAGTGTGGAGGCACACACTCAGCTGGAGTTTGCAGAGATGAGCAAAATATCTGCAGTAATTGCAGAAATGAACGCTGGGGGAAATCGCTGGAAGCTGAAGTTCAGCGAGTTCATGTGGGGCACATATACAGTTCATACACCAGGACGCCACTGATAATGATGAAAGTGCTCCTCAATGACATCCCAGTATCAATGGAGCTAGACACGGGGGCCAGCCAGTCCCTGATGAGTATCAAACAGTTCGAAAAGTTGTGGGCGTCCAAGGCCAGGAGGCTAAAATTATCGCCGATTGACACACAGCTACGGACTTACACAAAGGAGATAATTCCGGTGCTCGGCAGCGCCACGGTAGTCGTGACCCACAAAGGTTCGGAGAACAGGTTGCCACTTTGGATTGTCCCGGGGGATGGTCCCGCACTACTGGCTTGCTGTCATGAACTGGAAATGGGGCGATGTCAATGCAATTTCCTCTGTGGAGTGAATATAATGCTTACAGATCCTGGACATATTTGACTCACTGTTTCAACCCGGCAATGGCACTTTCATGGGGACCAAGGTAGTGATTCACATAAGCCCGGACGCCAGGCCAGTACACCGCAAGGCCAGAGCGGTGCTGCACGTGATGCGGGAAAAGATAGAAGGCGAATTAGACTGCCTGCTGAGGGAAGGCATCATCTCGCCAGTCGAATTCAGTGACTAGGCAAGCCTGATTGTGCCGGTGCTCAAGGCGGATGGGTCGGTCAGGATATGTGGTGATTACAAGGCCACCATTAGTCGGGTGTCACTCCAAGACCAGTACCCGCTACCGAGAGCGGAGCACCTCTTTGCGACACTAGCCGGTGGAAAACTTTTTTCAAAATTGGACCTGACCTCAGCTTACATGACCCAGGAGCTGGCGAGTGAGTTGAAGAAGCTGACCACCATCACGACACACAAGGGGTTGTTTGAGTACAACAGATGCCCGTTCGGGATTCGCTCCGCCGCCGCGATCTTCCAACGAAATATGGAAAGCCTCCTCAAGTCGATTCCAGGGACGGTGGTTTTTCAAGACGACATCCTCATCACGGGTTGCAATACTGAAGAACACCACCACAACCTGGAGGAGGTGCTACGCAGACTGGAACGGGTAGGGCTGCGACTGAAAAAGGCGAAGTGCGTCTTCCTAGCTCCAGAGGTAGAATTCCTGGAGATGAGGGTAGCAGCAGATGGGATCAGCCCTATTGCATCCAAGACGGAAGAGATCCAGAGAGCACCCAGACCCCACAACACGACGGAGCTGCGTTCGTTTCTAGGGCTCCTGAACTATTTTGGTAACTTTCTTCCTAATTTGAGCACGCTGCTAGAGCCGCTACACGTGCTCCTACGCAAAGGTCGCGAATGGGTCTGGGGGGACAGCCAGGAAAGGGCTTTTAATAGAGCACGCAATTTGTTATGTTCCAACAATCTGTTAACGCTATATGACCCATGTAAGAAACTTGTGTTAACGTGCAATGCGTTGTCCTATGGTGTCGGGTGTGCTTGCAGCATGTCAATGCCAAGGGTCAGTTACAGCCCGTAGCTTATGCCTCCAGAAGTCTGTCTCAGGCAGAAAGGGGCTACGGGATGGTAGAAAAGGAGCCGCTTGCATGTGTATATGCGATAAAGAAAATGCACCAGTACCTGTTTGGCAGGAAATTTGAGCTGGAGACAGATCACAAACCCCTAATATCCCTTTTGGCCGACAACAAGGCCATAAATGCAACCGCATCGGCCCGCATACAGAGGTGGGCACTCACGTTAGCCGCCTATGACTATGCAATTCGGCATAGACCGGGCACTGAAAACTGCGCCGATGCACTCAGCAGGCTCCCACTAGCCACCACTGAGGGGGCTACTGAGCCTGCTGCTGAGATGGTCATGGCTGTTGAAGCTTTCGGAAGCGAATGTTCACCCGTGACAGGATGTCAGATCAAAGTCTGGATAAATAGAGACCCGCTAATGTCTTTAGTCACGAAATGTGTCCTGAATGGGGACTGGGTGGCCACGTACGGGGCATGCCCTGAGGAATTTAAACCATTTCACAGGCGCAGGGATGAACTCTCGATTCAGGCCAATTGCCTACTGTGGGGAAACCTCCAAGTTATGCCCCAGATGGGCAGAGAGGTGTTCATCAGAGAACTCTACAATGAGCACCCGGGCATTGTCATGATGAAGGCAATTGTCAGGTCACATGTTTGGTGGCCAGAGATAGACGCAGATCTGGAACTTTGTGTTCGCAGGTGCAACACGTGTGCCCAGGGAAGCCCCCCTTAGCCCCTGGCCCGCCAAGCCTTGGTCGCGCATCCATGTGGACTACGCAGGTCCTTTCATGGGAAAAATATTTTTGGTTGTAGTAGACGCCTATTCCAAATGGATCGAGTGTGACATTTTAAATTCAAGCACATCCTCTGCCACAGTAGAAAGTCTACGGGCAATGTTCGCCGCCCACGGTCTACCGGATATCTTGGTCAGCGACAATGGCCCGTGCTTCACAAGCACTGAATTCCACGACTTCATGGCAGGCAATGGAATTAACCATGTCAGAACGGTACCGTTCAAGCCGGCCTCAAACGGCCAGGCAGAACGAGCAGTGCAGATAATCAAACAGGGGATGCTCAGAATCCAAGGGGGTTCCCTACAAAGCCGCTTATCACGTTTCCTGTTGGCCTACAGATCCCGACCACACTCACTCACAGGGATTCCACCCGCAGAGCTGCTAATGAAAAGGACACTCAAAACCAGGTTATACCTTTTACACCCCGCCATGAAAGAAATTGTCGAGAGCAGGCGCCAGTCTCAATGTGACTACCATGACAGGAAAGCGAGGGCGTGATATTTTGATGTCAATGACCCTGTCTTTGTCCTCAACTACGCTGCAGAGCCCAAATGGCTCGCAGGCACTGTGATTGCAAAAGAGGGGAATAGGATTCTGGTAGTTAAACTTACCAATAGACAAATCTGCCGCAAACACGTGGATCAAACAAAAAGGAGGTTCAGCAACCCCATAGAAGAAGCAGAGGAAGAACACGATATAGAGTTCACTCCACCACAGGTGACCGAACACCGGAACCAAAGGCAGGAGAGCCCAGTCACTGTGGGCAGTCCGGACAGGCCTGAGGCACCGCAAACAGCCAGCGCCCAACAACCGGAGCCCCAACTCAGGCGCTCTACAAGAGATCGTAAACCACCAGAGAGACTTAACCTGTGATCCAAATAAGACTTTGCGGGGGGAGGTGATGTCATGTATTCAACCAGTATTGTAACCCATGTTTCAACTGACAAGTTGTACACTGTGAGAACAATGACCACTCGGTGGTGAACTTTTGGGAGACACTCCTAACCTGGGCCTTCAGGTATAAAAGGGGAAGCTCCACCCACCTTCATCACTTGAGTGCTATGGAATAAAGGACAGGTCACAGACTGACCTTCTCTCAAGCAGGGGCTCGTGTGTATTTATACTGTATAGTAAGGACGTATCAATTGTCATCTGGAAAAAAACAGCTTAGCCTTCTCGCTCCTGTTGTTTGTCTATGGGGAATAAGATTAATTCGGTTGTTCTTGCGAACAACACATTGGTCACCTGCTTTATCCACCTGTGTACTGCTGACTGATTTCTCTAACTGATGTCCCCTGTGACATTCTGTAAGGAACCTGAGATGTAAATATTCAGGGCTGTATTGATCTAGACAGCCATTCGCAGTGCCTTATTTTTAATGAAGTCTGGTTGGATGCAACACAATTCAGTCGTATCCTATGGAAAGAAATTCAGATAAATGCATCTCTATTAATAAATGCAAGTTGGATGGTAACACTATGTCAGTCTGCCTCTGGTACAGTCCCTCTTATTCCAATAACATAAATACAAAGGGATTCCCATTGGGATGTCCATACTATCAGTTTAACTTGAACAAAACTATATGCTTCTGGCAAAACCCTTGACGCAAAATGTAACTTCACAAAATTGTATCAACAAAACAGCAACGACCCCTGCCACTGATACTTCAGGTTCAAGAACTGTGGATGAATAATGACAGTACAGCTTTTAACACTTAAAGAAAAAACATAGCAGCTCATTTTATGTGGGTGTGATGAAGGCACATCCAATTCCCAATATGAAACATGGAACTTTGTGCATGCATTCATTATAATGTATTTAAATCTACTTATAATATTTAAATGCAGCTCCTGCCTGTTTTTGGCAGAAACTTGCTGTTCAACGAGAAGTTGTCATGATATATATTTTGGACAATGATTATGTATTTTGGTAAGTGTGATCCCTGGCCTGACTTTCAACACCCGCCCCCCTCTCACCACCCACCTCCACCGCCCCAGCACACTCTGGGTTTACAGTATCATCAGAAAATTGCCCTTGTGTCTCCCATACAAAGCAATTTTGGAAATCTTGATAGTTATTTCCTTTAATGCATGAAAGCCTCGTGCAAAATGGTGGCCAAGCAATGGAGAGCAGACAGAAAAAAAATCACAGGGCAGTCTGTACTTGCTTCCTGGGCATCTCCCAATCAGATTCCAATTGTTAGTATTCATAGGCAGACAAATGGAGTCATTTATTCCACTTTTATTTATGCTGCTGTCTCGGTTTGACTAGATTATTTGCTGGAGGTAACTTTACAAGTTCACACTGCTGGCAGGGAATGTTGCATGCTGACTGCACAACTCAGAAATTCAGGCATACATCTTCTTTGTTGGATGGAAACCATATTTATTGGAGCAGATAGAGAGGAGTTGGAGAACTTTTATATACCTTGTAGACGAGCATATTGGATCAGCAGTGTTGGACCATGATACTTCAAGGAATCCAAAAAATAATTTGTTTCAAATTGGACCTCAACCTTCTTCACTGTATTTTTGGCTGCAATGAAAAGTCCCCAGAACCTTTGCATGGGGGAAATTAATCAGTTTCCTCTTTATGCAACTAAAAAGTGCTTTCCTCACTATATGGTGCCAGGCAGCTTTGCCAACATAGCCTGTATGAATCCAGAGGCTGTGCCAGATGGACATGCATACTGAATTATGTATTCACTCTGACTTCATTTGAAGAATTCCTGAAGGTATGGTCTCATTTCTAGAGTATTGCTCCAGACATTTTGGCAGGTAGTCATCACCCTTCAGCTTGATTGACTCAACATGTGATGATGGTCCATTAGTACCATTCTGATTTTTATTTTTTCACTGTTTCTTCTCCAAATCATGTTCCCACCTACCTATGACAATTAACAGTACAATTCATGTTATACATCAAACAGATGTATGGGGTAAAATTGCTCTTTTAACAAAACAAACAGCAAAATACATGTTTTCCTTGTAATTAGCAACCTGCCAACAAAATCATGGGAATGCACTGCTTCAAAACATGCAGTTTCTGAGATGTGATTTTGTTAACTGGGGTGAAAAATATGTGAGGGTCGGAAAGTTTCAAGCTTCGCTCTGCCAGCAGAATGTAGTGGGGCAGGACGTCTATCCGCCAATATAGCCTGCCTGGCATTGACCTTGTCCCAAATCCCATGGACAGTTTCATTAGCATAAAGGGCAAGGGCCCACACCATTCACAGCACTCCCTGGGAATCTGCACTTAATGGGGCAGGAATATTGGAGTGTCACCTTGCAGTTCTGTTAGGGGTCGAGCCATTGGGCAACAAAGTAATCACCAAAATTTTCAACTTGCAATTTTCCAAGCAACAATTGTTCATTCTGGGATCAATTGCTGTTAGAAAAGCGACAATAGGATCCCACTTCTACCAGATTATTTCAATTGTGCCAGTATAATATTTCCATGGGGGAGAAGATGAGGTAGAACTGTCAGGATAGAAGTGGGTGGACCCTTCTTGCACCCACCCCCTCACATCGGAATTTCTTCTCATTGAGAAAAAGGGTCAGAGACTCTATGGATTTGGATTTTGGACCCCCTTGCCCCCGGCCCCAATGTACGTCATCATTCCACTTCTGGCTAACTTGTTTAGGCTTGATTTGACCTCCCATCATCATAGGCGGTCCCTCGATCAAGGATGACTTGCTTCCACAAGAGTTCACAGATGTTTCAATGAAGGACCCGATGTTCCAGTCCTGAACTCCAATTGAAAGGGTGGAAGATGCCTGTGCGTGGATTTTTTAAACATGTAGTGGCCGTTGTACACCAGCCACCATACGGGCTTGATAGAGCTAGGTCTTGGTCCAGTAGCAAGGGTTAACCAAGACGACTGAAGACCAGCTCTGCTGCAAGGACCTACTGTGCACACATAGCACAGTGTGGGTTGGCCCGTGCTGCCCCGGGCCCTTGCTTCTTCTGGGCTCCAAACTCACGCCTCTCCTGGGCCCCGAACCCTCATTTGCTGCACCCCCGCCCACGATGTTCCAGGGCCCGGCACTCCAGCTCTATTTATAGCCCGACCTGTGGTGGTGTACTCACACAGGTCGGGGCGGCCCAGGTCATGCTGCTATGATTTGGGAGATGTTTGACTGTCCGTGTGGCCTCAAGACACACTACGTTTGATTACACCAGGATCAACTGGACCTTCCTCATCATTGCGACCATCATCATCATCATCATAGGCAGTCCCTCGAAACAAGGATGACTTGCTTCCACGACAAAAAAGGATGAATTCACAGGTGTTTCAATGAAGGATCTAATAGTCCGGGTCCTGAATTATATCCTGAAGGGTGGAAGATGCCTATGCGTGGATTTTTTTAAACGTGTGGTGACCGTTGCACACCAGCCACCACATGGGCTTGACAGAGCTAGGCCACTACCCAGTGGCAAGGGCCACTACCACCCTGATGGTGAATATCTACAACTTTTCCTCCTTTTTATAGCACCTTCTATTATAGGATTTTCTGTTCATCTTTTGTACATGGAAAATAAATCAATTGAAAAAGTGTAACAGTAAAGTCCTTGTACCCCATTCACTATTCCAGTGAGGCAGGAGAAAGATCAAAATTGGCTTGAATTTTTCTCATCTGACCACCTGATGTTTAGGCAGCATGCAGGCAGGTAGGAGCAGGAAGTGAAGCAGCATCCTTTAGTGCCTGCCCAGTTTTTTACAGTCATTTCTAGCACCTGATGGAAGCGCCCATTGTAAAATGGACAGGTGTATTTAAACCAGTCGGTGGTTATGTGGTGACATCAGGCAATACTATAAATTCTATAAATACAGTAAATTCTAGGAATGCGAAAGAAACTGGCTGAAGTGTAGGAAACATTGAATACATGAATACTTGCTAGAAGAGTTCTGCTGGAGTTGGGGGCAGTGTTGAGTGGAATACCTCAGGGATCGGTGCTGGCACAACTATTGTTTCTAATTGACATAAATGACCTGGATTCAGAAGCACAATGCGAGGTGGAGATGATATCTAGGAGGGGCTGTGAAATCAGAGGAGGCAGCTCAGAAATTATAGAACAAATTGGATAAAATATGCACCTGGACAGAACAATGGCAGATAAAATTTAATGTGGATCAGTGTAAAGTGAAAGGGAAAAATAGACCACACATCATATGAGTGGTCTTGAAACACTCAAAGATGAAGCTGAGAGAAAAGTCCCAGGCTCAAAGTCCAATCAATGTCCAAACAATGCAGAACAGTATCAACAAATTTAATAAGACATTGCACTACATCGCTAAAATAGTAGAATATAAGGCAGAGGAGGTAAAGATCAAACTACATAATGCTCCTGTCAGACTGCACCTTGAATACGCCATCCAGTTCTGGTCAACAAGAAAAAGAAAAATTTTCAAACGCTGGAGGTGGTGCAGAAAAATGGCGGATCGCCAATGTCAGGAATCTGAGTTTTGAGGAAAGCCTGGATAGACTTGGGCTTTACAAATTGGAACGGAGACATTAGAACTGATCTTATAGCGATATTTCAGATTGTTAGAGGTATAGAAAAATTAACCTGGAATATAACTTTAAATTAAACTGTGGGAGTAGATCTAGGAGACATAGGTTCAAACTAGTCAGGTATTTTTGGACTGAAATCAGGGAAGTCTTCTTCACACAAAGAGTGATTAATATGCGGAATAAATTTCTAGTTATATATATTTATATATATAGTTATAGTACCAGAGGCAAAAACCCTGTAATGGTTTAAGAAACAATTGAATGGTACAATGGGGTGGATGTTAGAATTTCTCTGGATGGATTAAATAAGATGGGCCAAATGGCCTTCCTCATGTGTAATTATAGTGGTCCGCTTTCCTATCATTACTCCCTCATGTCCACTCAATGGTAATCACACCCATATGTAATGGGTTGCTAAGAAAAATGCAGAATTTAAAGAGTCAATCATAAATATTTTAAAGTTTTAAAGAATCCTTGGGGTAAATTTCTGTCTTGACCACCTGGATGTGAATTATCACATGGGCAGAACATAGGCAATAAAATCAAGCAGGTAGGAGTGCATACTGGTAACAGAACTTGCTTGATTTCCCTACTATTAAATGGAGGGCCAATCTGGTGGGATTTATTATAAGCGTAAAGCCCTCCCTGTCTGTTTTTATTCATGCTGTGCACAATCCAGATAACATTTACGACCAGGCAGCACAGAAGAAAATATATTCTTGTATTTCTCCACTGAATTTTGGAAGATTTTTTCTTTGTTCCTGCCAACTACTTTACCACCTGCCTTGCTGTCATTTGCTGTGGACTCCCCCCATCTTCACATAGAGCATTAAATGGCTTCCCACAGGAGATTCCCTCTACATTTGCTTCATGTAATAAATTGGGATAAGTGGTGGGCATCTAGGTTGTTGAGACTGCAGGGACGCATAGTGCCTGACTGTCAATAACCCCACCACTACCCCCACCATCCATACCTGTTTTCTGGCTTCAAGGCAGATTCATGACAAGCTGAGACAGATTTTTTTTTAATGCCAAATCTGGCCACTGCATGAATAGTCCTTTTTACATCCTCCCCATTTCCATCACCAACATGCCATCAAATACAGAATCTTCCCTGTGTGCAGCCACTTTTTAAAAACTTTATTTTTTGGGACAAGGGCATCACTGGCATGGCCAGCATTTATTTCCCATCCCTAATCATCTTTGAGATGGTGGTGGTGAGCCTTCTTCTTGAACCCCTGAAATCCGTGTGTTGAAGTTACTCGCACAGTACTATTAGGGAGGGAGTTCCAGGATTTTGACCCAGCAACAATGAAGGAAATGCAACATATATCCAAGTCAGGATGGTGTGTGGAAGGGAACTTGCAGGTGGTGATGTTCCCATGCGCCTGCTGCCCTTGTCCTTTTGGGTGATAGAGGCCATGGGTTTAGAAGGTGCTGTCGAAGAAATCTTGGTGAGTTGCTGCAGTGCATCTTGTAGATGATATACACTGCAGCCACGGTGCATTGGTGGTGGAGGGAGTGAATGTTTAAGTTGGTGGATGGGGTGCCAATCAAACGGGCTTTTAAAAAAAAATTAGTTCCTCGGGTGTGGGTGTTACTGACAAGGCCAGCATTTATTGCCTATCCCTAATTTCCCTTGAGAAGATGGTGGTGAGCCGTTTTCTTGAAACGCTGCAGTCCTTGTAGTGAAGGTTCTCCCACAGTGCTGTTAGAGAGGGAGTTCCAGGATTTTGACCCAGCAACGATGAAGGAACAATGATATACTTCCAAGTTAGGATGGTGTGTGACGTGGAGGGGAACGTGGAGGTAGTAGTGTTCCCATGCATCTGCTGCCCCTGTCCTTCTAGGTGGTAAAGGTCAAGTGTTTGGGAGGTGCTGCCGAAGAAGCCTTGGTGAGTTGCTGCAGTGCTTGTAGATGGTACACACTGCAGCCACGGTATGTCAGTGATGGAGGGAGTGAATGTTTAAGGTGGTGGATGGGGTGCCAATCAAGCGGGCTGCATGCGGGCACAGACTAACAAGACCTGGACAACATTCAGGTTTGGGCTAATAAGTGGCAAGTAACATTCACGCCACACAAGTGCCCGGTAATGACCATCTCCAACAAGAGAGAATCTAGTCATCTCCTCTTGACATTCAATGCGATTATCAAGGAGGTGGCTAGATTCTCTCTTGTTGGAGATGATCATTACTGGGCACTTGTGTAGCATGAATGCTACTTGCCACTTATCAGCCCAAGCGTGAATGTTGTCCAGGTCTTGCTGGATGCGGGCTGGACTGCTTCATTATTTGAAGAGTTGCAAATGGAACTGAACACTGTGCAATCATCAGTATCCATTCCCACTTCTGATCTCATGATGGAGGGAAGCTAATTGATGAAGCAGCTGAAGATGGTTGGGCCTATGACAGTGCCCTGAGGAATTGTGGAATGATGTCATGCGACTGAGATGATTGGACTCCAAAAACCACAACCATCTTCCTTTGTGCTACGTATGACTCCAACCAGTGGAGAGTCTTTCCTCTGATTCCCATTGGCTTCAATTTTACAAGGCCTCCCTGAGGTCACACTCAATGAAATGCTGCCATGATGTCATGGGCAGTCACTCTCACCCCACCTCTAGAATTCAGCTCTTTTGTCCATGTTTGGACCAAGGCTGTAATGAGGTCTGGAGCCGAGTGTTCCTGGCAGAATAAAAACTGAGCATTGGTGAGCAGGTTATTGGTAAGTGCTGCTTGATAGCAATGTCGATGACAACTTCAATCACTTTGCTGATGATTGTGAGTAGGCGGATGGAGCAGTAATTGTCCGGATTGGATTTGTCCTGCTTGTTGTGGACAGGACACATCTGGGCAATTTTCCACTTTGTCGGGTAGATGCCAGTGTTGTAGCTGTACTTGAACAGCTAGGCTAGAGGCGTGGCTAATTCTGGAGCACAAGTCGTCAGCATGACAGCCTGGATTTTGTCGGGACCCATAGCCGTTGCAGTATCCAGTGTGCTCAGCCATTTTTTGATATTACGTGGAATTAATCGAATTGCCTGAAAACTGGCATCTGAGATGGTGGGGAATCAGGAGAAGACTGAGATGGATCATCCACTTGTCATTTCTGGCTGAAGATGGTTGCAAACGCTTCAGCCTTGGCTTTTGCATTCACATGCTGGACTCCTCCATCATTGAGAAAGAGGCTGTTCATGGAGCCTCTTCCTCCCGTTAGTTGTTTAATTGTCAACCACCATTCACAACTGGATGTGGCAAGACTGCAAATCTTTGACCTGATGTGTTGGCTGTGGGATCGTTTATCTCTGTCTATAGCATGCTGCTTCCGCTGTTAAGCATGCGTGTAGTTCCGTGTTGTAGCTTCACCATGTTGTCACCTCATTTTTAGTATGCCCAGTGCTGAAACTGGCATACTCTTCTACGCTCTTCATTGAAACAGGGATGGTCCCCTGGCTTGATGGTAATGGTAGAGTGAGGGATATGCCAGGCCATGAGGTTACATATTGTGGTGCTAAACAATTCCACTGCTGCTGATGGCCCACAGCACCTCATGGATGTCCAGTTTTGAGCAGCTTGATCTATTTTGAATCTATCCCATTCAGCACGGTGGTAGTGTCACACAACACGATGGATGGTGTCCTCAGTGTGAAAATGGGACTTCGTCTGCATAAGGACTGTGCGGTGGTCACTCCTACCAATACTGTCAAGGACAGATGCATCTGCGACAGGTAGATTGATGAGAACAAGGTCAAGTAGGTTTCTCACCATCTGCCGCAAGCCCAGTCTGACAACTAAGTCCTTCAGGACTCGACCAGCTCGGTCAGTAGTGGTGCTACCGAGCCAGTCTTGGTGATGGGCATTGAAGTTCCTCATCCAGAGTACATTCCGTGCCCTTGCCATCCTCAGTAATTCTTCCAAGTGGT
Organism: Pristiophorus japonicus; assembly: GCF_044704955.1. NCBI lineage: Eukaryota > Metazoa > Chordata > Chondrichthyes > Pristiophoridae > Pristiophorus > Pristiophorus japonicus. Next base: position 94,645,518 of record NC_091981.1, read on the forward strand.
GTTCAATATGGAGGAGTACTGATTCATCTGAGGGAGGTGTTAATCAACAGGAGGTTTCCTTGCCCATGTTTGACCTGATGCCATGAGACCTCATGGGATCCAGAGTTAATGTTGAGGACTCTGAGTGCCACTCCCTCCTGACTATATACTACTATGCTGCCATTTGTGGTGGGTCTGTCCTGCTGGTGGGACAGGACATACCCAGGGATGGTAATGAAGGAGTCAGGGACATTGGCTGAAAGGTATGATTCTGTGAGTATGTCTATGTCAGGCTGTTGCTTGACTAGTCTGTGGGACAGCTCTCCCAATTTTGGTACAAGTCCCTAGATGTTAGTGAGGAGGACAGTGCAGGGTTGACTGGGCTCGGTGTGCCTTTGCCATTTCCGAATCCGGTGCCTAGATTAATGCCGGGTGGTCTGTCCGGTTTTATTCTTACTGTTTTTTGTAGCAGTTTGGTACAACTGATTGGCTTGCTGGACCATTTCAGAGGGCAATTAAGAGTGAACCACATTTCTGTGGGTCTGAATTCACATATAGGCCGGGTAGACTGGGTAAGGGCGACAGATTTTCTTCCCTAAAGAACATTAGTGAACCAGATGGGTTTTTACGACAATCTGGTAGTTTCATGGTCACCATTAATGATACTAGCTTTATATCCCGATTTATTTAATTAACTGTATTTAAATTCCACAGCTGGTGTGGTGAACCATTTGCAGCACACTTTCTGACATCAGAAGATAATTACAGATGAAGTCGCTATTTGGCCTATCTTAGTTCATCGATCCAGAAAGATCCTAAAGTCCCACACTGTAGCATATAATTATTTCTTAAATTATTTCAGAGGTTTTACTTTCACATCTCTATCTGGGAGTCATTTCCATATATTTGTAAGAATATAGTTATGCTTTTACATTGTTTTTTTAAAGACAGTACAGCTAATGTAGCAATTATGGTTAAACCACATGAGTAAATCAAATTTGTTGTGACCTGTATTCTGGAAGATCTTATCATCTGATCACAATGACATTCCAGCATTAAAGCTAGAGTTCGGGAAGAGCAAAGGTGGGAAGCAAAGGTTGCTGACGTAACAATGTAATAGGATATTGACCAGGACATCATAGAATCATAAAAGTTTACAGCACGGAAGGAGACCATTTCGGCCCATCGTGTCCATGCCAGCCAACAAGAGGCCAAAGAGCCTAATCCCACTTTCCAGCTCTAGGTCCGTAACTCTGCAGGTTATGGCACTTCAAGTGCACATCCAAGTACTTTTTAAATGTGGTGAGGGTTTCTGCCTCTACCACCCTTTCAGGCAGTGAGTTCCAGATCCCCACAACCCTCTGCATGAAGAAATTTCCACTCAAATCCTTCTACCAATTACTTTAAATTTATGCCCCCTGGTTGTTGACCCTTCTGGGAAATAGGTCCTTTCTATCCACTATATCTAGATCCCTCATAATTTTATCATCATAGGCAGTCCCTCGGGATCGAGGAAGACTTGCTTCCACTCCTGAAGTGAGTTCTTTGGTGGCTGAACAGTCCAATACGAGAGCCACAGACTCTGTTACAGGTGGGACAGATAGTCGTTGAGGGGAGGGGTGGGTGAGATGGTTTGCCACACGCTCTTTCCACTGCCTGCGCTTGATTTCTGCATGCTCCCGGCGTTGAGACTCGAGGTGCTCAGCACACTCTCGGATGCACTTCCTCCACTTAGGGTGGTCTTGGGCCAGGGACTCCCAGATGTCAGTGAGGATGTTGCACTTTATCAGGGAGGCTTTGATGGTGTCCTTGTAGCGTTTCCGCTGCCCACCTTTGGCTCGTTTGCCGTGAAGGAGCTCTGAGTAGAGCACTTGCTTTGGGAATCTCGTGTCTGGCATGCGGACGATGTAGCCTGCCCAGCGGAGCTGATCGAGTGTGGTCAGTGCTTCAATGCTGGGGATGTTAGCCTGAATGAGGACACTGATATTGATGCGCCTGTCCTCCCAGGGGATTTGTAGGCTTTTGCGGAGGCATCGTTGGCGGTATTTCTCCAGCGACTTGAGGTGTCTACTGTACATGGTCCATGTCTCTGATCCATACAGGAGGGCGGGTATTACTACAGCCCTGTAGACCATGAGCTTGGTGGCAGTTTTGAGGGCCTGGTCTTCAAACACTCTTTTCCTCAGGCAGCCGAAGGCTGCACTGGTGCACTGCAGGCGGTGTTGGATCTCATCATCGATGCCTGCTCTTCTTGATAGGAGGCTCCCGAGATATGGGAAGTGGTCCACGGTGTCCAGGGCCGCACCATGGATCTTGATGACTGGGGGGCAGTGCTGTGCGGTGAGAACAGGCTGGTGGAGGATCTTTGTCTTACAGATGTTTAGCGTAAGGCCCATGCTTTCGTATGCCTCAGTAAATACGTCGACTATGTCGTGGAGTTCAGTGCGCAGACGCAGGCGTCATCTGCGTACTGTAGCTAGATGACAGAGGTTGGGGTGGTCTTAGATTTGGCCTGGAGACGGCGCAGGTTGAACAGGTTCCCGCTGGTTCTTTAGTTTAGGTCCATTCCAGCGGGGAGCTTGTTGACTGTGAGGTGGAGTATGGCAGCGAGAAAGGTTGAGAAGAGGGTTGGGGTAATGACGCAGCCCTGTTTGACCCTGGTCCGGACGTGGATTGGGTCTGTGGTGGATCCATTGGTAAGGATCACGGCTTGCATTTCGGCGTGGAGCAAGCAGAGGATGGTGACGAACTTTTGGGGGCATCCGAAACGGAGGACGCTCCATAGAGCCTCGCGGTTGACAGTGTCAAAGGCCTTCATAAGGTCGAAGAAGGCCATGTATAAAGGCTGGCGCTGTTCCCTGCAAAAATCATGTCCTTTGTGCCCCGTAGGGGTTGAAATCGGCACTGTGACTCCGGGAAGAACTCCTCGGCCATGGGAAGAAGACGGTTGAGGAGGACACTAGCGATGACTTTCCCAGTGGCTGATAGCAGGGAGATTCCTCTGTCGTTACCGCAGTTGGACTTGTCCCCTTTTTTAAAGATGGTCACGATTTCTGCATCTCTGAGATCCCCCGGCATACTCTCCTCCCTCCAGATGAGAGAGATGCGGTCATGTATACACGCCAGCAGTACCTCTCCGCCATACTTCAATGCCTCAGCAGGGATTCCATCCGCACCCGTAGCCTTGTTGTTTTTAAGCTTTCATGGCTTTTTCTACCTCGTGCAGTGTTGGGGTCTCACTGAGGTGGTGGCGGATAGCATGCTGCGGGATGGAGTCGAGAACACTCGAGTCAAAGGCAGAGTCTTGATTGAGGAGATCTTCGAAGTGCTTCTTTCAGCAGGTCCTGCCTGCCTCGGTGTCCTTGATGACTGTTACCCCGTTCTTGGCCAGCAGTGGGGTGGGGCCTTGGGTGTTTGGCCCGTAGGTGGCCTTGACTGCGATGAAGAATCCTCGCACCACCCTTATTCTTTGAGGCCACATATTTGGCCTGAACCCTTCGGATCTCCTCCTTGATGCCTCCCACTGCTCTGACATTGATTTACCTTCATGTAGCTGTGTGCAGTCCACTATGACCAAATCACCTCTCAGCTGAGCAAAGTTGGCTTTTCCCCAATTTAGAACTTTTATTCCTGGTCTAACCTTGTTCTTTTCCATAACTACCTTAAATCTAACTGAATTATGGTCACGAGCACCTAAATGCTCTCCCACGGATACCCCTTCCACCTGCCCAGCTTCATTCCCTAAAACTAAATCCAGAACCGCCCCCTCCCGTGTTGGGCTTGCTACATACTGGCTAAAAAAGTTCTCTTGAATATATTTTAGGAATTCCACTCCCTCTATACCCTTCACACTAATTTTGTCCCAGTTAATATTAGGCTAGTTGAAATCCCCTATTATTACTGCCCTGCTTGAACTGTATAAAACACTGGTTCGGCCACAGCTGGAGTACTGCATGCAGTTCTGGTCACCCCATTACAGGAAGGACGTGATTGCACTGGAGAGAGTACAGAGGAGATTTACGAGGATGTTGCCGGGAGTGGAAAATCTAAGCTTTGAGGACGGATTGGATAGGCTGGATTTGTCTTCATTGGAACAGAGGAGGCTGAGGAGAGACCTCATTGAGGTGTATAGTTCCCTGACCCCTGACATCACTTAATAATGGACTCCAGCATTTTCCCAACGACAGATGTTAGGCTAACTGGTCTATAGTTTCTTGCCTTTTGTCTGCTTCCTTTTTTAAATAGGGGCGTTACATTTGCAGTTTTCCCATCTGCTGGAACCGCCCCTGAATCCAGGGAATGTTGGTAGATTACAATCAATGCATCCACTATCTCTGCAGCCACTTCTCTTAAGACCCAAGGATGTAAGGCATCAGGTCCAGGGGACTTGTCTGCCATTAGTCCCATTATTTAACCGAGCATTACTTCATTAGTGATAGTGATTGTATTAAGTTCGTCCCTACCTATAGCCCCTTGATTATCCATATTTGGGATTTTTTAGTGCCTAGACTTGAATATAGGGGTTGTTATGTATGAATAAAGAGTCTGACTGGATACTGTGAGCTCAAAGTAAAGTGTGACCTTAGTCTTTTATTGCAGGTTTCCAGAGTGCCTCTCCAGCCTATGAGGCCTCCTTAAGTACCTGTGCTCCCAAGGGATTTTGGGATCCCTTGGGACTCCAGGGGATGAGTCCTCTGGTGGCTACACAAGGTATATACAGGTTTACATATATAACAACACTCCCCCCCGCCCCCCCCCCGCAAAGTCAACAGTGTAACTATTTACAAGGTGAGTCAATCTGGGGCCTTTCTTTCCCTGGTTGATCGTCTCGGTGTAAATGCTGGTTTTGGTGAGTCATTTGTTGGGCCCTCCCTGGGCTGCTGTGCAGCTGGCCTTGCTGGGCTGTCTGGTGTGGTGAGTCCTGCTGGGCTGCTACGAGTGACGGGTTCTGCTTCATGGCCAACCGCGGTGTCGATTGCCACTGGTGTGTGTGTTGGGGGGGTCAAAGAAGGTAGGGTCCAAAGTGGGTTGCTCAGGATAGTCCGTGAACCTGAATTTGATTTGGTCCAAGTATTTCATGTGAATGAGTCCATTTGAAAGTTTGACCCGAAACACCCTGCTCCCCTCTTTGGCCACAATAGTGCCGGGAAGCCACTTGGGACCTTGTCCATAGTTCAACACAAATACAGGATCATTGATTTCAATTTCACGTGACACATTTGCGCTATCATTGTACTTTGTAGAAGCCGCCTGCTCTCTAACTGTTCATGTAGATCAGGGTGAACTAACGAGAGCATTATCTTCTGTGCCTTTTTCATGAGCAGTTCAGCAGGTGGAATCCCAGTGAGCAAGTGGAGTCTCGTGCGGTAGCTAAGCAGGACTCGGGATAGGTGAGTCTGCAGTGAATCTTCAAGCCCTGTTTGAATGTTTGAACTGCTTGTTCTGCCTGACCACTGGACACTGGCTTAAACGGGGCAGATGTAACAAGTTTGATCCCATTACGGGTCATGAACTCTTTGAACTTGGCACTGGTGGAACATAGAAACATAGAAAATAGGTGCAGGAGTCGGCCATTCAGCCCTTCGAGCCTGCACCACCATTCAATAAGATCATGGCTGATCATTCACCTCCGTACCCCTTTCCTGCTTTCTCTTCATACCCCTTGGTCCCTTTAGCCATAAGTGCCATATCTAATTCCCTCTTGAATATATCCAACGAACTGGCATCAACAACTCTCTGCGGTAGGGAATTCCACAGGTTAACAACTCTCTGAGTGAAGAAGTTCCTCCTCATCTCAGTCCTAAATGGCTTACCCCTTATCCTTAGACTGTGTCCCCTGGTTCTGGACTTCCTCAACATCGGGAACATTCTTCCTGCATCTAACCTGTCCAGTCCCGTCAGAATCTTATATGTTTCCATGAGATCCCCTCTCATCCTTCCAAACTCCAGTGAATACAGGCCCAGTCAATCCAGTCTCTCCTTATATGTCATTCCTGCCATCCTGCGAATGAGCCTGGTGAACCTTCGCTGCACACCCTCAATAACATGGCCCGTTGTCACTCACAAGGACATCAGGCAGTCCATGCGTGGCAAACATGGCCTGCAGGCTTTCAGTGGTGGCAGCGGATGTGCTTGCCGACATTATCTCACATTCAATCCATTTGAAGTACGCATCTACAACCACAAGGAACATTTTACCCAAAATCGGGCCTGCATAGTCGACATGGATCCTGGACTACGGTTTGGAGGGATAAGACCATAAACTTAGTGGCGCCTCCCTGGATGCATTGCTTAATTGCGAGCATGTGTTACATTTGTGCACGCAGGACTCTAAGTCCGCATCGATACCGGGCCACCACACATGGGATCTGGCTATCGCTTTCATCATTACGATGCCTGGGTGAGTACTGTGGAGGTCACTAAGGAAAGTGTCCCTGTCCTTCTTGAGGACCACTACCCGATTACCCCACAGAAGGCAGTCTGCCTGTATAGACATTTCATCTTTGCGCCGCTGGTACGACTTTATCTCTTCCTACATTTCCACTGGGACACTGGACCAGCTCCCGTGAAGCACGCAATTGTTTACTAGGGACAGTAAGGCATCCTGGCTCTAATCTGTCGGGCTGTGACAGGTGTTTGCTCACTCTTGAATGCTTCTATAACCATGACTAAATCTGCGGGCTGTGCCATTTCCACCCCCATGATGGGCAATGGCAGCCTACTGAGAGCATCGGCAGAGTTTTCTGTGCCTGGCCTGTGGTGGATGGCGTAGATGTATGCAGACAATGTGAGCGCCCATCTCTGGATGCGGGCTGAAGCATTCGTATTTATTCCCTTACTTTCGGAGAAAAGGGATATCAGTGGCTTGTCAGTTTCCAATTCAAATTTGAGCCCTAACAGATATTGATGCATTTTCTTTACCCCATAAACACATGCTAATGCTTCTTTTTCAATCATGATGTAGGCTCTCTCAGCCTCAGCATAAGCAACCAGTTGCAATTTCCCAGATTCATTAGCTTGTTGCAATACACGCCCGATGCCGTACAACGACGCATCACATGCTAATACCAAACACTTACATGGATCATACAACACAAGCAACTTGTTTGAGCATAACAATTTTCTGGCTTTTGCAAAAGGCATTTTCTTGGCTTTTGCCCCATACCCATTCGTCTCCTTTACACAGTAAGGCATGCAATGGTTCTAGCAGTGTGCTGAGGCCCAGTAAGAAGTTACCAAAGTAGTTCAGGAGTCCGAGAAACAATCGCAGATCTGTCACGTTCTGTGGCCTCGGTGCATTCTTGATTGCCTCTGTCTTCGAATCGATGGGCCTGATGCCGTCCGCTGCGATTCTTCTCCCCAGGAATTCTACTTCAAGTGCCAGGGAAACGCACTTCGAGCGATTTAACCTGAGCCCCACGTGGTTGAGTTTGCTAAGAACCTCCTCCAGGTTTTGCAGATGCTCGACTGTGTCCCAACCTGTAACCAAGATGTCGTCCTGAAGACCACCGTGCACGGGACCAACTTCAGTAAGCTTTCCATGTTTCTCTGGAATATCGCCGCGGTTGATCGAATTCCAAACGGGCATCTGTTGTAGATGAAGAGACCTTTGTGCGTGTTGATACAGGTGAGGCCCTTCGATGATTCCTCCAGCTCCTGCGTCATGTACGCCAAGGTCAAGTTCAGTGTCAGGAATGTCTTTCCTCCCGCCAGCATCGCAAATAGGTCATCTGCCTTTGGTAATGGGTATTGATCCTGCAGGGAGAAATGATTTATCGTTACTTTGTAATCACCACAGATTCTGATGGTGCCATCTCCCTTGAGAACTGGGACAATCGGACTGGCCCACTCATTGAATTCGATCGGCGAAATGATGCCCTCTCGTTGCAGCCGGTCTAGCTCGATCTCTACCCTTTCTCTCATTATGTACGGTACTGCTCTCACCTTGTGATGGATGGGTCACGCCCACGGAATTAGGTGGATCAGCACTTTTGCTCCTTGGAACTTCCCGATGCCTGGTTCGAACAGCAAAGGGAACTTGTTTAAGACCTGGGCACACGAAATGTCATCAGCGGACAAGAGCGCTCGGACATCATCCCAGTTCTAGCGTATCTTTCCCAGACAGCTTCTGCCGAGCAGCGTGGGATCATCGCTCAGTAGCACCCAGAGTGGCAGCTTGTGCACCGCTCCATCGTAGGAGACCTTTACAGTAGCACTGCCGATTACGACAATCAATTCCTTTGTGTAAGTTCTCAGTTTCATATGAATGGGAGTCAAGACTGGCCTTGAGGCCTTGCTGTACCACAATTTATCGAAAGTTTTTTTGCTCATAATGGACTGGCTCACACTCATGTCCAGCTCCATTGACACCAGGAGTCCATTCAATTCAAACTTCAGCATTATCGGGGGACACATTATGGTAAATGTGTGCATCCCATATACCTCTGCCTCCTCGGTCTGAGGCTCTGGTTCATCATGATTTGCCGTGGATCTGTCCTCCTCTGCAACATGGTGTTTGCAGGATTAACAGGGTTTGCAGCTCGTCTGCACATACGTTGGAGGTGTCCCATTGTTCCACAGCCCTTGCAAATGTACCTTTGAAGCGGCATGAATGGAAATGATGATCACCGCCGCAGCGCCAACAAGGTGTTAATGGCTTTGCATTCATCACCCTTGATGGTGGACTCAGAAATCTGCGAATGTGCAGCTGCAGGCATGTGGTGCCTGCCCTGTACGTTGCAATTTGAAAACAACATCACTTTGTTCACAGTACTTGTAGCAGCACTCGTGCACTGAGAGATTTGCTTAGTATTGTCACTGGTGGCAATGAACGCCTGGGCTATCATTATGGCTTTACTCAAGGTTGGGGTCTCTACAGTCAAAGGTTTGCGAAGTATCACTTCGTGACCAATGCCAAGTACGAAAAAGTCTCTGAGCATGTGCTCCAAATGTCCTTCAACTTCGCAATGTCCTGCAAGGCGTCTTAGCTCGACGACATAACTCGCTACTTTCTGGCCTTCAACCTTTTGCAGGTGTAAAACCGGTACCTCGCCATCAGAACGCTTTCCTTCGGGTTCTGATGCTCCCGGACCAGTGTGCACAAATCATCGTATGATTTCTCTGTGCGTTTTGCTGCAGCAAGCGGATTTTTCATGAGGCCATACGTTGGTGCCACGCAGACAGTGAGGAGAATCGCCCTTCGTTTGGCAGCGTTCGCTTCTCCTTCCAGCTTGTTCGTCACGAAGTATTGGTCGAGTCGCTCCACGAAGATTTTCCAATCATCTCCCTCTGAAAATTTCTTCAGGATGCCCACTGTTCTCTGCATCATTGGGTTTGTCATCTGTATCTCATCGCCAGTTGTTATGTATGAATAAAGAGTCTGACTGGATGCTGTGACCTCAAAGTAAAGTGTGACCGTAGTCTTTTATTGCAGGTCTCCAGAGTGCCTCTCCAGCCTGTGAAGCCTCCTTAAGTACCTGTGCTCCCAAGGGATTGTGGGATCCTTTGGGACTCCAGGGGATGAGCCCTCTGGTGGCTACATAAGGTATATACAGGTTGACATATATAACAGGGCGTATAATTAAGAAGTTTGCAGATGATACTAAAATCAGCTGTGTGGTTGATAATGAAGACATGAAGCGCCCTATGATTGTCTGTTCAACAATCTATTTGATAACCTAAGAGTCATAACCTGCCCAACAAAGTTAAGGCTCAGCAAACATCAGGCAATGTATGATTCCTTTAACATGGTGCGAAGAGGGATACAAAACTTTAGTTTAGTTAAGAACCTTCAAGGTGAGGTACCCTGTCAGACTTTCCCGTAATTTTTTTTACATGTAATTTTCTAGACATAGGACAGTGTTTACTGTTCTGTATGTAATTTTAAGATTAATGTTTTGAAATAATAATAAATGAAGTTAATTTTTTCAAATCTGTTGTTAAAGTGGGTAAAGAATTATCGCAACAGCATTCATCCCTCTTTGTGTGAAGAATAATTTCCTGATCACAGTCATAAATTTCTATCTTAAACCTCTGTCATCTTGTCCTACTCAACAATGATATAATTTTAAAATTAGAATTAGGCCATTCAGGAGCGAAATCAGGAAGCACTTTCTCACACAATGGGTCGTAGAAGTTTGGAACTTTCTCCAAAAGGCTATTCAATACCTGCCACCTCCAACTGCAAGAAAAGTGTGCCCTACAGTTCTGGCACAACAAAGAAGTATGCAAAAAATGTCCAAAAAGACAATGATTGTGCACAATGCATACATCCAAAGGGTGTGGGAGTCTTCATCGTAGGTTTGCGCCATACTTCATTGGGCTCACCAGTATTGCATGCAAGAGTGAGACGAACACTTCTCCTGATACCATCAAACATCTCTCTCATTTCTCGGGAGGTGCAAGGGACCTGGGTGATTCTCACACCCAGCAGCTTGCAGCTGTGCAATATCTGGAGAGTGGTTCTTCAGTCCCAAATAGGGCCACCTTTCTTTGGTGCATCTTTTACAGCAGGACCTCTAACTTTATCAAATGGAGCCGTGTTGCACAAATATCTCTGCGTTACCACTGTGATCAATTTCTTTACTTTCCTGTCTCCAATACAGCTTTCTGTTTAAGAGTAGCTTCAGCCCTTTAACAGCTTTTGCCTTCTTGTCTGATCCCAAGTCAAGTGTGTTAGAGGACAAGCTCTCTGCAAGTTTTGCTGTGCCTTTAACCAATTCTGAATTGGGCCAGGTCTGCCCTTTGTGGTGCAGGCACAGGTGAGCCTGGGCATTGAGTCACTTCAACCCTATTTTTCCTACAGAAGAAAATCAGGACTAATACCTCTATTCCTTAGGGACATGCCATCACAGACAACTGATGTATGCTCCTTGATATTGTGTAGAATTACTCGAATTTAGTCAGATGGCTATCAATGAGTTCAATGTGGAGGTGGACTGAATGAAGTGTACATCACGGAGTAGTAGAACAAAAGCATGGACCACATAGTTTAACTTATGATAACAGCATCCTCTTAGAAATGAATGGTGTAGCAAAGGTTAAATAATTAACAGAACCATAACCATTCAGCCTTTTGTACCAAGTTGCACTGGAAGAAAATGTAAAAGCTACTATCACTGAGTATGCATGTGTATTGCCCACATATTTTAGAGATAGTCCTCTACAAATAAGCCATTGAGATCCAGTTTGCACATGCGACATGAAATATTTTATCTTCTTTTTTATTTCTATAATTAATGATTAGTGGTAAATTTTGAGCCTTCACCAGATGGACGATAATCTGGTGGAGCGGATCACCCGCTCATTATAGTACCCGCCGAATTTTCATTCCTGGAATGATATTCTGTTGATGGAGCTTGCATCCTTCAGTTGGGCATTGGGATCTAACGTATTTCAGGCATCTGTTCAAGCATGTCTGAATGCTCCTTGGAGAAGTTTAGAATAAAAAATGTGAAACTGACTTTAAATCCCAGTTTAATCAGTTCAGTCTGAGTCCATGTTAAATTGTGCTTGAGTTTGGAATTAAAGCTGTTTTTTTTTCCACCTTTTTTGAAACTTTTTTGAAACAAAATCTTTGAAACCTTTTATCTGTCACCCACCAAAGTCAGTAGGATAAATTATAATTTGACATTTATGAAAGGTGGAACCAAGGCTGGCCAAAAGAGCATAAATGAGGGTTTCAGCAGCAGACAGAATGAGGTCGAGTCAGGGCTGGGCAGTGTTATAGAGATCGAATAGGCAAGTCTTTATGATGGAGAAGGTATTAGGTTAGAAGTTCAGCTTTGGGTTGAACAGGATGCTGAAATTGCTAACAACAACAACAACTTGTATTTATATAGCGCCTTTAACATAGTCCCAAGGCGCTTCACAGGAGTATTATGAGATAAAAATTTGACACTGAGCCGAGTAAGTAGAAGTTAGTGCAAGTGAACGAGGTAGGTTTTAAGGAGCGTCTTGAAGGAGAAAAGAGAGGCTGAAAGGCAGAGAGGTTTAGGCGGGGAGTTCCAGAGCTTGGGGCCTAGGCAACAGAAGGTACGACCACCAAGGGTTGAGCGATTATAATCAGGGATGCTCAGGAGGGCACAACTAGAGGAGCACACACATCTCAGGGTTTTGTGGGGCTGGAGGAGATTACAGTTAGGGAGGGGCGAGGCTATGGAGGGATTTAAAAATAAGGATGAGAATTTTGAAATCGAGGCATTGCTTAACCGGAAGCCAATGTAGATCAGCGAGCACAGGGGTGATGGGTGAGCGGGACTTGGTGCGAGTTAGGACACGGGCAGCTGAGTTCGGGATCATCTCTAGTTTACGTAGGGTAGAATGTGAGAGGCCAGCCAGGAGTGCATTGGAATAATCAAGTCTAGAAGTAACAAAGGCATGGATGAGGGTTCAGAGGAGGATGAGCTGAGGCAAGGGCGGAGATGGACGGTGTTACTGAGGCAGTCATACTTATGCCACAGGGTTAAATATGACACCAAGGTTGTGAACAGTCTGGTTCAGCCTCAGATAGGAGTTGGGGAGAGCGATGAAGTCAGTGGCTAGGGAACGGGGTTTGTGGTGGGGACTGAAAACAATGGCTTCGATCTTCTCAATATTCAATTGGAGAAAATTTCTGCTCATCCAGAACTGGATGTCAGACAAGCAGTCTGACAATTTTGAAACCGTGGAGGGGTCAAGAGAGGTGGTAGTGAGGTAGACTGGGTGTCATCAGGTGGAAACTGACGCTGTATTTCCGGATGATGTCGCCAAAGGGCAACATGTAGATGAGAAATAGGAGGGGGCTAAGGATAGATCCTTGAGGTCACCAGAGGTAACGATGCAGGGGTGGGAAGAGAAGCCATTGCAGGTGATTCTCTGGCTACGATTAGATAGATAAGAATGGAATCAGGCAAATGCAGTCCCACCCAGCTGGACGACAGTGGAGAGGCAGTGGAGAAGGATAGAGTGGTCAACTGTGTCAAAGGCTACAGACAAGTCAAGAAGACCGAGGAGGGATAGCTTGCCTTTGTCTAACTTTGGGAGAACAAAGGATGTTATTTGTGACTTTGATAAGAGCCATTTCAGTACTGTGGCAGGCACGGAAACTGGATTGGAGGGATTCAAACATGGAATTGTGGGAAAGATGGGCACGGTTTTGGGAGGCGACAACATGTTCAAGGACTATGGAGAGAAAAGGGAGGTTAGAGATGGGGCGGTAGCTTGCAAGGACGGAGGGATCGAGGGTTGGTTTTTTGAGGAGAAGGGTGATCTCAGACCAACAACCAAGGATCATGGAAATTAAAGTAATTGGTAGGAGGTTTAGAAGGGATTTGAGGGGACATTTTTTCACCCAGAGAGTGGTGGGGGTCTGGAACTCACTGCCTGAAAGGGTGGTAGAGGCGGAAATCCTCACTACATTTAAAAAGTACTTGAAGTGCCGTAACATATAAGGCTGCGCACCAAGAGCTGGAAAGTAGGATTAGGCTGGATAACTCTTTCTCGGCCAGCACGGACACAATGGTCCAAAATGGCCACCTTCCGAGCTGTAAAATTTCTATGATTCTAGGACTCATTTAGCCTGAGACAGCAGCTAGAGAGGGTGATGGAGTTGTTAGCTGTAATATATTTGCTTCATGGGTTCTTTGCTTAAGAATTCATAGCAACACACTGCTATTCAGATCTAGTTGATTTATTAACAAAGGTTTAACAATCACACTACACATTACCAGTTCGTCCACTGTAGCTAGGGCATGGAGTTTGTGGCAGAGGCCATAGATGAAAGCTTAAGTCTTCCCAATGTTTAACTGGAGGAAGTTACATCTCGTTCAAGACAGAGTGTCAGACAAGGGGTGAAGGGGGATGACTTACGGCGGGTGCTAATGGCATTATTGAGGAAGCTGACCCCATGTTTTTGGATGATGTCACCAAAGGGGAGCTTGTAGATGAGGAGTGCATCAGGGATGAATCCTTGGGGGGACGTCGGAGGTGACAGTGGAAAGAGGAACTATTGCTACAGATGCTCTGGCAATGATTGGATGAATGGCTTCCAATACTGGCTTTTGATTCCTAGCTGACTTCTGGTGGCTGGTTAAAGTCTGGTGGGCTGATTACAGGCTGGTGGGTTGGTTTGCCTCTAGTTCTGTATGGCTCAGCAACTCACTGGATAAACACTCTAACACATTAGAAAAGCAGGTTCTGTACACTTTAATTGTATGCTGTGTTTAACACATCTTTAAGCAGTTTATAGATCATGAAGTGTTTACATGCATAAAACATTATTTGAACATTTTGGAAAATGCTTCAAATAAAGTGTCAAAAATCAAAATTTTCCTCAACCTTCTCATGGGAAATAAACCATGATGTAGCATCTATCCTATTCTAAAATTTCTACTATACCACTACACCTACCCAATTGCCTGAATGAAGGCAAGAAACAGCCTGCAGGAGCCATATGGGCAGGACTGAGGAAAAAGATAAACTTTTCCAATTCTCAACCCCTGAAACTGAGGTAGTGCAGTGATGTGTCATGCATTGAAACCGCCAGCTCTGTGGGTTACAGATTATCAGCATTATGAGTGTTTCTGCTGCATTTGGGTGTCTGCCTCCAGCCCTGACTCTTGCTCATTTATTGCTTTTACTGGTGCTCCTACTGTCTGTCTGCAGCCCCTCACAGGATACCACTGTTAGCATCACAGCCATCACTGTTCAATCTCTGGTCTCAGTCACAATTCTTGGGCTCTCTTTTTAATACTTGCATTGCTACAATCTAGCTCCATCTTTCGGAGGGTTATCATCACTAAACTACCATTACTGACACACTTAAGTCCTTGTCCTGCTCCTTGTGCTGTCCAACAGCTGCAGTTTTGAGTACAAGGATCTTGACTGTAGACTCCAAATGAACAATACATTGTTCAAAAGGCAGTACTGCCACGTTGTGCAGTTTTTAAGGAATAACAAGTTTCTGGAACAATTAAAAACGGCATACTTCAAGAACGCTGCCATGCTAGCCATTCGTTGGGAAATATGTGCTGCAGCAGATGTTAATTGTGGGAGTCTCAAGTATGTTTTTCTGATTACTTGTATCCAGTGATTAAAATTGAATTTGTTAATAAGGGGTACTCACCACATCCCCAATCTATTGGACCTCATCCCTGCAATCCTTGACCCGCAAGTGGCAGTGGAAGCATAACCAGCAACAAAAGTTAGTACTGTCAGCAGGAGCGACAATGGGCCCAAATTTTCCCATGAGTTGCACCATTTTTTTTGGTGTAACTTGATTTTTCTGGTGTATCTTTTTAGTTGCAAATATGGCCATTTAATCTGCGCCAATGTAAATGAGTTAGTTAGGTTTTTTTCAAAAGGGGGCGTTCCCAGCCATTTACACCATTTATGCCAATTTGGCCAGAAAAAAGTTGTACTAAACTAACTTAGGGCAGCGTATGTGTCCACTTTTGTCTGCACAGAAAGGCCTTACTTACAGTTAAGGAATCGGCGCAAGTAACTACATTTAAAGCACCACCAAGCACCAACCAAAGCACAAAAAGTAATAAGCAATTAGATAACAAATAAAATAGAAGGAACTCTACAGCTAAAGCACCAAGACCAAAGTAATAAGCAATCAATAAATAACAAATAAAAAAATAGAAGGAACCCTGCACCTAAAGCACCAAAATCAATCAGTAAATAACAAATAAAAAATCGAGCTCCTACCTTAGGGAACGCAGTGGGCCGCCGATGAGGGAGCCCATTCGGCAAGGGCTAGGGAAGGTGTGCTTCGGCCCCTCCCACACAGCCTGCAGCACACGTTTGTAGAAACAGCCCACCAGGAGCTACTGCATATACGCGCAGACCCTAGCGTGTGTGTGCAGAGGTCCTGGCACTGTTTCAACCTAGCTCTGCCCCACTCTCTTTCTTCTGCACCACACCAGCTCCACAGACGGCCCGAGAATCGTCCATGATCGAACGGATATTTTTTTGCCGCTGCTTCTGATGTAAAATGTCGGCGGGGGGCTCGGAGGTGCGCCGAAAATACTGGAGGGCCAAATTTGGGCCCAATAAAACTACTTTTAGGAAACATATTGGACCTCATGTTGGATTTCTGCTCACTCCATCAAATCCATCTAGTACAGGGTTTCCCCCTGTATAAATAACAAAATCCCCTTGAACAAATTTACCGTAACCCAAGTCCAAACATAGCCGAAGATCAACCTTAACACTAACCTCAAGTCATGCCGAGCTTTAGCCAACAGCCTTACAACAACAAACACTTATATTTATCAGCGCCTTTAACGTAGAA
Source organism: Pristiophorus japonicus (assembly GCF_044704955.1). NCBI lineage: Eukaryota > Metazoa > Chordata > Chondrichthyes > Pristiophoridae > Pristiophorus > Pristiophorus japonicus. The sequence goes on from NC_091981.1 coordinate 94,661,773, forward strand.
AAACATCTCAAGGCGCTTCACAGGAGCATTATCAAACAAAATTTGACATTGAGCCACATAAGGAGCGATGAGGACAAGTAGGTTTTAATGAGTGTCTCAAAGGAGGACAGGGAGGTAGAGAGGCAGAGAGGCTTAGGGGGCAAATTCAAGAGCTGAGGGGCGAGTCAGCTGCAGATAGGCAGCCAATGGTGGAGTAATTAAAATTGGGGAGCAAAAGAGGCCAGAATTAAAGTAAAGCAGAGTATTCGGAGGGTTCTATGGCTGGTAGAGATAGGGAGGGCAAGGCCTTTGAGGGATTTGAACACAAAGATGGGAATTTTAAATTTGAGGCATTGCTGCACCTCTGGCCAAGCTGTTCTAGTACAGTTATAATACTTGCATGTACCCTACAATGTGGAAAACTGCCCAGATATGTCCTGGCAATAAAAAGCAGGACAAATCCAATCTGGCCAATTACCACTCCATCAGTCTACTCTCAATCATCAGCAAAGTGATGGAAGGTGCCATCGACAGTACTATCAAGCAGCACTTACCAAAAAAGGAGGCAGACAAAAAGCAGGAAACTATAGACCAGTTAGCCTAACATCTGTCATTGGTAAAATGCTGGAGTCCATTATTAAGGAAGCAGTAGCGGGACATTTGGAAAAGCATGATTCAATCAAGCAGAGTCAGCATGGTTTTATGAAAGGGAAATCATGTTTGACAAATTTGCTGGAGTTCTTTGAGGATGTAACAAGCAGGGTGGATAAAGGGGAACCAGTGGATGTGGTGTATTTGGATTTCCAGAGGCATTCGATAAGGTGCCACATAAGAGGTTACTGCACAAGATAAAAGCTCACGGGGTTGGAGGTAATATATTACCATGGATGGCGGATTGACTAACTAACAGAAAACAGAGAGTCAGGATATATGGCAAATAGTGACTAGTGGGGTGCCGCAGGGATCGGTGCTAGGTCCAAAACTATTTACAATCTATATTAATGACTTGGATGAAGGAATGAGTGTAAGATGGCCAAGTTTGCTGTTTATACAAAGATGGGTGGGAAAGCAAATTGAGAGGAGGATGCAAACAATCTGCAAAGGGATATAGACAGGCTAAGTGAATGGGCAAACATTTGGCAGATGGAGTATAATGTGGGAAAATGTGAGGTTATTCACTTTGGCAGCAATAATAGAAAAGCAAATTATAATTTAAATGGAGAAAAATTGCAAAGTGCTGCAGTACAGAGAGACCTGGAGGTCCTTCTGCATGAAACACAAACAGTTAGTCTGCAGGTACAGCAAGTAATCAGGAAGGCAAATGGAATGTTGGCCTTTAAAATGCAAGGGGGATAGAGTATTGAAGCAGAGAAGTCCTGCTACAACTGGGCTACTATTGGTGAGGCCACACATGGAGTACTGCGTACAGTTTTGCTCTCCGTATTTAAGGAAGGATATACTTGCATTGGAGGCTGTTCAGAGAAGGTTCACTAGGTTGATTCCGGAGATGAGGGGGTTGACTTATGAGGATAGGTTGAGTAGGTTGGGATTTGGCATGCAGGTACAGCAGGCGGTGAAGAGGATAAATGGTATGTTGGCTTTCATAGCTAGAGGATTTGAGTATAGGAGCAGGGAGGTCTTACTGCAGTTGTACAGGGCCTTAGTGAGGCCTCACCTGGAATATTGTGTTCAGTTTTGGTCTCCTAATCTGAGGAAGGACGTTCTTGCTATTGAAAGAGTGCAGCGAAGGTTCACCAGACTGATTCCTGCAGCACTGACATATGAGGAGAGATTGGATCACTGGGCCTGTATTCACTGGAGTTTAGAAGGATGAGAGGGGATCTCATATAAACATATAAAATTCTGATGGGACTGGACAGATTAGATGCAGGAAGAATGTTCCTGATGTTGGGAAAGTCCAGAACCAGGGGACACAGTCTAAGGATAAGGGGTAAGCCATTGAGGACTGAGATGAGGAGAAACGTCTTCACTCAGAGTTGTTAACCTGTGAAATTCCCTAATGCAGAGAGTTGTTGATGCCAGTTCATTGGATATATTCAAGAGGGAGTTAGATATGGCCCTTACTGCTAAAGGGATCAAGGGGTATGGAAAGAAAGCAGGAAAGGGGTACTGAGGTGAATGATCAGCCATGATCTTATTGAATGGTGGTGCAGGCTCGAAGGGCCGAATGACCTATTCCTGCACCTATTTTCTATGTTTCTATGTTTCTATATTATACACATTGGAGTTAAGAAGAATGAGAGGTGATCTTATTGAAACTCATAAGATAATGAGGGGGCTCGACAAGGCAGATTCAGAGAGGATATCTGCACTCGTAGGGGAAACTAAAACTAGGGAACATAGTCTTAGAATAAGGGTCCGCCCATTTAAAACTGAGATGAGGAGAAATTTCTTCTCTCAAAGGGTTGTAAATCTATGGTATTCTCTGCCCCAGAGAGCTGTGATGGCTGGATCATTGAATATATTTAAGGCGGAGATAGACAGATGTTTGAGCGATAATGGGTTATGGGAAGCAGGCAGGGAAGTGGAGCCGAGTCCATGATCAGATCAGCCATGATCTTACTGAATGGCGGAGCAGGCACGAGGTAGAAAAGGCCTACTCCTGCTCCTATTTCTTATATTCTTATGTTCTTAACCTGCTCATCGATGCTCAGTTTGGGTTCCACCAGGACCACTCAGCTTCAGACCTCATTACAGCCTTGGTCCAAACATGGACAAAAGAACTGAATTGCAGACGTGAGGTGAGAGTGACCGCCATTAACATGAAGGCAGCATTTGATTGAGTGTGGCTTCAAGCAGCCCAAGTAAAATTGAAGTCAATGGGAATCAGGCGGCAAACTCTCCACTGGCTGAAGTCATACCTAGCACAAAGGAGGATGGCTGTGGTTAGAAACATAGAAAATAGGTGCAGGAGCAGGTCATTCGGCCCTTCGAGCCTGCACCGCCATTCAATATAATCATGGCTGATCATGCAACTGCAGTACCCCACTCCCACTTTCTCTCCATACCCCCTGATCCCCTTAGCCGTAAGGACCACATCTAACTCCCTCTTGAATATATCCAACGAATTGGACTCCACAACTTTCTGTGGTAGAGAATTCCACAGGTTCACCACTCTCTGGGTGAAAAGGTTTCTCCTCATCTCGGTCCTATATGGCTTACCCCTTATCCTTAGACTGTGACCCTTGGTTCTGGACTTCCCCAACATCGGGAACATTCTTCCTGCATCTAACCTGTGCAGTCCCGTCATAATTTTATATGTTTCTATGAGATCCCCTCTCATTCTTCTAAATTCCAGTGACGGTTAGAGGTCAATCATCTCAACCCCAGGACATCGCTACAGGAGTTCCTCAGGGCAGTGTCCAAGGCCCAACCATCTTCAGTTGCTTCATCGATGACCATCCCTCCATCATGAGGTCAGAAGTGGGGATGTTCGCTGATGATTGCACAGTGTTCAGTTCAATTCGCAACTCCTCATAAAATGAAGCAGTCCATGTCCGCATACAGCAAGATCTGGATGACATTCAGGCTTGGGCTGGTAAGTGGTAAGTAACATTTGCGTCACACAAGTGCTAGGCAATGACTGTCTCATGATCTTATTAAATGGCGGAGCAGGCTTAAGGGGCCAGGTGGCCTACTCCTGCTCCTATTTCTTATGTCTCCAACATGCGAGAGTTTAGCCACCTCCCATTGACAATGAACAGCATTACTATCGCCAAATCCCCCACCTTCAACATCCTGGTGGTCACCAGTCACCGAAACTTAACTGGACCAGCCACATAAATACTGTGGCAACATGAGAGGATCAGAGGCTGGGTATTCTGCCCAAAGCCTTTCCACCATCTACAAGGTACAAGTCAGGAGTGTGATGGAATACTCTCCACTTACCTGGTTGAGTGCAGCTCCAACACTCAATAAGCTCGACACCATCCAGGACAAAGCAGCCGGCTTGATTGGCACCCCATCCACCACCTTAAACATTCACTCCCTCCACCATCGGTGCACCGTGGCTGCAGTCGGTACCATCTACAAGATGCACTGCAGCAACTTGCCAAAGCTTCTTCTGCAGCACCTCCCAAACCCGCAACCTGTACCACCTAGAAGGACAAGGGCAGTAGGCGCATGGGAACACCATCACCTGCAAGTTCCCCTTCAAGTTACACACCATCCTGACTTCGAAATATATTGCCGTTCCTTCATCGTCGCTGGGTCAAAATCCTGGAACTCTCTTCCTAACAGCACTGTGGGAATACCTTCACCACAAGGACAGCAGCAGTTCAAGAAGGTGGCTCATGACCACCTTCTCAAGGACAATTAGGGACAGGCAATAAATACTGGCCTTTCCAGCGACACGCACATTCCGGAACGATTAAAAAATAAAGAGAGGGCAATAGTTTGCAAGGACATACGGATCAAGGGTATTTTTTTGAGGGGGTGATGACAGCAGATTTGAAAGAGGACAGTACCAGAAACCATTTACAATATCAACTAGCATGGGGACCTGGAAGGGAAGAAGGTTGGACAGCAGTTTAGTGGGAATAGAGTCGAGAGAACAGAAGTTGGGTCTTGTGGACAAGATGAGCTCAAAGAGAGCATAAGGGGAGATACGAGAGGAACTGGGGAACTAGAGAAAGATGCAAGTTCAGGGTTAGGACAGGTTTACTCTAACCTTTAGCTCAGCACTGACCAGAGCTCTCAGCCCAGCACTGACCAGAGCTCTCAGCCCAATCGTAACCCGAAGGTAAAACCATAGACTTTAGTCCAATGCTAGCCATTAGGCTAACTCTTAGTCTACTTTAACCCTCAATCAAACTCTAATCCTCACCCATAAAGGTTTTGTTCCAAGGCAGATTTATTTAGCAACAGTGACAAGATGGGCGGGTTAGGTGATTACAAGGCAGAACGGTTTTGTGGCATAATTCAGCGAGCAGATAAAACCCTGAGAAAAGTTGAAAAAGTAAAGTAACTTGTACTTTTAATGGAAAATCACTTGGCAGAGAGCACCAAGCAGTAAATATGAAGAACCAGGAGTAAAACAGGTACACTTAAATTATTTTCCCAATCTCACAACATTCAATGGGCAATGAAAAAAGGCATTCTTGGCAATCTCATGAGAAAAATCAAAGAACTAGTACAGGTTGAACCTCCCTTATCCGGCACCCAGCCTGTGCCGAATGAGGGATTTTTCCGGATGAGCGGAGGTCATCGGCCCGAGGGTGGGGGGGGGGGCGGGGGAAGGGAAGATGGCCTGGGGGTGGGGAAGGGAAGGTGGCCTGGGGGGGGAGGAGGCCATCCGAGTTCAGGGGGGGGGGAGGAGATTGGCGGCCCAAGCAGGCCCCAAAGTGTCGGCAGGCCCCGACGTGTCGGTGGGCAGGTGGGCCCCAAAGTGTTGGCGGGCCCCAAAGAGTCGGCACAGCCCAAGCAGGCCAGAGGATGTGGTCCACTGGCCCGATGCCCCAGAGGGAGCACTGAGCGGAGGATCGGCCGGCCTGAGGATGCGGCCCAACCCCACCGGAGGGAGTACTGTGGGGAGGAGTGGCCGGTCCGAAGATGCGGCCTACCGGCCCGACACTCCAGAGGGAGTGCTGTGGGAAGGAGTGGCCAGCCCTAGGACACGGCCTACTGGCCCGACGCCCCCCCCTGAGGGAGCTCTGTGGGCAGGAGTGGCCGGCCCGACGATGCAGCCCACTGGCCCGACTCCCCGGAGGGAGCGCTGTGGGGATGAGCGGCCGGCCAGAGGACTGTGGCTGCAGGACTTCCAGCAGGACGGAGGAGGAGGAGGCAGCTGATAATCCCGGCATAGAGGAGAAAGATTATATTGATGAGTATCCTGTAATCATTTTTTTTTTAATGTATGTTCTGAGATCGGTCGCGGGAGTCCGGCGGTGTTTCGGGGCTGGCTGGTTGGGGGCTGGAAGTGCGGCAGTGAGGAAGGCTGCGGGGTGGGGGGGTGGGGATCTGCAACAGAAACATAGATCTGAAACAAAATGATAAATAACAGAAAAATAGATAATTATTTAGAAAAATAATCACAATCGCGCGAGTCAGCAAGGAAGGAAGGATTTTGACCGGCCGCATTCTGCGCATGCGCCACTCGGCGGCTGGGAATGGAGCCGGGCGAAGGGTGGTGCCGGATAAGGGAGTCCTGGATAAGAGAGGTTCAACCTGTAGTACAATATTCAATGAGATAAGAATCAGAAGTGTTCAGGACTGTCATGGGCCACTTTAACCCCTGCTTATATTTTATACTATATAAAAGACAGAATCAGTGACACGAATTATAAAGGAACAATCACTGGGATGGGGGAATAACCCAGATATGTTTCCCCCTCACTTTTTTGCTGCATGGATTTATGTCCCTTCTTTTCCACCTGCTTCAAATTCTGGAATTGCCCTAAATGGTCTCTTTATGTGTGGATGTGCTGCTGAATATTGATCATATGACTGCACACAAAACTTTCAAATTCAGCCTTATTTAAAGGGGCAAATATACAGATGTTGAAATAAAAACAAAAATGCAAAGACACAGGTCACTCAACATCTGAAAGAGGAGGGCTCCTAATTAAAAATGCTGTTGGGATTGTCACAGATAAAAACAATTTCAAGATTTTTAACTTTGGGAACTTAAATGAGTCTGTTTGGCACGAGTTTTCCCCAGGGACATGGACTCGATGTTGTCAAGAAACTTTTTTTGGTCAAATTTCAAACTATATTCCGAAAGGCAATTAGAATAAATCAGGGAGGCTTTGAGGGTGTCCTTGTTACGTTTTCTCTGCCCACCTTTGGCTCGTTTGCCAACGGTAGGCAGGAGTTCCGAGTAGAACGCTTGCTTTGGGAGTGCAACATCCCCACTGACACCTGGCAGTCCCTGGCCAAACACCGCCCTAAGTGGAGGAAGTGCATCCGGGAGGGCGCTGAGCATCTCGAGTCTCATCGCCGAGAGCATGCAGAAATCAAGCGCAGGGAGCGGAAAGAGCGTACGGCACACCAGTCCCACCCACCCTTTCCCTCAATGATTATCTGTCCCACCTGTGACAGGGACTGTGGTTCTCGCTTGGACTGTTCAGCCACCTAAGGACTCATTTTTAGAGTGGAAACAAGTCTTCCTCGATTCCGAGGGACTGCCTATAACGATGAGAATAAATAAACCACCTAAAACTGCAAAGTGCGGGGAAGAAAGTTTTTTTTTTCCCCATTGTAAATTGTAATTTCACAATCTGCAGAGTTGTCAACATGAGTGAAATGTTACACATGTACAAAAGTGAGACAAGCTTGCAAACCTGTTTAAACATGTGGAGTTGTATTTATTTCAGAGCTCGCTATATCATAATACATTAAAGATAATCAAAATGGATATTAATATAACACAGGTCTAAATGCAAAAGCATGCGCAGTTTCCATTAGGAGAACACTGGAACACGCTCTCTTTCGGAGGCAGAGGAGTGGGAAGAAGACATTGACGCCTGCGCAGTATTTCATCGCTTGTCTGGGTTCCTCCCCGCCCCTTTGAGGAATTGCGCAAGCGTAAAACGAGCCGATTGTGGTTCAGCGCATGAAGTGGCCGGTGGCAGCGAAGGAACAGCACACATGCGCGCAGCTGACAGTTGGTTTTGGGAGAAGAGTTTAAAAATTCGCGCGCATGCGCCATGGGCGGGCCGGGGTTCAGGGGAGGACGCCATATTGTCAAAGTGCAGCGTTAGTTTTTTTGTAGAGAAACCGGTCTTGGCTTTTAGTTTATATATTTTAAATAAAGTCGTTTAAAGAAAAACAAGTCAAGTAAAAAAAATATTATCTCGTTTATCTACCACAGCCCAAGTCCGGTCAATTGTAAGGTAATTACATTTTTTTAAAGAAATTTCCTACGTTTGTGAGCGTGTAGAGAGAGAGCAATCACCATTTAATGGATCCGAGGGTGGCTTGGATTCAGCCTGAACAGAAGGGACCCGCCAATGCCTTGTGGATGCAGATCTGGGAAACGTCTCTAGGAAACCGAAGCAATTCAAGTCACCACCATCTGCTGTACCTGAACTCGCCAGCACTGGACACGAAACCGACCAGCAGCAACCTCAACCTCACCAGCAACTCCGGCCTCGCCGCCTCCAGCAAGAGCCCGGGCTCGGTGCCCGGAGCCGGACATAGGACGGGCCCTTCGACCGCCGGCCCCGAGATGGGGATGGGGCCGGGGCCGGGGTCAGCGAACGGGGATGTCTGCAGGGGACTGCAGAAATCATCTTCAGCCTCGTCATCTTCATCCTCGTCCCCTTCCCCCGAATCCGGCACTGGCAGCTCTTCATCGTCTTCGTGCTGTTCTTCCTCTTCTTTCTCCTCTTCCGGAAGGACTAAAGCCGGCACCGGCTCGTACTTCAATCATAATTTCACGGAGATGAACGGTGGTGGGAATGGGAGCAACTTCGTGAAGAATAACAACTACCACAATAACAGTTTGAAGAGCCTGATGGTAGGAGGGAGGAGGAAGAGGGAGAACAAGGCGAGCACTTACGGCATAAATTACATGCTGAGCTCCAGCAACGGGAACTACTACAGTGGGACCCCCTGGAAAACCATGAAATACAACGTGGGGGTGACTGGGTAAGAGGCGCGGTGCGGGGATGATACTGAACGCGGTGTGTCTTGTCTTGTGTGCAAATCCCAGGCTTCTCCCTGAATATCAGTCATTCAGATGCTTCCTGAGTAATGAGCAGGGGGTGGGGTGCATGATGTGTGTAAAGTCGTTTTAAATATAATGCACGACGTATATGTTTGTATTTATGTGGGGAGATTACTTTAGAAACCTTTAAAAAGCGTTTAAGAAAACAAGGATTGGAGATAAGGGGACGAAACGTGTAGAATAAATGATGAGGCGGTGCCTACAATGGTAGGAGCACATGGGTAAGACCAGAGAGGAAATGCTATATATAAATCACTAAATGCATTCGCACGTAGAAGGGAATTAAAAAGGATTTTGGCAGTATAGTATAACATATTGCCCTCGGGAAATGAGACTTTTAATAAGTTGTGCAATTATTCAGTTTAAACGTAATTCATTTTCTCCCATACATTAGTTTTTATATAGGTGTGTGTCTATGTAATTAGCCAGCCTGATAACCTTAATGTCTAAATCTTTTTAGAGGTGGTCGAGCTATCACTTTAGTAAATATTTTTTCCTCCACGCCCATCGTGGGGGAGGGGAGGAAGCCCCCGAGTTGGATATTTAAACCAAAAAATGGCGTTGAATGTGGTTGGAGGACAAGGTTCGTGTTGAAGCCGAGGATGAAGCATGGCCAGTAAATGCAGTAGTACTTTCTCGAGTTATCGGTCTGCGTACATTTAGATAACCATGTGATAAAAGTAGACCGGAATTTGCTCAAGCTCATTGAGGGCATATTGAATTTCGCGGAGCGAAACAAAAATGTATATTAATGCGTTTTTATTTTTTTTAAAAACGACGTTTAATTTTACAAGAGAGTTTAAGCATTTTTTTTAAACAAATTACTTATTTCGCTTGCCATGCTGGAGTTGGCTGAAAATCGTTTTTAAACTCATTTTACGTCCTGAGAAATCTGGATGGGAGGTGCTGAGAATTTATTTTAATCATGCCCGAAATCGGTGTCTTGAGATTTAAGACCGTCTTCTGCGGGCGTGGTTCATAGCTGTTTGCATGCTTTTGTCATATTTCAGAAACGAAAGTGTTCCAAAGAAATACGAGGGCGTTGGTTATACAGTACTTTAAATGTGTAACCTTTTTTAAAAGGATGCCTCGGGTGGAGATTACTATTCCTTCAGTGTCTGGCTGCAATCTGAAGCAAGAGAAAGTGAAATACGGCGAAACCAGAGCGACAAGGAAATATTACAGGGCCGTTCAAAAATGTTACAGGCCTCATTTAAGGAGTCTCCAATGATTTCTGTATTTTTGGGAAACTTTTTTTTTACAGAAGCGTTTTAAATAATTGGAGTAATGTAAAACTTTATGTATTTTAAGTTCTATAGGTCCTAAATCAGATGCTAAAATTTCCTGGTTTTGGCACAGCACTCAACATAATTTACATGAAGCTGAAATGAAAAATTAAATGCGGTGGTTAAGTTTACATTATTAAATTTAGTTGCTGTACATTGGCTAATGCTCAAAGTTAAAATCATTCGTGAATTGTGGGCGCTGCTGGAAAACCTAGCTTCTATTGCCCATCCCATATTGCCCTGGAGGTGGTGGTGGTGACAACTGAGTGGCTTGCTAGGCCATTTCAGAGGGCAGTTAAGAGTCAACTACATTGCTGTGGATCTGGAGTCATATATAGGCCAGACCGGGTAAGGGCGGTAGCTTTCCTTTCACATTAGTGAACCAGTTGAGTTTTTACGACAATCTGGTAGTTTCATGGTCACTTTAAATTTAAATTTCCCAGCTGCCGTGGAGGGATTTGAACTTGCGTCCCCAGAACATTCGTCCAGGCCTCTGGATTACTAGTCCAGTAATTCCACTATGATACCATTCCATAATATATAACAAAGTCCTGTGAAATTGGAGGGTGGTTCCTAGGTTGGGTAGGGATTTGTTTGGATTCTCATTATCAAAGGGAAGAGGCTTTGCGTAGAGACCAATTCCTAGTGGAGGATCAGTGTTACTCTTCACAGTCTATATCAATGATCTGGATTGAAGGTGTTGGAGCTTCTATACAAGCTTGTGAATGACTTGGATTTGCACTTGAAGTGTTGTAACCTACAGGACTATGGACCAAGAGCTGGAAAGTGAGATTAGGCTGGATAGTTTTTTTTGCTGGAAAAAATGCAATGGGCTGAATGGCCTCCTTCTGTGACGCAAAGTTCTATGATTCTATTTGTGCCGGTGTCAGAACCCTTGAGGGGGGAAATGCAAATCATTCTAGATGAGATAGGACCTGTATCTGGCATATGGCATTGTGTAGAGCGACATGTGGGTAGGGCGAATGCCAGCCATGTATATTCTGTGCTAGGTTCTGAATTATGCTCTAAAGGTTAACGACCAGTGCTGAGAGGCGAAGACAAAAGCAAATGATGGTCCAATATAAAACAAAAAGTACAATAGTATTACTGTATATGACCTTGGTTAGGCCCCAACTAGAATACTATGACCAGTTCTGGCCATCTCGCATGAAGGCTATTGCGGCCCTTGGAAAAAGTTCAGAAGAGGACCACTAAATTAATATCTAGTTTAAACGCCCTCGTGATGTGCAGAATCTTTTTACTCTTGAAAGTATCTACTTCAGCGAGATTTTATTTAAAATTAAGTGACAAGACATGTGGACAGATTATTTAAATTGAATAATTTGGGGAGAATGAAGAGTTGTGCGTATAGGCTATGTAAGCATAGGACTTGGTTAGATGTTGGGAGCTTTTCCTTTTTGAAGAAGGTTGTAGATGTTTTTGAATACGTTACTGGCTCATGTAGTGGGTGTCGATTCGCTGAAAAATTGGACAAGTTTCTGGAGGAGGCTGATGGGTACTGCATATAAAAGGTTGGTGGATGATGTGCCTCGTGGCATTTTCTGGAACTTGTTTTTGATCACTTTTGGGGGGGTGGAGAGGAACTTTCCAAAATACATTTTTCTCTATTGTACTGGTTTTATGTATTTTTCCTTGGGGGTGGGGAGCATGCAGGGTTATGTCAGTTAATTGCAACAAGACCTAACTGAACAGATTCAGTTGGTCATTTTCTGTACATCTTTTTCACGTGTGTATGGGGTATGGTTGCATAGTGGTAATGTCACTGGACTAGTAATGCAGAGGCATGGACCAATGATCTGGAAATTTTAGTTCAAATCCCACCACGGCAGCTGGGGAATTTACATGCAGTTAACTAATAAAGAATAGAAAACTAGTATCATTAATGCTCACCATGAAACTACTGGATTGTCATATGAACATAAGAATTAGGAACAGGAGTAGGCCATCTAGCCCCTCGAGCCTGCTCCGCCATTCAACAAGATCATGGCTGATCTGGCCGTGGACTCAGCTCCACTTACCCGCCCGCTCCCCATAACCCTTAATTCCCTTATTGGTTAAAAATCTATCTATCTGTGACTTGAATACATTCAATGAGCTAGCCTCAACTAGCTTCCTTGGGCAGAGAATTCCACAGATTCACAACCCTCTGGGAGAAGAAATTCCATCTCAACTCGGTTTTAAATTGGCTCCCCCATATTTTGAGGCTGTGCCCCCTAGTTCTAGTCTCCCCGACCAGTGGAAACAACCTCTCTGCCTCTATCTTGTCTATCCCTTTTTATTATTTTAAATGTTTCTATAAGATCACCTCTCATCCTTCTGAACTCCAACGAGTAACGACCAAGTCTATTCAATCTATCATCATAAGGTAACCCCCTCATCTCCGGAATCAGCTTAGTGAATCGTCTCTGTATCCCCTCCAAAGCTAGTATATCCTTCCTTAAGTAAGGTGACCAAAACTGCACGCAGTACTCCAGGTGCGGCCTCACCAATACCCTGTACAGTTGCAGAAGGACCTCCCTGCTTTTGTACTCCATCCCTCTTGCAATGAAGGCCAACATTTCATTCGCCTTCCTGATTACCTGCTGCACCTGCAAACTAACTTTTTGGGGACCCCCAGGTCCCTCTGCACCGCAGCATGTTGTAATTTCTCCCCATTCAAATAATATTCCCTTTTACTGTTTTTTTTTCCCCAAGGTGGATGACCTCACACTTTCCGGCATTGTATTCCATCTGCCAAACCTTAGCCCATTCGCTTAACCTATCCAAATCTCTTTGCAGCCTCTCTGTGTCCTCTACACAACCTGCTTTCCCACTAATCTTTGTGTCATCTGCAAATTTTGTTACACTACACTCTGTCCCCTCTTCCAGGTCATCTATGTATATTGTAAACAGTTGTGGTCCCAGCACCGATCCCTGTGGCACACCACTAACCACCGATTTCCAACCCGAAAAGGACCCATTTATCCCGACTCTGCTTTCTGTTCGCCAGCCAATTCTCTATCCATGCTAATACATTTCCTCTGACTCCGCGTACCTCTATCTTCTGCAGTAACCTTCTGCAGTAACCTTGTGGCACCTTATCAAATGCCTTTTGGAAATCAAAATACACCACATCCATCGGTACACCTCTATCCACCATGCTCGTTATATCCTGAAAGAATTCCAGTAAATTAGTTAAACATGATTTCCCCTTCATGAATCCATGCTGCGTCTGCTTGATTGCACTATTCCTATCTAGATGTCCTGCTATTTCTTCCTTAATAGTTTCAAGCATTTTCCCCACTACAGATGTTAAACTAACCGGCCTATAGTTACCTGCCTTTTGTCTGCCCCTTTTTTTTAAAATCCCATTGTAAAAACCCATCTGGTTCACTAATATCCTCCAAAGAAGGAAATCTGCCATCCTTAGCCTATTTGTGACTCCAGACCAACAGCAATGTGGCTGACTTGAAATTGCCTAGCAAGCCAATTGGTATCAAATCTCTACGCAAAACAATAATAAAACCGACAGACTACCTGACATTGACATAGGCACAGGATTTTAACACGGCAAAGGCTCTCCCAGCTCAGTCGACCCTGCAGAGTTTGACCAACAAAATTGGGAGAGCTGTTCCACAGACTAGTCAAGCAACAGCCTGACATAGTCATATTCACGGAATTATACCTATCTGCTAACATCCCAGACTCCTCCAGCGCCATCCTTGGGTTTGTCCTGTTCTATTGATAGGACAGACCCATCAGAGTGGTGACACAGTGAATAGGGAGGGACTGGCCCTGGAAGTTCTCAATATTGACTCCGGACCCCATGATGTCTTCAGGTCAAGCATGGGCAAGGAAATCTCCTGCTGCTTACCACCTACAGCCCTCCCTCACCTGATTGATCAGTGCTTGTCCATGTTGAACATCACTTGGAAGAAGCACTGAGGTTGGCAAAGGCACAGAATGTATTCTGGGTGGATGACTTCGATGTCCACCACCATGGGTGGCTTGGTAGCACCACCACTGACCGAACTGCCTGAGCCCTGAAGGACACAGCTGCCAGAGTGGGCCCGTGGCAGGTCGTGAGACAAATAAAACAAGAGGAAAAACGACGTGACCTCATCCTCGCCAATCTGTATTGCAGATACATCTGTCTATGACCATATTGATAGGAGTGAACATCGCACAGTCCTTGCGGAGACTAAGTCCCGTCTTCATACTGAGGATACGCGCTATTATGCTAAATGGATAGATTCAGAACAGATCTAGTAGCTCAAAACTGGGCATCCATGAGGTGCTCTGGGCAGCAGTAAAATTGTATTCCACCACAATCTGTAACCTTATGGCCTGGCCGCTCTGTCTCTCGCTCCTATTACCATCACGCCAGGGGGTCAACTGTGATTCAATGTAGAAGAGCATGCCAGCAGCAGCACCAGGCGTACCTGAAAATGAGGTGCCAACCTGGTGAAGCTACAACACAGGATGACATGCATGCTATAGACCGATCCAAGAGATCCCACAACCAATGGATCAGATCAAAGTTCTGAAATTTTGCCAAATCTAGTTGTGAATGATGGTGGGGAATTAAACAACTAACAAGAGGATTGCAAAAGACAAGGCTGAAGTGTTTGCGACCATCTTCAGTCAGAAGTGCCAAGTGGAAGATTCATCTTGGATTTTCCTGAGGTCCCCACAGTCTTCAGCCAATTTGATTCACTCTAGAAACAGATGAACACACTGAATACAGCAAAGGCTATGGGCCTAACAGCATCCCGGCTGTAGTGCTGAAGATGCCTGTTCCAAAACTAACCGTGCCTATAGCCAAACCGTCCCAGTACAGCTACAACACTGGCATCTACCCAACAAAGTGGAAAATTGCCTACGTATGTCTTGTTCACACAAACCAGGATAAATCCAATCTGGCTAATTCCCATCCCATCAGTCTACTCCAAATCATCAGAGTGATTGAAGGATTCGTGGACAGTGCTGTCGAGCAGCACTTGCTCACCAATGCTCAGTTTGGGTTCTGCCAGGACCTTTCAACTCCAGTCCTCATTACAACCTTCGTCCTAACCTGAACAAAAGAGCTGAATTCCAGAGCTGAGGTGAGAGTGACTGCCCTTGACGTCAAGGCAGTATTTTACTAAGTGTGGCATCAAGGAACCCTAGTATAATTGAAGTCAATGGGTACCGAGGGAAAATTCTTCACTGCCTGGAGTTATACCTAGCACAAAGGACTGTTGGTTGGTGCCCATTCATGTCATGCCCAGGACATCGCTGCAGGAGTTCCTCAGGACAATATCCTAAACCCAACCATCTTCAACTGCTTTAAAGCAGGAGTTCAAATCTCACCACGGCAGCTGGGGAATTTAAATTCAGTTAATTAAATAAAAATATGGAATCAAGAGCTAGTATCAGTAATGGTGACCATTACTAGACTGTCATAAAACCCATCTGGTTCACTAATGTGCTTTAGGGATGGAAAGGTGCCAGCATGTTCTGGCCGAATATGTGATTCCAGACCTGCAGCAATGTGGAACTACCCTCGGAAATGGTGGCTCTCCACCAGCTTCAATTAGGGATGTACAATAAATGCTCACCCACATCTAATGAACAAACTTATAAAAAATTAAATTGAGGGGAGAAAATCTGGAAAAGGTTTACATCATTGCACAAAATGTGCAGTTGGATTGTTTGTAGCAAGTAGCGATCAGATTTTTAAATGTACAAGTAGGAGTGGGTCGGGGCATGAAGATTTAGCTGAATGAGTTGTAGATTAGCTTCTTTAAAAAAAAAACTTGTGTGCCCTTTGAGGCCATAGCTGTATCTGTGTATTTCAACTTTGTCTTCTACACCACAGCAAGAACCTAGCAACTTCATTATACGTGTAGAGTTGACAAAGGTTGAGTTTTGTAAAAAAAAACCTCTGTTATAAGTACAAATGTGCGTGCATGCTGTATAATGTGTATGTTACGTATATTTTTCCCGTTGAAAAATTGTCGCATACTTTCTGTTAAGTGGACTGCACCAGGCAAGAAGCTGTCTGTAATGAGGAATAATAGGCATGTGATTTGACATGTATGTATCACCATTGTGGAAGACTTTTTCTGTGCAGCAATGCATAACATCATACAATTATTTTATAAATGAACGTATGATTTAATTAGTGTGCAGAGAAAATCTTTCCCCCTAGATAAAGAGGTAGAAGTTATGCTGCAGCTGTATTTAACCAAAAAAAACCTCGGTTAGCCCACACCCCCTGGAGCACTGTGCAGTTCTAGGCATCACACCGTAGAAAGGATATATTGGCCTTAGAGGGAGTGCAGCGCAGGTTTACCCAGATTTCAAAGGTTAAGATCCAAGGAGCGATTACACAAATTAAGATTTAGAAGGTTAAGGGGTGATCTGATCGAAATTTTCAGGATATTAAGGGGAACAGATAGAGTAGATAGACAATAGGAGGCATAGTCTAAAAATTAGCAGATCTTTCAGGAGTAAAATTAGGAAACACTTACACACAAAAGGTGGTAAAAGTTTGGAACACTCTTCCACAAACGGCAATTGATAAGAGATCAATTGTTAATTTTAAATCCAAGATTGAAAGCTTTTTGTTAATCAAAGATAGTAAGAAATATGGGCCAACGGTGGGTATATGGAGTTAGATCGCAGATCAGCCATGATCTCATTGAATGGCGGAATAGGCTCCAAGGGCAGAATGGTCTACTTGTGTTCTTGTAGGTTTGACATATTGGGGGAAAAACTGCAGTCTGAGGTTTCCTTCATATGAATGCATCCGACCCGAAGAAAAAAAAATCTATGAAACTATCCGATGGTCTCGGAGAAATGTCGGATTCCGGTCTGAGGCCTTCATTCACTGCGCAGCGTACGGGGATCAGTCTTCCACGTACGGACGTCTATGTTGCAATCACATTGGCCTGGACCACCAATCACTAGGTAGTATTCTCATCGATGATGGGAACTCCGTTTGTATGAGTTCCCATTACTATCAACAAAACAAACCACTAAAACAAACACAGCACAATAAATTAAAAAAAAAAAACACCTCACATATTTAAAATTAATTGTAATGAAATGTTTTAGAAAAATATATATTTTTTGGAATTTTTTTAATGTGTTTTTAATAGTTTTAAAGATAAACTTATCTTAATGGACAGGGTTTTTAACTGAATTATTGCATTTAATTTTTCTATGTTTTATAAGTGTTATGCTGGTAAAAGTAAGCTATGCGCCTGCTCTTACCAGGTGTAAAAGTTTCAAGGGCATTCGCTGGGCAAATAGCCCAATCTCTGCTGTGTGGATGTCCTTCCTGCGAGGATGCGTTCGATCTGTCTGAAGAATTTTTGACAGATCGAAAAAGCCAGTTTTCGGTGCATGAGCATTGCACCCTGAGAACCGGCTTTTGCGAGGCTTCACTGGATCTGTGTGCACTTCGTATGGACCCGGTGAGGCCGCAATTTTCAGCCCATTACATAGAACAAGGGATAGGCCGAGTCATTACAGGCCTGTCAGCTTAACCTCAATGGTGGAAAAATTATTGGAAAGAAAGGATAAATCTACATTTGGAAAAGCAAAGATTAATTAGGGACAGTCAGCACGGATTTGTTAAGGGAAGATCGTATTTGACTAACCTGATTGAATATTTTGACGAGATAACCAAGAGGGTCGATGAGGGTAGTGCGTACGATGTAGTATATATGGACTTTAGCAAAGCTTTTGATAAGGTCCCACGTGGTAGACTGGTCACTAAGGTTAAAGCCTATGGGTTCCAGGGCAAAGTGCCAAGTTGGATCCAAAATTGGCTTCGAGGCAGGAAGCAAAGGGTAATGGATGTTTTTGTGACTAGAATTTCCAGTGGGGTTCCGCAGCACTCAGTACTGGGTCCCTTGCTTTTTGTGGTATATATCAACGATTTAGATTAGAATATAGGGAGTATGATTAAGAAGTTTGCAGACAAGACTAAAATTGGCTGTGTGGTTGATAATGAAGAGGAAAGTCATGGGCTGCAGGAGAATATCAGTCTACTGGTCAGGTGGGCAGAGCAGTGGAAAATAGAATTTAATTCAGGGAAGTGTGAGGTGATGCACTTTGGGAGGGCTAATAAGGAAAGGGTATACACATTAAGCGGTAGACCACTTAATAGTGTAGATGAACAAAGGGACCTTGGAGTGCTTGTCCTCAGATCCCTGAAAGTAGCAGGCCAGATGGATAAGTTGGTTAAGAAGGCATACGGAATGCTTGCCTTGGTCGAGGCATAGCATATAAGAGCAGGGAGGTTATGTTTAAATTGTATAATACTTTGGTTAGGCCACAGCTGGAGTACTGCGTGCAGTTTTGGTCGCCGTATTATAGGAAGGACTTGATTGCACCAGAGAGAGTTCAAAGGAGATTTACTAGGATGCTGCCTGGAATGGAGAATCTTAGTTGGCTGGCCATCCTAGACTCTGATGTGAAATGAGAAAGGACTAATTGGCAATCTTGTTGTGCGAGGCCCGTTGGGGAAGAGTGACCATAACATGGTAGAATTCTTTATTAAGATGGAGAGTGACACAGTTAATTCAGAGACTAGGGTTCTGAACTTAAGGAAAGGTAACTTCGATGGTATGGGACGTGAATTGGCTGGAATAGACTGGCGAACAATACTTAAAGGGTTGACGGTGGATAGGCAATGGCAAACATTTAAAGATCACATGGATGAACTTCAACAATTGTACACCCCTGTCTGAAGTACAAATAACACTGGGAAGGTGGCTCAACCATGACTAACAAGGGAAATTAATAAATCCAAGGAAGAGGTGTATAAATTGGCCAGAAAAAGCAGCAAACCTGAGGACTGGGAGAAATTTAGAATTCAGCAGAGGAAGACAGAGGGTTTAATTAGGAGGGGGAGAATAGAGTATGAGAGGAAGCTTGCTGGGAACATAAAAACTGACTGCAAAAGCTTCTATAGATATGTGAAGAGAAAAAGATTAATGAAGACAAACGTAGGTCTCTTGCAGTCAGATTCAGGTGAATTTATAATGGGGGAACAAAGAAATGGCGGACCAGTTGAACAAATACTTTGATTCTGTCTTCACGAAGGAAGACACAAATAACCTTCCAAGGCCCTGTACAACTGCAGCAAGACCTCCCTGCTCTTATACTCAAATTCTCTTGCTCTGAAGGCCAACATGCCATTTGCTTTCTTAACTGCCTGCTGTACCTGCATGCCGATTTTCAATGACTGATGTACCATAACACCCAGGTCTCGTTGCACCTCCCCTTTTACTAAACTGTCACCATTCAGATAATAATCATAGGAAAGAAAAAATAAGGAATTGCATGCCTTCAAGAAAATAGACCAAACCCCCCCCTCCACCTGCCCACGTGAATTGAGGACAAAGACTTGCAGCAAATCCCTTCACTTGTATGTGCATCAGTTCAGAATATCCTCTAAACTTGCATTTAGGATCTCAGAGCAGTAAGGTACTATCCCAAAAAGGTAGGCTGAATTTACTTGTTTCATGCCCTGACATTCGATGGGTCATCATCGGTGGTCCCTCAAACGAGGATGACTTACTTCCACATGGGTTTACAGATGTTTCAGTCCTGAACTCCAATTGAAGGGATAGAAGATGCCTGTGTGTGGATTTTTTTTATCATGGGGTGACTGTTGCACATCAGCCACCACACGGACTTGACGGAGCTAGGCCTTTATCTAGTGGCAAATTTGCTAGGTATGGTTATTGTAGTTTAACTACCAGCAGCCAACATCAGTAATGGTTTTGTGGTTATGTGGAAAGTAATGCGCTTTTTTCTTGAAGTTCAGTTTTTTTTTTAAAACTTGGAAAGTTTGAACTTGGGTATCGAGTTGGTTAAGGTCCACTGAGGTGAATAATACACTGGCCCATACTTTTTTTACAAAAAGATTTGGCTTGGTTTTGTTTGGTCTTGTAAAATATCATATGATAAATAAAGAGCTTGAATTTATAAAGTACTTTTGAAGTGCAGTCACTGTTGTAATGTTGGAAGGTCCCACAAAAAGGAATGTGATAATGACCAGATAATCTATTTTATTAATGTTGATTTGAGGAATAAATATTGATCAGGACACTGGAGAGAACTTCCCTGCTCTTCATTGAAATAGTGCCATAGGATCTTTTATGTCCACTTGATGAGGCAGATGGGCCTCTGTTTGTTTGTTTAATGCTTCACCTCCAGCACTTCCCTCAGTACTGCACTGAACTGTCAATCTGGATTATGTGCTCAAGTCTCGAGTGGTATTTCCTTTTGACCTTCTGACTCCAAGGCGAGTATGAGCCATGGTTGACGCCTAAATGATGAAACAAAACTGCTGTACATTTTCAGTATGAATCCAAGAAACTGCAGAAAAATAGAAATAGAATGACCAGCTGGTTTTTGTTTTCAGATTTAATGGCGGATGTTTGAAAATCCCAAACTATAATTTCAATCTTTCATGGTCTTGCTAAGGATAGTCAAAATATTTTATCTAATGTTAATGTTTACCTTGTATACGTATACATTTTAAATTTAGGGCTCTTAAAGGTTGTCGGGTCAGTAATTGACAAATCACTGATTTTTGTAAAAAGAAAAAAAAAACACTGGTCTGTTAACAACATGTTAAAGTAGGGTTTTTTTCCCTTGTATGCCTCGGATCATAGAAATTGCTTGATAAAAAATCCCATGGTCCATCTATTTCGTCTTCTACCATTCTTGTAGTGGCACGATACAACGATAAGAGTTGTTGACTAATTACAGCTATCGATTAATCTGTATCAGACCCAGAAAATGGGTGAGGAAGCCCCTAGTGGTGGAAAGGTTTGAGAACCATGGGCTGGATTTTCAAAAATTTTTTCGATCGTTTACCACAAAGTACCAGTGGTGATAAATTCATCAATACCACCATTTTTACCACTGGCCTAAATTACCACCGAGAAAAGTGCAGTCTTATCTGATTGAATCCAGTGCTACGGACGGCATTTAAAAAAAAAAATGGAGCTGCAGTCCATTCCACATGGGAAGACCGAATTTTACATAAACCTTGGAGTTCAGAGTTAGATTTTACGTTTATTTGAGGCTTTTAGTGGATTATTTGAGTAAATTAGAGTGCATTTTATAGATATTTAAGAAATTTGGAGGACATTTAAAGGAATGGGGCCCAAAATATATCTGCCAATACTGCTGACTACTTATATGATGCAGAATAGAGCTAGAAGGTTTATTCAAGAGCATGTCCCTACAGTGCCCTGTGTACCCCACAGTGTCTCCCATGTCTCCATCCCCCGAGGGATGCCGTGGTCGCGGATGGGCAGGCCGAAGGGACCGAGTCAGCAAGGGTGCAGGGGAGCAACGCACCTGGTGGGTGGGCTTCGTAAGCACCTGGTGTAGGTGGTGGTGTGGGGGCAGGGAAGAGGAGATTGGGGGAACTTGGGCGAGAGCACGCCTTCCCCTGCCTCCGAGAGAGCACCGGAGGCGGCGGGGGAAGGAGCAGCGGCTGGCCCAAGGTAAGGCCATGTTGGGGAGAGGAGGAGCGGGCGGGTACTGATGACGCATGCGCAAAAATACCACCCATTTTGCTTTCAGTGTTGCACGTTGAAAATTAAGAATGAAGTACATTTAGCCCCATTCTATTTGATGAAAATAGTGTCTTTTGAGTGAGAGTGCTATTTCGGTGGTTTTAAAAAAAACCTCTATTTTTAAATAGCACTAAAATACCAAAACCAGAGGTAGCGAAAAATGATGATAACTCCAGCCCCATAGGTTTAAATGGACCTGTTCTTCCCAAGCATGCTATGGGTTCTGATTAAAGCATGGTCCAAAGAGTGTGAGTTGGAAATTATCTCTTAAACCAGTCCAGAGAGAGAGAGTCACACTTTTCATTGCTAAAAGTTGAGTCATATATGCTACTAAAGGTCTATGATTTTGTAAACCATAATGTAATATATTGACACTTGACTTATTTGGATCAACCGGCTGTCTAAATTCATAGGCCCCAAGTTTCGTGCCGCGGCGAAAACGGCGCACCTCCGAGCTGGGCGCCTGTTTTTCGCGTCGAAAACTGCGCCTAAAAAAAAGTCCGATATGCTTGATGTCTGGCGCGGCGCGCTCTTCGCAGCAGGGGGCGGGTGCAATTTAAATTAGCCTTCGTGGTGCCGGCAACCCTGCGCGTGCGCATTGGAGCATGCGCGCACGCGCAGTCTCACACAAACATTGGCACTCGGCCATTTTTAAAAATACTGCAGAAAAAGTGAAGATTTGTTTCTTGGACCCATGCAAAGGCTTATAATTTAATTTTTTTTTATATTTCTGTGTGAGGGAGTGCTTTTAGCAGCACTGCTGAATAAATCACCTGCTGAAATCAGTGAGTTCAACTTTTCACTGCTAAACTTGCAGAACCGGTGCTGCATTGGTGCATGCAAATTAAGGATCGTGTGTTTGGAGAAATAAGAGTGCCAATTCAACTTTGCAATAATACGTGGTGTTGACAATGTAGCACCCATTCTGCAAATTTAAATATAAAACTGTCGATGTGGCTGCCTCTCCCTGTCCAAATGGCCTCAGTCCCCCTCACAGCTTGAAGGCTGCTGCTGTATCTTCGGCTGCCGGCCAGCCACTGACGCCGCTGATATCCTATGGCTGAATGGCCTCACGTCCGTCCGCTGCTGATTCTTTGGCTGCCGGCCAGCCACTGACGCCGCCCCTAAAGCGTGGCCGAATGGCCTCAAGAACCTTAATGAGCTGCGTGTGTCCTGCGTTGATTCTTCGGCTGCCGGCCAGCCACTGACGCCGCTGCTATCTCATGGCCAAATGGCCTCGGGTCCGTCCGGTGCTGCTTCTTCGCGGCCAGCCACGAAGAGAATGAAGGCCTGCCTCAAGCACTGCAGCTCAGCTCGAAGCTTGCTGCCGCTGCCGTCGAGACACTGACGCCACACCGCTGCCTGTGTCCAACATGAAAGGCCTGCCTGAAGCACTTTCACACAGGTAGGAACATGGTTTATTTAATCTTTTCTTTGCTTATAAATTTTTATTCAGGTTGGATTTATTTGTATAATATTTGTATAACTAAGGATTGATTGTAGAATTTAATGACTTCCCCCCCCCCCCCCCCCTCACCTCGTTCCCTACGCCTAATTTGTAACCTACGCCTGATTTTCTAAAGTGTAGACAAGGTTTTTTCGAGCGTACAAAAATCTTCACTTACTCCATTCTAAGTAAGTTTTCACTCATGAAACTTTGAAATCAGGTGTAAGTGGCTGGATACACCCCCTTTTGAAAAAAAAATTCTGTTTCAAAGTGAAACTGTTCTACCTGACTAGAACTGGAGCAAACTAAATGTGGAGAATTCCGATTTCTAAGATACTCCGTTCTACATCAGTTGCTCCTAAAAATCAGGAGCAAATCATGTGGAAACTTGGGGCCATAGAAACCCATTATAGGTACTATGCTTAAGATTCACCACACTGTTGAAAAGTCTGCATGAACAGTGTTTGTTTCCTTGATATAAATGTGCACATTATGCCGATCGTGACAAATCCCTATTGCCTAAGTCCAGAACCATTAGGAACGGGTTAGTTTAGGTCACCTCAAAAGTAAAAGTGGTTCTCTTGCAATTGCATGGCATGGACCACCAGCCAGTTCTTATTGCTTGCCCTACGTGTTTGAACTCTATTTCCAGAACTACCTAGAGCGGCGTGTGTAGAATCCCAGCCTCTGTGATATGTCTACGGTCAGATGAGCCAGTAGATCCTGAAGTACGGCAGAGCTTCATTGGCCTCTTTCTCTTTATATTGCGCGCGCGCGCGCTCTCCCTTTTTGGCTGGCGCGTGCGCCCCCCCCTTTTCGGCTGGCTCGCGCATGCACGCGCACTTCCCCCCCCCCCCCCTTTCGGCTGGCTCACGTGTGCGCTCCTCGCCTCCCCTCCCCATTTTCAGCGGGCGCGCGCCCTTCCACCCCCCCTTGTCTATTTTTCCCCCGCCTCCCACACACCCCAACCCACCCCCTCTGTCTGTCTGTCTGTCTGTCTGTCTGTCTGTCTGCTCCTCCTCCCCACTATCCAATAAAAGTAGTTTTAATCGAACCAGGGGTCTTGGGCTCAATACATCACCAACCAGGTGATTTGTTCACTTATTCACTTACTATATAAAAAAACTCAGTTAGTTGAAATTTGTCATACAAGCTGTTTTTGTTCACCTCCCAAAGAAGCTATATTCTTATCCATTGGTCGTGGAAGTGTTTTCTTTGTAGAACTTGGAATACTTTTCTATATTCAAGGCCCTATATTAATGTGCATTGTTGTAGTGCAGAGACAGGTGGTCAAAAATTGATTTACGGAGTCCTGTGTGTAGTAATTTATACTTTTGGATAGAAGCTTTCAGCTTTGTTTGTACTAGAAGATCTTTATATTCATTCTAGTAGGCTACATTAAGCTAAACATGATTTTATCTTTCCCACCAAGTGAAGGCGGATGACTTCACCTGTAGAATAGACGGTTCCAAAGAATAGTTTGCAGCTTTTGCAAAACTGGTGAAAATACTTTAAGGTATTGAGCATAAGCTACTAAGTGTGGAAAATTACTGCACTTCACTCTTGGGATGTTGTCACAATTGATTGTTGTGGAGAAGTTGGGACATATTCTTTGTTTGCATCAGTCTATGTTCTGTGCTTCACTCTTTATAGTCCTGGGCTATGAAATGTTGATTGCGTTTTCTGTCTGGGGAATCCTCTCCAGGGTCACAAGTGACCTTGAGGTATGTAATAACATCTTTGCCATTCTACATTCATTTAAAAGTTCAAATTCATTGGTTATATTTCTCAGGTTAGTGATTTTAATGATGCTGCCTTCAACTGAATTGAGAACAGTTCACATGTTCAGATCACATTGATGTCACCAATTTGAATCATATTT
Source organism: Pristiophorus japonicus (assembly GCF_044704955.1). Taxonomy (NCBI): domain Eukaryota; kingdom Metazoa; phylum Chordata; class Chondrichthyes; family Pristiophoridae; genus Pristiophorus; species Pristiophorus japonicus. The sequence continues at coordinate 94,686,650 of NC_091981.1, forward strand.
ATTCTTGCTCACATTTTTAACTGCCTCTTTGTATTTATACCCAAGCAATTTATTTTTTAATGTGAACAGTGGTATTGATTTTGTAAAATGTTTGGAAAGGCAACTTGATCGCTTCCCCTGCGCCCCCCCCCCCCACCATGCCAAACAAATGCAAAAGTGCAGCTTGCACTATAGTCTTCAGTCAACCCACTGGTAGAAATGAAATTACCTTTTTAACTATTCAGATTCTACAAGTATGCAGACCTTTAATTTATTGAGATTGAATTCCTTTCATAAATGAACATGCTGGTTTGTTTCTGGTTTTAGAGCCTGTGTGCTCAGCCAAATTGCACAACTTAATCTATGGGGATGGAGAGGGGGCAATCTGGACTGGGGAGGGTAAGTACTTGAAGTGTGTCTCAAAATGCTTACCATGGTTATGGTGGCTTAAGTTAGTCAAACATGTTCCAAAATCACAGCTCTTGTTATTTGTCAACCTCCATCATGAATTTCAAGTTGGCACTGGCATCGAAGACCAGTGATATTTAAAAACTGGAGCTCCACTACACCTGCTCTGCATTTGAATGCTGTGCCTAGTGTATGGTTTTGGGTCATCATAAAGCAATAATGTATGCAGCTGCTATTTTGTATTTTTAAAACATGATTAATGGCATCCGTGTAAAATGCAGTTCAACAATAGTTAACTTATTGCCACTTAGTTTGCTTTTTAATTTGGAAGTGAGCTAATATTTTTGTTGTAGGAAAAATCTTAATTGTGTTCCTGTTCTTCTGCTGGGACTAGCAGATAATCTTCACAGTTTGTATGCACGCTTAATATATGCTGGTTTTCTTACAAAGCATTTAAATTATCCTGAGGTGTGGTGATTCTGGCCATATTCATAGTGAAAAAACTTGTATAAACTATCGTTCTGTCTTGGGTGATTAGATATGTACAGAGACCCTTATTGGTTTGGTACTTGCATATCTATGAATGAATGTGCTACTTGTGTATATGCACTGGCTCAAATCCAATTTGATATTGCAGATAGTACAGGGCTATGGTTTTCCCCCGTGACTCTCCATTCTACAATTGTTGGCCATCTTTTTTTCCCCTGGAAATACACTGAAATGTAATCTAAGGTAGGAGTAATTTACTTGGAATACTGATACAAATGGAGGATTTATAATTGAGTCTGAAATTTTAGATTAATATTCAAAGCTATTAATACTTTCACTTTTATTCTCTCTCCTCTCTCCTCTCCCTTTTCCCCTAGCCCTAGCCCTGATCTTGAAGACATGACTCCTGTTGTTCTCTAGTATCTTGCCCAACCAGCTGCTATTCGTGTGCAAGTCTTCACAGTGAATTAGCAGCCAGTTCTATCCCAAGGAGCTTCAAGGCCAAGCCAGATCCTACTTTGTTTTCTCGCTATCTTGGTATTTTGAGTTTACTCTCGACCATGGCTCAGTGGGCAGCAATCTTGCCTCTGAGAGAGAAGGTTGTGAGTTCAAGTCCTGCTCTAGAGACTTGAGCACAAAAATTTAGGCTGACAATCCAGTGCAGTACTGAGGGAGTGCTGCACTGTCTGAGGTGCTGTCTTTTGGATGAGATGTTAAACTGAGGCCCCGTTTGCTCCATCAGGTGAAAGTAAAAGATCCCCTGGCATTTTTTCTCCCCTGTGTCTGGGCCAATATTTATCTCTCAACTAACATAAAAAAAAACTCAATCATGTTTGTGGGATCTAGCTGTATGCAAATTGACTAGCACTTTCCCAACATTACAACAGTGACTATGCTTCAAGAAACAGTGGCTGTAAAATGCTTTGGGACCTCCTGAGGTCATGAAAAACGTTCTTTATATTGACAAGAAACAACAGCCAACACTGATTTCTTTTCCACTCCAAATCCAAAGGTACAGAGACAATTTTAGTGCCCATCCTATTGTTCTGGCTGCACTCCACTAAATTGGAACAGACCAGAGATTAAACCTATTTGGTTTGTATAGTTTAGCTACTCATTGGATTAAATTCAACAAGTCACTAGGGAGCTCAGACACTTGTAATACAGCACATCTATAAGAATATAATTCAGTACAGGTTTTAATTCATGAGTTGAATTGCATGATTTTTGATTTTGCTTTCGAGTCTTAATTGTGCTGTAAACTTGTCTGTTGGAGTCCAATTGAAAGTGGCCTGAGAACAGCCACCTTTCCAGAGTAGATAGTAGAGTCTGAAACTTGGAGGCAGGTTCAATTGTCCATTTACATTCTGCATTGATAGTTATATCCATGATACCAACAAACAAGCTAGCTTTATTTTGTTAATTCAATTTTTAAGTATTCTGGAAGCTTGCTTTGAGACGATCACTGTTTACTTACAAATCTTATCTATTGATCTATCCTAACTCAAAGCTTCTGGCTAGCACTTCCAAAGGACATGGATAGGCAAAGTATCCATCACATTTATTATCCTGATTGGCTTGCTGTCTATCTGTATAAACTTTGAGAGCCACAGTCATACCCCAGATGGTTAAAGGTTTTGGTAGAATTAAATGTTTGGACAGGTTAGATGCAGGAAGAATGTTCCCGATGTTGGGGAAGTCCGGAACCAGGGGTCACAGTCTAAGGATAAGGGGTAAGCCATTTAGGACTGAGATGAGGAGAAACTTCTTCACTCAGAGAATTGTGAACCTGTGGCATTCTCTACGGCAGAGAGTTGATGCCAGTTCATTAGATATATTCAAGAGGGAGTTAGATATGGCACTTGTGGCTAAAGGGATCAGGGGGTATGGAGAGAAAGCAGGAATGGGGTACTGAAGTTGCATGATCAGTCATGATCATATTGAATGGTAGTGCAGGCTCGAAGGGCCGAATGGCCTACTTTCTATGTTTCTATGCTTCAAACTTTCTAACAAAACAGATTGACTGGTGTGCAAATAGTCCTCCACCTCATTTTTCTACAATCTGGCTCGTAACTAATTGGTCGACTTTGAGTTAAGAGTAGTTTATTTCAATTATGATTTTTTGTTTTAAGCAGCGAGTATCTCTTGTACTGTTTGATCTATATTACTACTTTTGATATTATTGGATTTTGAGTTTATTAAATAACATCAAGTTAATGCTTTAAGCTAGTAAGATGGTGTGGGGGAGGGGATCTACAAGAAATAAAACCAGCCTAGCTATAAACGAAACAGGAAAGGAGAGCATAGAAAACAATAAAGTAAAGGAGGACATTGATGATCTGAGAACACATTGATGATCTGAGAACAGGTGTGTAAAAAGGTGGTTAAAAATAAAGTGAAGAACTGCTATTAAAAATTAGTTAAACTGTCTGTACAGCAATGCACACAATGTCCATAATAAAACAGAGAAGCAGGAAGCAATCATGTGTTGCGAAGAACCAGACATAGGGATTACGGAGACATGGCTACAGAAAGATCCGGACTGGGAATTAAACATTGCTTGGTATAACATATTTAGAAAAGATAGAGAGGGGAAAAAAGGGAGGTGAGTAGCTGTACTTATTGGGGATAACCATGGCAGTAGAAAAAAAGTGATGCAGCTATCAGCAAGACAGAAATAAAATCCATATGGATAGAGATAAAAGATAATAACAGATCAATCCCACTAATGGGTGTAGTCTACAGACCACCTAATGGTGGAAGGGAGGTAGAAGAAGAAATATGCAAACAAATTAGTGAAATGAGTTTTAAAAAAAAAAAAAGAATAATCATCATGGGGGATTTCAACTACCCCACTACTAACTGGACAGAAGAGGAAGGTAAAGGAGATAAAGGACTGGAGTGTTCCTACTTTGTATGCAAGACTCCTTTCTATCCCAATATGTAAAAAGCCCAACAAGGGAGGATTTGCTATTTGATCTAGTAATGGGGAATGAACCAGAGCAGATAAGATAAGTAAAAGTAGGGGAACATCTAGGCAATAGTGACCATAATATAACGTGCTTTAAGATAATTGAGAAATAAGTATGATGAAGACCAGGGTAATAGATTGGAGAAAAGCTGATTTTGAGGGGCTGAGACAAGAACTTGGGAAAATAAAATAGATGATAATGTAGAACAGCAATAGGAAACATTTAAAATGGTGTTCAACAGAGACCAGGAAAAAAATATTCCACTTAAACAAAAAACTAAATGCTAATGAGACACTATGGATGAATAAAGTCATAAGGGAAAAATTGAAGGTAAGGAAAGAGTCATACATCCAGTACATGGACAGGGTAAAGCATAATAAGGGACAATATGAAGAGATTAGGAGAGGAGACAAAAATCAATTCGGAAGGCAAAGAGGAACTATGAAATTAAATTATCAAGGAACATAAAACAAAATAGTACAACATTTTACAGACACAAATAAATAACGCAGTGACTATTTGCACGGCAATTTTTGACTTCGTCTGCTCTCGCACACTCAATCCGGTCATGCATGCGCAGTACAATAGGAAGCCGGAAGTGTGGCTGCTGAACCACGTTGCCGAGCCTGGAGCTCTGCCATTGCTGCCTGAGCCTACTTCTAGGGCTTTTGGGTTATCTTTTGAAAAATCAATCACTATACAAAAGGAGCTTCCAGAACTTAGAGAGAGAGAGAGAGGTAAGATGGGGCATGATCCTCCAATCCCACCACCTTTACACCTGCACCATATTGTCCCTCTGCTCACTCTAGACCTGGTTGATTTCTCGGAAAGCTGTCACTATATTCACTTCATACGTAATAATCCTGTTAACAATCTGACCCACACTCAATGCTCCATCTATGGGGGGCCAGGGAAGGGAAAGTCAGGAACTTGGTGGTGGGGGGAGAAAGAGGTCAGGAACCTGGGGAGGAGCAACTTGGCAAGGGGAGTTAAAGAATTTTGGGGTGGGCAGCAGGGAGGAACTTGGACAGTGGGAGAATGTCAAACCTGGGGGAGGTCAGGAATTTGGGCGGTGGTGGCAGGAACTTGTTTGGGAGATGGGAGAAGGTCTTAATCCGCGAGGGCGAGTCATTTCTTTTCTGTCTAGAGTAGGCAGTCAGAACGGCTCAAATTACACTTTACAAAGTAATTGATTATATACAGGGAGGATCTAATTACACAATCCGGAGATATTGCTAGATGTGTCTGGTCCTCTTGGATGACAAATCACAACATTGGTGTTGCAAATAGACACGTCCACTAAAAACACACGGTTGGATGGGCATAGGGCCATTCGGATGAGCAGGATAATACCACAGGTAAGAGGTGACAGAAATATTTACCAATTATTTTGTTTCAGTATTTACCAAGGAGATAGAACAGGTGGACATGACATTGGATGATGAGATTAGTAAAGAAATAACTGCATTTAAAATAAAAAGAAGAGAAATATTAAATAAACTAATCAAAATCAAAGAAAAAAAACCTCTGGTCTGGATGGATTGCATCCGTGCATTTTTTTTTAAATCTAGGAAAGAGATAGCAGAGGCATTACTAAACATTTAATAATTTGTTACAAAAAGGTGTAGTACCAGAGGACTGGCGCAGCTAACATAGAACATGTCCTCAGCTTAACATCGGTGGTAAGAAAAAATAATGGAATCCCTACTAAAAGGAGAAAATAAAAGAATATCTATAAACCACAAATACAACAATGAATAGTTAATATGGATTTCAAAAGGGAGTCTTGCTTGACCAACCTAATTGAATTCTTTGAAAAGGTAACCGAGAGTAGTCAAGGGCAATGCAGGATGTAATTTATCTACATTTTCACAAGGCCTTTGATAAGGTACCACATAATAGACTAATGAACAAGATCAGAGAATGTGGAGTTGGGACAAGTAGCAGAATGGATAGCTAGCTGGCTTCAAGACAGAAAGCAGAGAGAAGGGGTGAAGAATAGCTATTCACAGTGGTAGAAGGTGGGTAGTGGTGGTTCCACAAGGATCAGTGCTAGGACCATCTGTTGAAAATTTATGTTAACTGTTTAGACTTTGAAATCAAAAACACAATTTCTAAATTTACAGGTTACACCCAAGTGCGGGCGATAGTCGATGCTCAGGAGGATTTTACCAAATTTCAGGAGGACATTAATAAACCTGCAGAATAGGCATATAATTGGCAAATGAATTTCAACACTGATAATTGAGTTATTACATTTTGGTAGGAAGAATAGGGAGGTCACTTATTACTTGGAGGGTGTAGGCCTTGGTGGGGTAGAGGAGCTAAGGATCTCGGAGTACAAGTACACATCACAAAGTAGCGACACAGGTTAATGGCCATTTAAAAAAAAAAGCAAACCAAGCACTTTTGTGCTTATTTCTCAAGGATAGAATTGAAAAGTAATGAAGTTATGCTAAACTTGTATTGAACCTTGTTAGACCATACTTGGAGTGTTGCATATAATTCTGGTCAGCATATAAAGGCACCGGATATTATCATCATCCACCTGAAACGCTGGTGAAGATGCAGAGAAGACTTACAAAGATGATACCAGAAATGCGAGGGTATACCTATCTGGGAAAGGATGAGCAGGCTTGGATCTCTTTTTTTTTTTCTCTCTCGGGGGGGAAAAAAGAAGGCTGAGGGGTGACCTTATACAAGTCTTGAAATTATGAAAGGTTTTGATAGAGTAGGTACAGAGTGCTGCCACTTATGGGAAAGAGCATAAATAGAGACCACCAATATAAGATAGCCACCAAGAAATCAGAAGAAACTGTGGTGCGAATGTGAACTCACTACCACAGGGAGTAGTTGAGACAAATGCATTTAAGGGGAGGCTTGATAAACACATGAGGGAGAAGGGAATGGAGGGTTATGTTGACACTTGGATGAGGAAAGATGGGAGGAGGCTGGAGTGGAGCATAAATGCTGGCATAGACTGCACCAAATGCCCTGTTTCTGTGCTTTATATATCATGTGTAATCCAGTAGGTGGATCATTTTCACCATATCATGGACCATTTTCCATACCTCGGGAGCCTACTATCAGCAAGAGCAGACATTGATGATTAGGTCCAACACCACCTTCAGTGCGCCAGCGCAGCCTTAGGTCGCCTGAGGAAGAGAGTGTTTGAAGATTAGGACCTCAAATCCGGCACCAAGCTTATGGTCTACAGGGCAGTAGTGATACCCGCCCTCCTATATGGCTCAGACGTAGACTATATACATCAGACACCTCAACGCTGGAGAAGTACCACCAGCGCTGTCTTCGCAAGATCCTGAAAATCCATTGGCAGGATAGACGCGCTAATGTCAGTGTTCTCGCTCAGGCCAGCATTCGAAGCATTGACCACGCTCAATCAGTTCCATTGGGCGGGCCATATCGTCCACATACCCGACACGATACTCCCAAAGCAAGTGTTCTACGGGGAGCTTCGACATTGCAAGTGAGCCCCAGGTGGGCAGAGGATACGCTTCAAGGATACCCTCAAAGCCTCCTTGATAAAGTGTAACATCTCCACTGACTCTGGGAATCCCTGGCCCACGATCCCCCAAAGTGATAGAAGACCATCCGGGAGGGTGCTGAGCACTCTTAGTCCCATCGCAGTGAACGAGCAGAAACCAAGCGTAGACAGCGGAAGGAGTGTACGTCAACCCAGGCTCCCCACCCACTTCCTTCAACCACTGTCTGCCCCACCTGTGACAGACTACAATTCCCACATTGAACTCCTCAGTCACCTGAGAACTCCCTTTTAGAGTGGAAGCAAGTCATCCTCTACTCCGAGGGACTGCCTATGATGATGAATCCTATGTAAAACAGGACTGGTCTGCACTAGATCAAATATTGCAATTTCTCAACACCCTATTTTAACAAGCAGTTTAAACAAACTTGAATAAATCTTCAGCCGTTTGAGATTCAATACTGCAAACAAAAAAATGAAAAAAAATCTATATGGTTTCTGGAGTTAAGTCCCTGCTGATGCACTTTTATTTAAAAAAAATGCCTGCAAGTCCATTTCTTTTTTTATTTAAAGAAAGTGTCTGAAAGTCCATTCCTTGAGTTGAGATTCCATTTAAAATGAGCACGTTATTCACTGACACTTGGTAGATAATGCAACTACTGAAGCATTGTGCTTTGTATCCAGAGTTATCCAGGTGGGAGCAACCAGTATTGCTTTTGAATCAGATGTTATATCACAGAAACTAGCCATTTGTGCCCTCAATCTGTGTGTTTCTACCTGCGCCACCTACTCTAATCCTGCTCTTTTGCTTGCTCAGGTTTTTTTATTTGTTCACAGGATGTGGAAAAGCTGGCAGGCATTTATTGCCAATCTCTAGTTACATGTTAAGTAGTGGTGAGCCACTGCCTTGAACTACTATGGTTTTTGTGGTGATAGTGGTGTCATGATGGTAAGATAGGTAATTCCAGGATTTTGACACAATGACAATAAATGGTGATTGATGCCCAACTCCAATCACGTGATATTTGAAGAGGAACGTGGAGATGACTGCTCTTGTCCTTGGTGGTGGAGGTCGTGGGGCTGGGAGGTGCTGTTGAAGTTAGCTTCATGAGTTGCTGCAGTGCATCTTGTAGATAGTACATACTGCAGCCATGAAATATTAATGGTGGAGGGATGAATATTGAGTGCAGAAGGTGAGGCACTCGATGCAAAGTACACAGCCGTGCTATGAAATTGATATGGCTGGTCAAATTAAGTTGCTGATCGTGTGGAACTCACAAATATTGGCGCCGTTTGAAGGCCAGAGGAGAGTGGTTGGCCTTTCTTTTGTTGGAGATTGTCATTACCTAGCATTTAGTCAGTGCAAATCCTACCATCGGCTGCTTCATTATGGGAGGAATTATGCATGGTGATGAACACTTGATTGTCAATGATCAACCTCACTTCTGGAGAGAAGGTCATTAAAGTAGTTGGATATTATTATGCTGAAGATCTCCTGCAGCAATCTCTTAGAGCTGCAATGATTGACAGCCAACAAGCACACCATTTTCCAGTGTGTTCGGTATAAGTCTTGACCATTGGAGAGTTTGCATTTGAATCTCCATTGACCTTAAAGCTTTGTGGCACTGTGCACAGTTGAACGCTGCCATCATGCTAGGGACATTTACTCTTGTCTCTCCTCTGGCATTCAGTTCTTGTGCCCAAGGCTGAAATGAGATCTAAAACCAAGTGGTTTTGGCAGAACTTGAATTGAGTACTGGTAAGTGGGTTATTAATGAGTAGATACTACTTGATGGCTCCTTCCTAACTACTTTGCTAATAGGGTGGCAATTGGCTAGGTTCGACTTAGCCGACTCTTTGTGCCTAGGAAATGCCATTGTCATAGCTGCACTGGAACAACTTGGCTAGGAGGAGGGGCAGCTAGTTCCAGTGTGTGTGTTCTCAGCAGTACAGCTGAATTTTGTAGGGACTATAGTCTTTATGTACCGTGCTCTCAGCTGCTGCTTAATGTCACAAATAAATCAAATTGTCTGTATACTAGTATTTATAATGGTAGGGACCTTGGGAGAAAGTCACTTGGCACTTCGGCTGAAGATGCCAGCAAACAACTTGTCTGCTAAGCTGCACCTTTGGTCGAGGATGATGTTTTCTGTGGAGCTGCCACCACCTCCCATTAGTTGCCTGATTGTCTATCAGCATTCTTGACTGAATATGATGGGGCTATGGCGCTGTGTCTGTTGGTTGTAACACTACCTAGGTTCACATACAGCATGTTTAATTTTGTTATATAGTATGCAGGTAGCACTTTGTTTCTGTAGCTACACAAGGTTGATGCCTCATTCTAAGGTATGCCTGGTGCCATTTCTGACAAGACCTTTTACATGGTATTGGATGAGTGAAGGATGTGTTGGTTCACAAAAATACACATTGTGGTGGTAGATCTGTTTTTGGTTTGTCCCACTTAGCATGGTGGTAGTGCCACACTATGATGGATGATGTCTTCACTGTGCAGATGAGACTGTTTCCATAAGGACAGTGGTCACTTCCACCAATGCTATCGTGGACAAATATGCCTGCGACAGGTAGGCTGGTTAGAATGAGGTCGAGTCGAGTGGTTTTCTCACCACTTGATGCAGGCCCAGTCGGGCAGCCTTGTCCTTAAGGGCTTGGTCAATATTGACCACCAAGTTATTTTTAATGGTGGACATTGTAGTCCCCACTTAGTGTATTCTGTGCCTTTTTGTTTTCCTCACTGATTCCACTAAGTGGTAATCAACATGGAAAAGTACTGATTTTTACCAATTTGAGGGATGGTGATGGAGGCAGCTGCGATGTTGGTTGATGGGTAAGATTCTGAGTGTATGACTCTGTTAGGCTGTTGTTTGAGTAGTCTACTGGACAGCTTTCCCAACTAGGACATCAATCCTTCGATGTTAATGAGGACTTTACAAGGCTGAGATTGGCTTGATGTTATCTTGGTGTGATGCCTAGTTATTTGTTGATGGGCCCATCTGATGTAGAAATTGGTGGTCATAAATTATCCCATCATACAATTCGAAGAGCAGCATGAACTTTTCCCAGTGACCAGCTAACATTCATCCCTCAACGATCCCCACCAAGCTAGTTATGAGAGGTCTTTCCATGTTCAATTTGGCTTTTATTTTGTTTTAAAAGACATGAATGTTCATAAAGAAAGAAAATTATTTCCTTAAGTGGCTAAATCTGTAAATATTTTAATGTATGGGTGTTGATGAGGAATAAAAATACTTAAATATATTTGAATGCCTAATATGATCTGGGTTTGATGCAGAAAAAAGGTGGGAAATATTCTGCAATTGTCTGATAAATGGGAGATGTTAATTTTTGTTCATAAATGTAAGTGGCTACAGCGTAGAAACCTTTTTGGATTTCAGTTAAATTTGGCATTTAATTTGAATCTTTAATTTTTAAATTAAGTGACTATATTTCTGGAATTGAAGTACTGTATATTGCTGATATTTTCATGCACTGTACACAATATATCTTTGGTTAGGTTACTTCTGGTGTAGATAACCCCATTTATGGATCTCCCTCTGCAAAATATAGCTACAGTCCTGTGAGATATCTATCCAAACCCTCAAGGTTTGACAGCAACACCATGTGACTTAAGTCAATCTGAAGCAATTCTATATTTTTTTCTTTTGTATTTTAACAGGTGCTAGTTTTTAATGATCAGTCAATTTCCCATGGTGCTGCACATGGAGAATCAAAACCAAGTTGAAGAAGGATTGGCGGCCGGTGATAATTGCCCAAGGCGCTCAGATGTAACTCTCCATTTTGGAGTCATACATTCTGTCCTTAATTTTATACTTCAATTATATAATACTTCACTATATTAAATTCACTTTAATCCTTCAATCCTGTGACATTTATAGTTAAATAGCAAAATGTATAACAATTTGAGAAGCCGAGAGAAAGAGTTGATGAAGTACAGGAATTTTTCTGCGGTTGAGGCTGAGGAGCTGAGACATGCAAATCCGGATTGGGAAATTAGTTTACAGATGGTACTAATGTAGGAGGTGTAGTGAGTCGTGAAGAAAACCTTTTGAAAAATAACATGGGTTAAAGGAGTGGCAGGAATGATGTCAAATGTGGGAAAAAGGGGGAAAAAAGCACTGGAATAAGGGCACCAGATTGGAACATGGCAGACTTCAGAAAGGTAAGGAGTGAGCTAGCGGAGGTTGGCGAGAAAGAGAAATTAGCACACGGCATTAGATAAACAGTCGGATTTTTTTTTAAGTTACAGAATAGAAATATACCATTTAAAAAAGACTCAAGTTCAAAAATGCCTTGGATAAAGAGTTTAAAATATAGGAGCATACAAAAATAGACCGGAAGAGACAAGTTGCTCCATTGAACTTGTCCTAAGCTGTCATGGCATTTGAGCATCATGACTTCCATTGCTCCCCACACACCACCAGCCACATAATGGGCCCAAATTTGGCCAGGAGTTGCTCCTTTTTTTGGAGCAACTTGATTTTTCTGGAGTATCTTAAAAAAATCCCCATTTTGCACCTTCAGTTTGCACCAGTGTAAGTGAGTTAGTTAGGATTTTTAAAATTTAGTTTAGTTTTATTCAAAAGGGGGCGTTGCCAGCCACCTATGCCCGTTTTAGATATTTAAGCCACTTTGCACAGCTAATAGTTGCTCCAAACTAACTTAGGCCAGCATATGAGGCCACTTGTGGCCGCACAGAAAACCCTTGCGGAGAGTTAAGAAATCAGTGCAGGTAGGCACTAATGACTTGATTAAAGAATGTGAATAGGATCAAACAGCTATACAGGACATATAACAAACTTCGCAAAGTTAATTTACTATTCAACCGAAGCATTCATGGAAGCTTAAACTACAAAAATAAAAAGTAAAGAGACACAACATATTAACAATTTTTTCAAAATATCCAAATAAAAAAATAGAAGTACCTCCTGCTCGTAATTCTTATGTAGGAAAGTATTTTCATCAACAAGGGTAAGGAAAGTCTTGAGTAAGCTCATCAAAATTACTGGCTATACAGTTATCACCCCCCTCCCGCCATCAAAACTCTTTCTCTTCTGCCCCCCCCCCATCAAAACCCTTCCCCTCCCCCCCCCCCCATCAAAACCCTTCCCCCCCTCCCCCCCTCATCAAAACCCTCCCCTCCCCCCTCATCAAAACTCTTTCTTCTCCCCCATCAAAACCCTTCTTCCCCTTCCCCCCCCCCCCCACCATCAAAACCCTTCTCCCCTTCCCCCCCCCCCCATCAAAACCCATCTTCCCTCTTCTCTCTCTTTCTCCCCCCTCCCCCCCCCCCCATCAAAACCCTTCTTCTCTTCCCCCCCCCCCCCCCAACCCATCAAAACTTTCTCTCTTTTCCCCTCCCCCAAATCAAGACACTCCTCAGTAACCATCAATAATAAGTTTTAAAAAAATAATAAAACTTAAGTCCTACCTCGGCCCGTGCAGGAGGCCACTCGGCCAGGGATAGGTTCGGGACTCTCTGACGTGCCGGTGCACGTCGTGAGGCCACTCTGCCTGGGATAGAGGCGGGACATCGGGTTCCACGCTGCAGAGGAGATACTGCGCATGCACGAAACCTCCAGTGCGCATGCGTTGAGCTGCCGGCACTCCTTCAAGCACAGGGCCCTAGCTCTGCCCCTAATTGAATTGCCACGTCTTGCCAAGCCATGGGAGAGGCTACAAAGCGGCCAGAATCCGGAGATAACTTTTTGGCACCGTTTTTATTCCAGGAAGTTGACGCACTTCACACGAGTGCGCTGAATAAAACAGGTGGGCCAAATTTGGGCCCAATCTGAGTGTAAAAGAAAAAGTAGGAAAAACCCTGGGCCAATTTAGTGAAGGGAGGGGGGCAAATCTGGGAGATTTCCCTATTCTGACACCTGAAGGCAATGAAAACGAGCTCCAATAGATCACTGTGATAGTGAGACAGCTCTCCCAATATCCTCCCAACCTTTTTATACACTGAACTTGAAGAATAGGGCATATGGTGCCTACAGGCCTAACTTTTAAAATAAGAGAAAACAAGAAAATAAAATGTGGTTAAGTGAGTGATAAAAGAAAGCATGGGGAATATGCGGAGAGAGTCCCAAACAAAAATTTAAAAGAATAGTTCAGTATTCAACAAATTTCAGTTTATATTAAAAAAATAATTTGAGGTGAGACTCTCTGGCGAGAGGATGGTGATTCGATGAGGATAAATGGAAATCAGTAGGGGTACTTAACAGGTACTTTATTGTAAACACTAATGCAAAGATATTGGAGAGATGGTAAATTCTGAATTGGTTAAAAGCCAGATGAGAGAGATCATCAAAGTCAGTTTTGGCTCAGTAGTAGCACTCTTGCCTACGAGTTGGAAGATTATGGATTCAAACCCTATTCCAGAGACTTGAGCACAATCTCGGCTGACACTTCTCCGTGCAGTACTGAGGGAGTGAGTGCTACACTGTTTGAGGTGTTTTTTGGCTGAGATGAGATCTTAAGTGAAAGTAAAAGATGCCATGGCATTATTTAAAGTGCAGGGGAGTTCTTGCCATCATTTATCCCTCTAAAACAATGCCACCAAAACAAGTTATCTAATTACTATTTGTAGCATTTGGTTGTAGATAAATTGGCTGCTGTATTTGCTTACATTACAACAGTGGCTACACTTCAAAAGTACTTCATTGGCTGTGCAGTGCTTTGGAATTTTCTGAAGATGTGAGAGGTACTTGTATCATTTAAAGTTCCAGAGCGATGTTAAGCTAAAAGATGAAAGTGCAGGAATTTGACTGGATAAGTCTAGGAACCCTGAGGGAAACATGCAAAGAAACACAAGAAAATCTATAAATTAGATTTAGAGGTTCTATGAAGAGTAGATTTGTGTAAGAGGACTGAAGAGTAGCCGATATCATACCCATTTTCAAAAAGGGAGAGACAGCTCACCCAGGTAAATATTATAGAGTGAGACAACACAAAAGGCGTCCATTCGGCCCATCATGCCTGTGCTGGCTCTTTGGCAGAGCTATCCAATTAGTTTCACTCCTGATCTTTCTCCCATTGCCCTATAAATTTTTTCCCTTCAGGTATTTATCCAATTCTCTTTCGAAAGTTGCTCTTGATTCTGCTTCCACTACCTTTTCAAGCAGTGCATTCCGGATCACAACAAATCGCTGTGTTTATTTTTTAAAGTTTCCTCCTGTCGCTTCTGGTTCTTTGCCAATCATTTTAAATCGGTGTCCTCTGGTTACTGACCCTTCTGATACTGGAAACAATTTCTTTCTTTCTTCTATCAAAACTGTTTGATTTTAAACACCTGTCAACTCTCTTAACCTTCTCTAATCTAAGGAGAACAATCTCAGTTTCTCCATACAACTGAAGTCCCTCAGCCCTTGTACCATTGTAACAAATCTCCTCTACACCCTCTCCAAGATCTTAGTATCTTTTCTAAAGTGTGGTGCCCAGATTTGAACGCAATACTTCAGCTGAGGCTTAACCAATGTTTTGAAAGGTTTAGCATAACTTGTTTGCTTTTGTACTCTGCCTGTTAGAAAATCCAAGAATCCCATATGCTTTTAACAGCCTTCTCAACTTATCTTGCAACCTTTATAAAGATTTGTGTACATACACCCCACGATTTTCTGATCCTGCACCCTCTTTAAAATTGTACAATTTAGTTTATATTGCCTCCTCTCCTTCCCACTAAAATGCATCACTTCACACTTCTTCTCTCCATTAAATTTCATCTGCCATGTGTCTGTCCATTTCATCAGTCTGTTTATATCCTCCTGAAGTCTGTTACTATCCTCCTCACTTTGCTACATTTGAGTTTCTTGTCGTCTGCAAGCTTTGAAATGAAGCCCTGTATACCCAGGTCCAGGTCATTGTATCAAAAAGAGCAGTGATCCTAATACTGACCTCTGGAGAGCACCACTGTATACTTCCTTCCAGTCTGAAAAATAATATTCACCACAACTCTCTGCTTTCTGTCCCATAGCCAGTTTTGTGTCCATGCTGCTACTGTCCCTTTAATCCCATAGGTTTTAATTTTGCTTTTGCTAACAAGTCTATTGTGGTGCCTTATCAGACGCCGTTTGAAAGTCCATATCCCACATCAACCGCACTATTCTCATCGGCCCTCTCTGTCATTTCATCAAAGAATTCAATTACAAGCCAGCTAGTTAACATCTGTGGTAGGGAACATTTTTGAATTAATAGAGTTGAAATTGCTAAATACCTGGAAGAGAAAATAATTAAGTAGCCAGTGTACATTCAGAAAGGAAGATTGTGCTTTACAAACCCGAGTTATTTCAGGAAATGATATGTGGCTGGGGAAATGCAGTGGTTGGGTGTGCTGTACATGGAGTTACAGACCACTTTGACAAGGTGTCACATAGGCAGGCGTCTATTGGCGAAGACTAAGGTGTTACGAATTGGGGGAAGTGTAAAAAAATTACATTTAAAAACTGATTAGAAGGGAGGAATTGATTTCTCAGGGTGACCCCACAGGCTTCTGTGCTGGGGCTACTCTGTTCACTGTACAATAATCAATAATTTTCCATGGAGCTAGAGAGAGTGGTGTCCAAATTTGCAGCTGCAGATACTGAAATAGGAGGTGTAGTAACTCTTGAGGACCAAAGGAAGCTGCAAGGGAATATTGATAAAATGGTGTAATAGCCCAAAAAGTGTCAGATGGAATTCAGTCAGTAAGCTTGAGTTGGTACATTGTGGTTTTAAAAAAAAAAATCCCCAATACTTTGAAATGGGAAAGGTTCTGTGATTGAGTAGAGGGATTTGAGGGTTCAGGCTCACAAAATATTAAAAACAGCACATCAAGTGGTAAGGCCATTTATAAAAGGTATAAAATATAAGAATTGAGATGTAATGGTGAATTTATATAAAACATTGCTAATATCACAGTTGAGATACCATGTGTAGTTTTGAGTTCTACGCTGCAGGAAGCATGCTCATATAATAGAGGGTACAGCACAGATTCATCAGGATGCTGCCTAGTATGAGGAAATAAATATAAAAGATTTGAGAAACCAAAGTTTTCATTAGAACCAAGGAGATTGTCGTGATTGGATGTAAATGCTTAAAAAGGGATGGGACAGGGCACAGAGAAGCAGACTGTTTCCAGTAGCTGTGGGATCTATAACAAGGGGACAGAAATACAAGATCAAGTGCGAGGAGTAACATTTCTAAGTTTGCCTTTGTTAACTCTAGACGTGACTATTCCAACGCACTCCTGGGTGGCCTCCCATGTTCTGCCCTATGTAAACTTGAGGTCATCCAAAAATTGACTGCCTATGTCCTAAGTCCCATTCACCTATCACCCCCCCCCTGTGTTTGCTGACCTACATTTGGCTCCCTGTTAAGCAATGCCTCTTTCAAAATTCTCATCCTTGTTTTCAAATCCCTCCATGGCCTCTCCATCCCGATTTCTGTAATCTCCTTCAGCCCCACAACAAACCCCCTTTTCCCCCCCAAAGTGATCAACGCTCCTCGAATTCTGCTCTCTTAAGCATCCCTGGTTTATAATTGCTCAACCTTTGGTGGCCATGCCTTCTATTGCCTAGGCCCTAAGCTCTGGAATTCTCTCCCTAAACTTCTCCACCTCTCTACCCTTCTTTCCTCCTTTTAAGATGCTCCTTAAAACCTACTTTTTTGACCAAGCTTTTGGTCACCTGCCCTAATTTCTCCTTGTGTGGCTTGGTGTCAAATTATTTGTCTTGTAATACCCCTGTGCAGCGCCTTGGGACGTTTTACTGCGTTAAAAGTGCTATTATAAATACAAGTTTTCTTTTGTGGAATTGTGCCTGCTGGAGTTAGTGGTTGAAACAAGACACCAAGTCAACATTATTGTTTGTAACTCTTTAAAAAGGAGATGGATACTTAGTTGGGAATAAGGGTATTGAGTGATATGGCGACAGGGCAAGACATTGGGATTCAAGAGAGTTGCCATGGTTAAGTGGCAGAGCAGGTCAAATGACCTCTTGTTGCTGTTCCTCTTTTTGCTTCTGTGATACCTATAAAGCAGCCATTCTCTAAATAGATGTGTAAATGTTCCTACATGATAGGTTACCTCCTACAATCTGATGATGCAGTAAGTGGATCAAAAAAGTACACCTGCAACCTATTACTAATTTGGATCTGTTGTAGATACCCTCTTGAGTTCAGTGGCATCAGATGCTCCCATAAGCTGTCTGAGCATATTTTATGGGAGTTGACTTGCATTGCCCTATGTCTAATAGTGTCACCAGGGGTGTAACAATAGCATCCTCTTGGATATTTGTCTCGTTCGCATGTGTACTACTTAAATCTGCCCAAAGGCAGACCAACTAAACACTTGGTAAGATAACACATTATATGAATTGGTAAACTGGTTTATTTCACAGTAATGTGAAGATACAGGACAAAAATTACATTTGAATGAACTCCATTCATTCAGTACAAGTTATCTACACAATATAAAATCTCAAACACATCAGTGAGTTGCATTAATTGACTTAACTGAGATGATGTCTAACTTTCTTCCAGTATTTCTAATATCTTGTTATTGGCCAAAGGTCTTGCAGCTTAAAAAAAAGACTTGCTTCTGTGCTTCAAAATTCGATGTTCAAAAAAAGGAATCAAATACTTTCCAATGCAATGGATGTGAGCTGTTTTAGATTACTGAGATAACATAACTAATTTCTTATTGTTTCCAGTCTTTGGGGAAAGCAACTCCATTTGTATATTCATATTTGGTCCAGGTGCTTAGATTAAAATTTTTTTAAATCCTTGTGCAAATACACTTTTTAATGAAAAAACAAGTAAAAGCTACTTTTTCCAAATTATTTCTACGGAAGCAATAATCAAAAATGCCAAAATGTGATCTGTACTAAAATACTAATACAGTAAAAACTTGTTGAAATTCATGGTCCTTGTGACCCATTACAATCAAGTGCATGTCTTTGAGGATCATTATAACTGATCTGTTCCCGAGATTTTTAATAAATGGAGACCTTACTCGCGTTGTACATAATAGCTGTAAAGCACAAGTATCGCTGAGAAATTATTTATTTATTGAAGATTATACGGTCTTTAGGACATAATGTTAAGAATGTGATACTGAGAAATGCTCAAACAAGAATTCTACTTCCCACCCCTTCATCCGTGAAGTCCATTTATTACAGAAGGTTGTGCTTTGATAGCAGTGTAAAGGGTGGTTGCCCTCTAAATGCATTGATTTATAATGAATCCAGTATTTGGGCATAGTACCAGATAGATCTTCAGAATGGGCACCCTTGTCCTTTTATATTGTGGAGTTCAGTTTAGTTAGGAAGATGACAACTTTAGTTGCTGCCTGGACTCCGTATCTACCTAAGGAAGGCCCAATTGTACATACCAACTCTTTGAGGGCCATGATTCAAATTATTGATGTGAAATTTGTCTCATCTGGACTTGCAGGATACTCTCTTTATTTACAGTCTGCCACATTTTTTTAACTTGCGGGTTATTCTATTCCCTTTCTTTCTCCCTCTCCTAAATACCAGTATTTTGGTATGGTTTTAAAGTAGATAATCTGGCTTTTTTCCTCTGGTTGATTAGCTTGATAATACTTCTGATTTTTTGAGAAATAAAAGTGAAGGGTAATGCTCAAAAGTGCAGGACCTCAAAGTTGCAAAGAATAAAGGAAAATACAAGAAATAAAGAAGTAGTGATTAGGTGCTGCCAAACTTCTGAAGCTTGTAGGAAGAAGGTTAAGGTTGTTAAGGAACTACAATGGTTCAACATCCTAGAAAAGAATGTGTTGGAGTCAGAGAGTTTGGGTTTAACATGGTGCAGATGAAATGTGTGTAGGGATGTGTATTTACATCTTTAGAGAAATAGTCAGAAGGGCGCTGAACATTATTGATGAGAAAGAGATTCACAGTGGGATGGGATTTTGCATCAGACTGGCAAGTTTTCTTGCATCCTGTCAAAGCTACCCAGATATGGAAACAATATCTGGAAACAGATATTGAATAGGATTGGGCTTTGGAGAGAGTAGAGGGGGGGAAAAAGTATTTGGAATGCCAGAAAACCAAACTTTTTGATGGTACTTTCAGTAATGAAAGTTCATATTCACACGTGAAGAATAGCTACTTTAATGAATAGACGAGTTATAGAACAAGAGTGTGAAAAGATGGTTATAAATGAAGGAGGCGAATGGCTATTAAAACTGATTTAAACTGCCTACACCCATGCACACAGTCTCCGTAATAAAACGGGGACTGGAGGTAATAAGTTACAAGTAACCAGATATAGTTTGAATTACTGAGACACTGCTCTTTTCTAACCCAATTTGTAAAAAGCCCAACAAGGGAGGATTCGTTATTGGATCTAGTAATGGGAAATAAATCAGAGCAGATAAGAGGAGTAAAAATAGGGGACCATCTAAACAAGTGATCATAATATAATACACTTTTTATGATAATTGAGAAGGACATGAGTATGACAAAAACCAGGGTAATAGATTGGAGAAAAGCTGATTTTGAGGAACTGAGAATAGAACTTGGGAAAATAAAATGGACAACAATATTGGCAAACAACGATGTAAAGTAGCAATGGGAAACATTTAAAACTGTATTCAACAGAGTGCAGGAACAAATATATTCCACTAAAAGGAAAGAACAAGCTAAACACGAATGAGACTCCATGGATGAATAAAGCCATAAGGGAACAATTGAGGATAAGGAAAGAGGCATACATTAATTACATAGCCAGCAGGGGAATGCATGATGATGAAGGAGGATATGAAAAGATTAGGAGAGAAGGCAAAGAGGAATTATGAAATTAAATTATCAAGGAACATAAAACAAAATAGCAAAACATTTTACAGGCACGTCAATTTCAAAAAAAAAAGGAAAGTTGGCATGGGAATAGGGACATTAAGGGATAGACAGGATAATACCCCAGGTAACAATAGAGAGCTGGCAGAAATATTAAATCATTATTTTGTTTCAGTATTTACCAACAAGATAGAACAGGTGAACATGACATTGGATGAGATAAGTACATTTAAAATAAGGGGATATATTAAATAAACTAATCAAACTCGGAGGATAAAATCCCCTGGATTGCATCCACGCATTTTAAAAGAATCTAGAAGAAATAGCAGAGGCATTACTACACATTAATTTGTTACAAAAAAGTGTAGTGCCAGAGGACTGGCAGATAGCTAACGTAATACCTATATTTAAGAAGGGGATGGAACATGTTCAGGAAATGATAGACCAGTGAACTTATCAGTGGTAGGAAAAATAATGGAATCCTTGCTAAAGGAGAAAATAGAATGTCAAGAAACCAAAAATATAGTAATGAATAGTCAGCATGGATTTCAAAAGGGAAAGTCTTGCTTGTCCAACCTCATTTACTTTTTTTAAAGAGGTAAGAAAGTAGACAATGTTAATGCAGTAGATGTAATTTATCTAGATTTTCAAAAGGCTTTCGATAAGGTACCCCGTCATCAACTGATGAACAAGGTCAGAGAATGCAGTGTAGGGGACAAGTTGCAGAATGGATTGCTAGCTGGCTTCAAGACAGAAAGCAGAGAGTAGGGGTAAAAGATAGCTATCCAGTGGCAAAAAGTGGTGTTCCACAAGGATCAGTGCTGGGACCGCTTTTGTTCACAATTTATAGACCTTGGAATCAAAAACACACAGTCTAAATTTGCGGATGACACCAATTTGGGTGGGGGGGGTGGGGGGCGTTACTGAGGAGAACTGCAACAGGACATTAATAAACCTGCAGAATGGGCATATAATTGGCAAATTAAGTTCAACACATAGATGTGAGGTTTAACATTTTGGTGGGAAGAATAGAGAAGTCACTTATTACTTGGAGGGTGCGAGTCTCGGTGGTGTAGAGGAACAAAGGGATCTCAGAGTACAAATACACATCACTAAAAGTTGCGACACAGGTTAGCAAGGCTATTTTTTTAAAAAACACGACAAAGCAGTTGGATTTATTTCTTGAGGAATAGAATTGAGAAGTAGCGAAGTTACGCTAAACCTGTATCGAACTTTGCTTTAGACCATACTTACTGCTCGGCATATTATAAAAAGGATATGGAGACATTGGAGAGGGTGCAGAGAAGATTTACAAGGACGATACCAGAAATACGAGAGTATACATATCAGGAAAGGATGAACAGGCTATTGAAAAAAGAAGGCTGAGGGATGATCTAATAGAGGTCTTTAAAATTATGAAAGCTTTTGATATTGGATACAGAGAGAATGTTTCCACTTGTGGGGAAGAGCATAACTAGAGTCGTTCAATACAAAATAAGTCACCAAGAAATCCAATAGGGAATTCAGAAGAAACTTCTTCACCCAAAGAGTGGTAAGAATGTGGAACTCGATGCCACAGGAGTGGTTGAAGCCAGTAGTATAGATGCATTCAAGGGGAGGCTTGACCAGCATATGATGGAGAAGAGAGTAGAGGGTTATGCTGATAGATTTAGATGAGGAAAGATGGCAGAAGGCTCGAGTGGAGCATAAATGTCAGCATGGACTGGTTAGGCCGTATGGCCTGTTTCTGTGCCGTATATCCTATGAAGCAAGGTAAGCATACAAGGGAGAATACGGGAATGGTAGCATTGTGGTTGTTATTGGAATAGTAATCCAGAGGCCTGGACTAATGATCCAGAAATGAGAGTTCAATTCAGTTAATTAAAATAAATCTGGAATTAAAAGCTAGTATTCGTAATGGTGATCATGAAACTATCAAATTGTCGTAAAAACCCATCTGGTTGACTAATGTCCTTTTCAGGGAAGGAAATCTGCTGTTCTTGCCTAGTCTGGCCGATATCTGACTCCAGACCCTCAGCAATGTGGTTGATAACTGCCCTCTGAAGTGGCCTAGCAAGCCACTCTGTTGTAACAAACCACTGTGGAAAAACAGTAAGAAGAATAAAACCAGACGGACCACCTGAATTCTGCAACGGCACACCCATCCCTGTCGACCCTGAAAACTCCTCCTCACTAACATCTGGGGACTTGTGCCAAAATTGGGCGAGCTCTCCCACAGATGAGTCAAGCAACAGCATGACACAGTCATACTCACTGAATCATACCTTTTGACCGATGTCCCAAACTGCTCCATAACCATCCCTGGATATGTCCTGACCCATCGGCAAGAGGTGGTTGAACAGTGGTGGGAGTGGCCTTGGGAGTCCTCAACATTGACTCCAGACCACTTCAGATCAAACCTGGGCAAGTATATCTCCTGTTTACCACCAAATGCCCTCAGCTGATGGATCAGTACTCCATGTTGACCATACAGAATGTACTCTGGGTGAGGGACTTCAATGTCCATCACCAAAATTGGCTCGGTAGCACCACTACTGACCGAGATGGCCAAGTCCTGAAGGACATAACTGCCAGACTGGGCCTGCAGCAGGTGGCGAGAGAAGCAACACGAGGGGAAAAACCTACTCGACCTCGTCCTGACTGATCTACCTGTCGCAGATGAATCTGTCTCATTGTGCATGGTCACTACGACCAAATGCTGTCATTGTGGAGATGAAGTCCCGTCTTCACACTGAGGACATCTTCCATCGTGTTGTGTGGCACTACCACCGTGTTAAATGGGATAGAATCAAGAGATATCTAGCAGCTCAAAACTGGCATCCCTGAGGCGCTGTGGGGCATCAGCAGCTGCAGAATTGTATTCCACCACAATCTGTAACCTCATGGCCTGGCATATCCCTATGAGTACAGGGGCAGGGAGGTGTTGCTACCGTTGTACAGGGCCTTGGTGAGGCCACACCTGGAGTATTGTGTACAGTTTTGGTCTCCTAACTTGAGGAAGGACCTTCTTGCTATTGAGGGAGTGCAGCGAAGGTTCACCAGACTGATTCCTGGGATGGCGGGACTGACATATCAAAGACTGGATCAACTGGGCTTGTATTCACTGGAGTTCAGAAGAATGAGAGGGGATCTCAGAAATTTTTAAAATTCTGACGGGTTTAGACAGGTTAGATGCAGGAAAAATGTTCCCAATGTTGGAAGTCCAGAACCAGGGATCACAGTCTAAGGATAAGGGGTAAGCCATTTCGGACCGAGATGAGAAACTTCTTCACCCAGAGAGTGGTGAACCTGTGGAATTCTCTACCACAGAAAGTTGTTGAGGCCAATTCACTAAATATATTCAAAAAGGAGTTAGAATATAGTCCTTACTACTAGGGGGATCAAGGGGTATGGCGAGAAAGCAGGAATAGGGTATTGAAGTTGCATGTTCAGCCATGAACTCATTGAATGGCGGTGCAGGCTCGAAGGGCCGAATGGCCTACTGCACCTATTTTCTATGTTTTGAACCATCGTATCATGAGAACATAGAGCAGGAGTAGGCTATACGGCACCTTCAAGCCTGCTCTGCTATTCAATAAGGCCACGGCTGATCTTGGACCTCAACTCCACTTTCCTGCCCAATCCCTGTATACCTTGATTCCCCTAGCATCTCTATCTCAACTTTGAATATAAGAACATAAAAATTAGGAACAGGAGTAGGCCATCTTGCCCCTCGAGCATGCTCTGCCATTCAACAAGATCATGGCTGATCTGGCCGTGGACACAGCTCCACTTACCCACCCGCTCCCCATAACCCTTAATTCCCTTATTGGTTAAAAATCTATCTATCTGTGACTTGAATACATTCAATGAGCTAGCCTCAACTGCTTCTTTGGGCAGAGAATTCCACAGATTCACAACCCTCTGGGAGAAGAAATTCCTTCTCAACGCGGTTTTAAATTGGCTCCCCCGTATTTTGAGGCTGTGCCCCCTAGTTCTAGTCTCCCTGACCAGTGTAAACAACCTCTCTGCCTCTATCTTGTCTATCCCTTTCATTATTTAAAATGTTTCTATAAAATCACCCCTCATCCTTCTGAACTCCAACGAGTAAAGACCCAGTCTACTCAATCTATCATCATAAGGTAACCCTCTCATCTCCGGAATCAGCCTAGTGAATCGTCTCTGTACCCCCTCCAAGGCTAGTATATCCTTCCTTAAGTAAGGTGACCAAAACTGCACGCAGTACTCCAGGTGCGACCTCACCAATACCCTGTACAGTTGCAGCAGGACCTCCCTGATTTTGTACTCCATCCCTCTCGCAATGAAGGCCAACATTTCATTCGCCTTCCTGATTACCTGCAGCACTTGCAAACTAACTTTTTGGAATTCCTGCACAAGGACCCCCAGGTCCCTCTGCACTGCAGCATGTTGTAATTTCTCCCCATTCAAATAATATTCCCTTTTACTGTTTTTTTTTTCCCAAGGTGGACGACCTCACAATTTCCGACATTGTATTCCATCTGCCAAACCTTAGCCCATTCGCTTAACAATCTAAATCTCTTTGCAGCCTCTCTCTGTCTTCTACACAACCCGCTTTCCCACTAATCTTTGTGTCATCTGCAAATTTTGTTACACTACACTTTGTCCCCTCTTCCACGTCATCTATGTATATTGTAAACAGTTGTGGTCCCAGCACCGATCCCTGTGGCACACCACTAACCACCAATTGCCAACCTGAAAAGGACCCATTGATCCCGACTCTCTGCTTTCTGTTAGTTAGCCAATTCTCTATCCATGCTAATACATTTCCTCTGACTCCGCATACCTTTATCTTCTGCAGTAACCTTTTGTGTGGCACCTTATCGAATGCCTTTTGAAAATCCAAATACACCACATCCATCAGTACACCTCTATCCACCATGCTCGTTATATCGTCAAAGAATTCCAGTAAATTAGTTAAACATGATTTCCCCTTCATGCATCCATGTTGTGTCTGCTTGATTGCACTATTCCTATCTAGATGTCCCGCTATTTCTTCCTTAATGATAGCTTCAAGCATTTTCCCCACGACAGATGTTAAACTAACTGGCCTATAGTTACCTGCCTTTTAACTGCCCCATTTTTTAAACTTTATGCTCAATAACGGAGCATCCACAGCCCTTTAGGGTAGAGAATTCCAAAGATTCACAATCTTCTGAGTGAAGAAATTCCTCCTCATCTCAGTCTTAAATGGCCGACCCCTTATCCTGAGATTATGCCCCTTATTTGTCGACTCTCCAGCTAGTGGCACCTTATCGAATGCCTTTTGGAAATCCAAATATACTATATCCACTGGTTCCCTTTTAGCTACCCTGCATTCTCAAATAAACGCCAATAAATTTGTTAAACATAAATTTCATAAATCCATGTTAACTCTGCCTAATCATATTATGACTTTCAAAGTGCCCTGTTACTACTATCTTAATAATGGATTTAAGCATTTTCCTGACAACTGATGTCAGGCTAACCGACCCCCTGTAGTTCCCCGCTTCCTCTCCCTCCTTTCTTGAATAGCGGGGTTACATTTGTAATCTACCAGTCCACGAGGTCCATTCTAGAATCTAGGGAATTTTGGAATATCACAACCAAATCTTCCACTATCTCTGGAGCTACCTCTTTTAGAACCCTGGGATTTAAGTGCCATTAGTTTCTCAAGTACTCTTTCTTTACTGATAATTACTTTAAGTTTTTCACTCTCATTAGCCCCTTGTTTCGCCGCTATATTTGGTATGCTTTTTGTGTCTTCTACTGTGAAGACAGATACAAAATATTTGTTTGAAGTCTCTGCCATTTTCTTTTCGCTATTATAATTTCACCTGTCCCAACCTGTAAGGGACCAATGTTTAATTTTGCTGCTACTCTTTCTTGTAGAAGCTCTTACAATCGGTTTCTAAAGCTCTCCCAATCCTCAGGTCTACTACTATTCTTCAACATTATGGGCCCAAATTTTGGGCCACGCCTAAAACGGCGCAGCCTGGACCTGGACGCCCGTTTTTTGCGCCGCACAGTGCGCCTAAAAAAAAAACTTACCTATTCCCTGGCTCCCTGCAGGCCCTCTGGAGCTGGGCACGGCGCAGCACGAACCGTAGGGGGTGGAGCCAGGTCCCTGCGCTGAAAACAATGCCAGGACCTCTGCACATGCGCGCTCTGCTTCCCGGCGACCCCACCTCTGCTTCCCCCCCCCAGGCGACTCACACACCCACCCCCCCCCCCCCCGGACCTCCGCAACTCTCTTTCTCCCCCCCCCCACCCCGGGACCCAACGCCACCTACGTGTAAATCCAGCCCGAAGTCTTGGGTCCGGCCATTCAACCTCCTTCTCTCCCTTCCTACCCTCCTCTTCCCCCCCCCCCCCTCCTCCTCTTCCCCCCCCCCCCTCCCTCCTCCTCTTCCCCCCCCCCCTCCCTCCTCCTCTTCCCCCCCCCCTCCCTCCGCCTCTTCCCCCCCCTCCCTCCTCCTCTTCCCCCCCCCCTCCCTCCTCCTCTTCCCCCCCCTCCTCTTTCCCCCCCCTCCTCTTTCCCCCCCCTCCTCTTTCCCCCCCCTCCTCTTTCCCCCCCCCCTCCTCTTTCCCCCCCCCCTCCTCTTTCCCCCCCCTCCTCTTCCCCCCCCTCCTCTTCCCCCCCCTCCTCTTTCCCCCCCTCCCTCTTTCCCCCCCCTCCTCTTTCCCCCCCCTCCTCTTTCCCC